>NC_091446.1:35817152-36187786 GCF_964237555.1 Oryctolagus cuniculus
TTCCATAAATATTTCTATTGTTAGCTTTGAATTTCCTTTTTACTTTTACTAGATTTTCTGCCTACATAGTGTCTCAAGACGATGACAATCTTTCTCTGTTTCTGTGTGTAGCACATCATTAAGCATCATTTGTAAGGTTGGATGAGTGGTGAAAAATTCTTTCAATTTCTGTTTGTTTTTGAAGGTCTTTATTTCACCTATAAATGAGAGTTTTATATGGTATAGTATTCTGGGTTGACAGTTTTTCTCTTTTAGGACTTGGACTATGACTCTCCATTCTCTCCTAGCCAGTAGAGTATCTAATGAGAAATCAACTGTCAGTCTAAATGGAGATCTTCTGAAGGTAATCTGGTGTTTCTCTCATGCACATTTTAGAATCTTTTCTTTATGTTTTATTTCTGAAAGTTTGACTGTAATATGTCATGGTGATGATTTTTTCTGATCATGTCTATTAGGAGTCCTAAGTGCTTCCTGTACTTGAATGTCCATATTGTTCTCCAAATTGGGGAAACTTTTCTATTAATTCACTGAATAGTTCTTCAAATCCATTCTTTCTTTTCTCTCTTTCCATACCTTCGGGAACTCCCAACATAGGTATTTTTGGCCAATTGATAGTACCCCATAAATCTAAAACATTATTTTCAATTTTTTTCTTCTTTTCCTTTCTTTTTTTAAATTTTGTTTGTGTGTTTTTTTTTCTGAGATCTTCCCAATGAAGATCTTCTGGCTCAGATATTCTTTCTTCTTCACCAAGTCTGTTGTTAAAGGTTTTCCTCTGTTTCTTCTATTTGACATATTGAATTCTTCATATTTAATATTTCAGTTTGATTTCTCTTCATTATCTCTGTCTTTCAACAGAATGTTTCATCCATGTAGTGGATAGATTTCTTTAACTCATGTGTTTGTTTCTCTGTGTTTTTAAGTAATCTTATGATCATTCTTTTGAATTACTTTTTGGGTATTTCATTCATTCTCATAGTCTGCTACTGAAGTATTGCTGTGTCCTTTTTGGTGAGTCATATTTTCTTCCTTATTCATGTTTTCCATATTTCTACATTTATTTTTAGGCATTGTAGGAACAGTTGTTGGATTTCTCCTAGTATGGCTTTTATCTTTGAAATATGCTTCAGTGGATTAATAAAGTTTCTGTTCCTTCAGAAGACATCCAGAGGCATATTCTGATGGGGCCAGGAAGCTCCACCCAGTGGTCAAGGGTGGGGCAAGAGTCCAGGGTGGACACCCAAGTTTGGCATGGTAGATCTCTATCGTCAGCAGCGGGGAGGGTATGATCATGTCATCTGTTCTGATCATAGCATCAGCCACTCTCTACGGTGGTGAGCCAACCACCCAGGATGAGCCCACAGTGCCTAGGCAGCTCACCCATGCACGTGCATGAATCACAAAAAGGTTATGCGCTCTTCTCAATATGAGCACAGAATCTTGAACCTCTGATACCAAACAGTGTTTGCTCAAAGACCCAGCCATACCATATCACATGTCCTATGGCAAAATCACAGAAATTCCCACAGTAACAGAGCACTGGTCTCCCATAATCACAGAGAACAAGGGATCCATTCTCAGTCTCACAAGCTTTCCCTGCCCACAGGAAGAGCCAGTAGAGGTAAGTCTTCAGGCAAGTAGAGCTTGGAGGTCTTGATAAAGTAGGGAAGAGGAATGCTTCACAGGGCTAATTGGGTGCTCTGTACCCCGCAACCCTCCAGGCCATACTCAAAGCGAGGACCATGGAGTTATTCCTCAGATAAAATCCCCCAGTGGCACACAGGCCACAGCAGCCTCTACTCACCTTATTAAGATGGTGTTTCTTGCCTGCATGTTCTGAGTGCCTTGCTCCAAGAATATGGCATCTCCTCCAGCCACTGACTGTGGCAATCACCAGCCAACAGCATTTTTCAACTGGACTAGGAAATATGTAATGTAAGGTATGCTGTTTTAACTAATTTTGTGTACAATTTGGTGAAATTAACTACATTCACATTACTATTCAACAAGAACTGTTTTTTTCAGAACTCTTCATCTTGTAAGATTGAGCTTGGTATCATCAAAAAGTAATTTCCCATTCTCAACTTTCCCCTGTCAGTGCACATGTAATAGCTCACAGATACCTTTTATCTCTATGAATTTATTTGTCTTTTTCTCAAGGGTTTATTTCATCTTGCATAATGCCCCTAGGTTTATTCATGATGTAGCCTGTGTCAGAATTTTCTTGCTGGAGCTGGCGTTGTAGTTTAGTGGATAAAGCCACTGCCTGAAACACCGACAACCCATGTGGGCACTTGTTCATGTCCAGGCTGAACCACTTCCTATACATCATCCTGCTAATGGCCTGGGAAAAGCAGAGGAAGATGACCCAAGTGCCTGTGCCCCTGTACCCACATGGGAAAACCAGATAAAGCTCTTGGCTCCGGGGTTCAGCCTGGCCCAGCCCAAGCTGTTGTGGCCATCTAGGAAGTAAATCAATGGAAGGAAGATCTCTGTCTGTCCTTTTCTCTCTCTCTGTAACTCTGACTTTAAAATAAATAAATAAAATCTTTATTTTAAAAAAATGAATTTTTTTGGCTTTGAGGCTGAATAGTATTCCATTTTATGCATGCACTACATTTTGTTTATCCTCAATGGACACTTGGAGTGTCTTCACCTTCTCTCATTTGTGAATGATACTATGAACGTATGTGTATAACTGTCCCTTTGATATGCTCATTTCATTAATCATTGGCATATACCAAAAATTTAATTATTGGACCATATTTTATTCAATTCTTGAATTTTATAGTTTTATTTAACATAAGGTAACTGCATATATTTTTGGGGTATCATGTAGAATTACAATAAATGTATACAATTTCTAATGATTAGATCACAGTAATAGGCATATCTGTCACTTCAGACGTATCATTTATCTGTGTTGGAAACATTCAAAATGCATTCTATTGGCTATTTTGGAATATTGAATCCATTGTTGTTAATCACCGTTATCCAACTGTGCCATAAAACATTAGAAGGCTTTTGACACAGAGGTTGACACAGCTTGGGACATCCACATCCCATATCAGAACTCCTGGAATTGAGTCCTTGCTCTGCTCCTGATTCCAGCTTCCTACTAATGCATACCTGGGAGGTAACAGTGATGGCTCAACTGCATGGGTGCCTGACACTTATGTGGAAGACCTGGATGAAGTTTTTGATTCCTGGATTCATCCTGGCTCAGCTCTGGCTGTCTTGGGAATTTGAGAAGTGAACCAGTGCATGGATAATCTCTCTCTCTCTCTCTCTCTCTCTCTCTTTCTGTCTTTTGAATAATTAAAAACTAAGTGAATAAAAAATTTTTAAAAGAAATTATTACTCTGATAACCTGCACTCCTTTATATATGAACAACTTATCTCCATCACCAGCCTCTTCCATTCTACTCCCAGTTTTTAATTATCTGTAGGTTTTGTAAATGGGATTGCTTCTGGAGTTCTTCCTTTGCAGTCTTTTTACTGATATATTTTTAAAGCTATTGTTTTTGTATTTTTTTAGTCTGCAATTTTAATTAATTTTTCATCAGTTCTAACAGCTTCTTGGTGGTCTTAAAAAGATTTTCTCTATATAAAATCATGTCCTCTGTAAACAGGGATAATTTCAACTCCTTCCTTCCTTTGCAGATGCTCTTTATTTCTTCTCCTCATCTAATTGCCGTGGCTAACACTTCCAATACTAAATTGAAGAGTAGTTAGACTATACCTGCTTTCTTGTTCCTCATCTTAGAGTCAGAAATTTCAGCGTTTCCCCACTCAATATGAAGTTGACTGTGGATTTGTCATAGATGCCCCTTATTATGCTGAGGTACACTCCACCTCAATTCTGCCCATGAGGCATTCTAACATATTTTAACTTCATTAATTGATTCATTTGCTTGAAGATTAATGATTTTTATTATGACCTCTACATTTTGAATAAACTTCTCATGTTATCATGAATGGGCTTTCTAAGCTTATTGAATTATCTGATTCTTTTGCACATCATTAAGTTTCCTTAAAACTATTCTCCTAAGTTATTATATAGGAAATTCATCACTTTGCTTTTCTGTGTGGAGTGTTACTAGAGGATCGTTGTGTTCTCTTGAAGGCATTATATCACCTCATTTTTTCATGCTTCTTGAGCTCCTATACTAATCTTTGTGCATCTGGTAGTTCAGTTGCTTCCACCAATTTTATATAATGCCTTCCTTAGTAAGACTTTCTGCTGGCAATGTGTCCTAGAGTACTGGTTGAATATAAAGTGCTTTTGGTTCCTTTGTTCCTAGATGGGCACTTTAGTGAAGGCTTCTACAGCATCTAAGCTGTAATCATTATTTTCTCTTTTTTTTAAGGTTCATTTATTTATTTGAAAGTCAGAGTCAGACAGAGATGAAGGGTGGGTGAGAGAGATTGATCTTCCAACTGCTCGTTCTCTCCCCAAATGGCCACAACGGTTGAGGTTGCGCCAGGACAAAGCCAGGGGCCAGAAACTTCTCTTAACCTCTCTCCCCAATGCATTTTATGGAGGGGTAACACAGGAAACTGCCTCTTTCCTGCCTTCTTCAGTGTATCTTTTGTTAGTATACTAAAATCAAGCACTGTAGTCTCTTACTTGTCTACCAAACTCTTTTTTTTTTTTTTATTTGACAGGTAGAGTCATAGACAGTGAGAGAGAAAGACAGAGAGAAAGGTCTTCCTTCCGTTGGTTCACTCCCCAAATGGCTGCCATGGCCAGGCGCTGCTCCGACCTGAAGCCAGGAGCCAGGTGTTTCTTCCTGGTCTCCCATGTGGGTGCAAGAGCCCAAACACTTGGGCCATCCTCCACTGCCCTCCCAGGCCACAGCAGAGAGCTGGACTGGAAGAAGAACAACCAGGACTAGAACCCGGAGCCCATATGGGATGCCGGTGCTGCAGGTGGAGGACTAACCAAGTGAGCCACAGCGCCGGCCCCATCTACCAAACTCTTGTAACAACAGACTTGTGTGTGAATGGTGTCTCTGTCAGGATATTATTAGTAGTAGATCTTACTCTGCCACCACTTTGCTGCCTCCAGTAATTCAATTTCTAAATTTTTAAGGAACCACTACACTATATCACAGTGGCTGCATCATTTTACATTCTTGGCAGCAGTGGAAAACACTTTCAATTTTCTCAGTTTCTCACAATGACTTACTATGTTTTGGTTTTTCATAACGACAATCCCAGTAGGTAAAAGGTTATATCTCACTGTGCTTTAGATTTTCATTGTTCTAATAATTAATGATAGTGAAGTAGGCAGGCATACAGGTTAAAATGGATTAGGTTTGTAAGTTGGAAGACCACGACTTCGCCATACCCCTGTGTGACCTCATCACCCTACCTGGCCACACCTGGGTGCCCACCAGCCAATCAGGTTAATTAACCACTCCCCTTTGGAAGTGGGTTAAAAGCCTGGGATATGGTGTGTCCTGGCCCTTCTCTTCTTCCCTGGCCTCTTGCCAGGAGGGGGCTTGCTCTAGCCCTGCGCCTCCAGGGTGCATGGCCTTGGGGCCATGCGCCCTAGGCATTCTGGCCTAGATGCTCCTCCATGTGACTGGTTCCTGGTGCTCAGTATGAACCCATATTTACCTCTCTGTCTTAAATAAAGCTCTCACTCTCCTATGCATCTTTCGCACTAAATAAAAGCTTAAAATATACCATGCTGCCTCGTTTATCTGTGCTGGTATTTAGAATTCTTCTCTAAATATTAGGCAAGAACCCTCTTGGGCTTATTAATATTGGGGATTTATTAATAAACATATGGTGAAAACATATGGTACCCCAAATTCCGGTAGTATATGTGGCATCCCAGATGGCATTTCTGGGGAACTTTAAAGGGCCAGTTTTTGTATAAGTTTTAGGGGGTCATGTCCAATTTCAATACAGTACATTTTTCATGTGCTTATTGGCAGAGCCATAGCTTCTTTATGGAAAAGTGTATTCAAGTTCTTTTCCCAGTTTGTCAGTTGGTTGTTTGCTGCATATTTTTTTTTTTCATTTGACAGATAGACAGTGAGAAAGAGAGACAGAGAGAAAGGTCTTCCTTTTTCCATTGGTTCACCCCCCAAATGACCGCCATGGCCAGAACTATGCCGATCCAAAGCCAGGAGCCAGGTGCTTCCTCCTGGTCTCCCACGTGGGTGCAGGCGCCCAAGTACTTGGGCCATCCTCCACTGCCTTCCTGGCCACAGCAGAGAGCTGGATGGAGGAGGAGCAGCCGGGACTAGAACCCAGTGCCCATATGGAATGCTGGCACCGCAGGTTGAGGATTAGCCAAGTTAGCCACTGCGTCGGACTGTTTGCTGCTTTTATTATTGTTATTGCAATTCAGGGCTTCTTCTGTCTACATATGCACTCCCATTGTGTTTCACTCTGTTGTTAGCTTGCCTTTACACACAAAGTTAATTTTGATGCAGTCCAATTCATCTAGTTTTTCTTTTCTTGCCTACTCTTTTGCTGTCTTAATAAAGAACTTACTGCCAAAGCCTATGTCATAAATTGTCCTGTAAAGTATAATTTTGAATTCAATCAATCCACTGTTCCCTAGATACAACATTTTCTATGAGGCAAGCAGCCTCCAGAATCATTTGAAATATCAAAATATCATTCCAGGTTTTATGTTTTCTGAACCATTATGATAAAGAGGGTAAAAGATATTTCTGGGACTTTATATCAGATAAGTTAAAGAAGAGATTCCTGCTTGCTGGTGATTGGTAAACAACTTGTGGAGTAAAGATAGTGCTTAGGGGGAAATTTAGAGCATTAAAGGCAAGCATTAAAAATAAGAATTTTTAAAACCCAGTAATTTAAGTATCTACTTTAGGAAAATGAAGATTTAGTTATTTCCAAAAAAAGAGAAGAAAAAATAAAATAATTTAAAAATTAGTACAAAAATCAATAAAACAGGACATGAAAAAAGTTCACAATATTGCTTGTTTTTTCACACCAGAGCTAACATATTAAAACTTGTCATTTAAAGATCAACAAAGGTTAAATGAAGATAATGTGTTAACTTTCACTTTTTTGTTTCTAGGTTCTATGAATATAGAAGGAAAAATGATAATCATGTATTTTTAAATGTCTTAAAGGTTCAGTGTTGTATATCTTGGAGATGAAATGAAGCTAATGATCAGAGTACCACGATACCATATTACATAATATATCTGCTAAGTGTAAAAAATGTGGTCGAAAGGAGCAAATTAATAAGATCTCATGAGACTTTCTAGGAATTCTGTTTTCTGGGAGGAAAGAATAACACATATACAATTTGCAATATGAGAGCAGGTATACATACTTGAATGTCAGTTGTAAGCACAAATATTAAAAATATTTAAAAATTTTTATAGTGTCAACTATATCATCAAATCAGGGGCATGTATTTGGATACTTTAAGCTCCTTCAGCTAATCCTCTTAAAATTCTCCAACACTGTAAAAATTAAAAGAAAGAATAAAACGGAAGGAAGAGAGAGGATAGGAGCATGGGCAGTAGGGTGGGTAGTGTGGGAAGTATCACTATGCCCCTAAATTTATATATATGAAATATAAGAAATTTGTTCACGTTGTATAAATAATTTTTAAAAAGAAAAAAGGACAAGATGGAATAAAAAAAGGAAAGCAATGTTTGGTGTAATTACTAATATAAATTAGTTTAAACCTTGGAAAAAAATTCCCAGCAGGTGGTAACTACTCCTGAACATAGTTTCTTTCTTTCACATCCAAGTCTCCAGTACCTCTAGGTGACATTCAAGAGACTGCTCTTCTTCTATTTTTGCAGATTTGTGCCAATCAATATAAGAACCAGCATGGCCTCTAGGGACTTTGTTTTCTTTCATTTCTTCTCACATTATGTACAAAAGAAAGAAAATTTGAGACTGAGTCAACATTTAATAATGCTTCTATTGAAAAAACATAAAGGAGAAATGATTCTGAATTGTCAAATACCAACCATCTTGCTCAATTTTATAGTGATAATATATTAATAACTCAGCATTAGACAGGTATTAGTCCCTATGGTGATCAATCCAAGAGTTACAGATGATAAGGAATAGCAGATACACATTTATAAAGAGACACCAAAAAGAAAAAAACACCTCTCTAATGGAGGCTATGTCTTGAGTAATGAATAAATGTCAGAGGACATGACAGAGAAGGGACCCATGCTAGGCGAAGGAGTAGGAAGCTGCTCTGGAGGGGTGGGGATAGCAGATGACAGCCCAGCAGCAGCCACATCACCTGTCTTCAGACAGGAATGAGACAGAGCTTGTACAAGGGTGGCACACGGCTAAACCCAGTGGAGAGTGGAGTGATGTCAATGTCTTTTGGGTCAACCAGAGGCTTCAGGGTAAAGTTCTGCAAAATGGTAGTCAGGAATAAAAACAGCTCCATGCGGGCCAGGGCCTCTCCCACACACACTCGCTTTCCTGAGAAGAAAAAAAAAAGCACAGAGGATTTGTTACCCAAGCACTGGGTTGTGAAATTATCACAAGAAGTATGCAGTGACTGCTTGCTCAAGGACTGAGCAGAAGGGTGGGTGGATGGAAGACAGGATGACTGGGAGAATTGTTGGATACACACACGGAACAAAGGATAAGCACTTACTATCCATATAACATCTGATTATATCAGGTGTCCCTCACTTTACAAATGTTTATTGAATATAAGTTCTGTGCCACACATCTCATTAACATCGCCACATTATAAACACTTTGAGTTTAGACCAGATTTTTTAAGAAACACACATTTCTTGTGCAGAGGGTTGAAGAGAGAAAGGTTGAGTGGAGGTTGCTCATATACAAATATACTTCAGAAAACTCATGATAAAATGGAATGGAAATGTAAGTCTATTATGGCTCAGAAACAGTTGAAATCCATCAAAAATTTTGCATATTATGCATTTGCAAAGAATTATTGAGGACTTCTCTAATGCTTGGATAACAATGTTTTTCATCAAGATGGACATAATTTCATATTATTTTCCATAAACCTAAAAGTGCCCTCATATTTTATGTCCCTTTGAAACTGTGGCAGAATATTCAAAGCCTTTCTTTCCCCCCAGGGCAATTTCAAATCCATATGTCTAAATGGATCACTCTTTGAGTTTAAAACCATAAGTGGCTCTCATGTCCCTACCTTAGAATGAGGTCCAAATGGCTTGATTTGGACCTTCACAATCTGTTCATGGACTGATGATCAATATCACTCCTTCCACTCTACTCAATTGTAGTCTCCCCTCTTCATCAATTTCCAGTCCACCATGAAGTTTCAAGCTTCATTCAGCACTATCCCATTGATCTAAGATCGCCTCTCCTCTGCTTCCTTTGGAACCTATGTCTTATGACTCTTCTTCTTTACAATATTTGTAATCCCAAGTTCTTCCTCTAAGTTACCTCATCATATTCACAATCCACTGTAACATGGATCACCTTAAACATTATTCTCTATTTTTCTATGCAGATAAAAATGTGTTTTCAGGGACCAGCACTGTGTTGTAGTGGGTTGGGCCTCCACCTGCAGTGCCATCATCCCAATAGCATCTCCCTGTTAATGGCCCAGGAAAGCAGCAGAAGATGTTCCAAATACTTGGGCCCCTGCACCCACATGGGAGACCTGGAAGAAGCTCCTGGCTTCTGGCTTCTGGCTTCTGGCTTCAGAATGGTTATGGCCATTTGGAGAGTGAACCAGTGAGTGGAAGACCTCTCTCTCTCTCTCTCTTTCTCTCTCTCTCTCTCTCATCTTCTTCTCTCTGTCTGTAGCTTTGCCTCTTAAATAAATAAATAAAAATCTTTTATAAAAAAATGCGATTTCATTAAAAGAAGAGCCCAGACCTTCACATGCTGACGTGTATGATGCCAGACCCAAAAGATTGAAGACACAGAGAAAAGGAAATGGGATTCCATGTAGAGACTCAGTACACTCAATTTAGCTGTGGAGACTAAATGTCCAAGGTGTATGATCATGAGTGTAGGAAGATTCAGGTACTCTGCGATCACCTCAGAGCACCCTCCACATTCCCAGAATTTCCCCTTCCTAGATTTATATGACCCCCTGGATCTACAGAGAACGCCCTGCTCCTGAAGTCCATTGTCTTCCTAACAGTGCCCTGCATCGCTCCTTTCCTTGCTGTCTCCTCTGAGGCAATTCAATCTTCTCCTCTGCTGTCAGTTAGCTCCAGGATGTCAATGAACAGAAAATAGTTACCCCATCCAGTCTCCTTAGCAGCCTGTGCTTTCCTTTCTCAAAGCACTCGTTTTCTGGATTCTAATATTCCGGCTATTCCAGAACATATAGTTCCTGACTTGGACGGGAGCCTCTTAAGAAATCATCTTATGATCTGAGATATTAATTATATCCCTACAGCTTACTCAGAATGAAGGTCACCACAGAGAAGATTCTCAGATTTATCAGCCCATATACCGTTCTCATAATAGGCGAAGAAAGCCTAATGACATGCACATTCTAAGAGGAGCACATGTGTAGCTAGATGCACTTAGAGGCAGAGTTTGATTAACTTACACTTCAGCATTCTCAGTTTGGAAGAACTGGATCAACACCCCACAACTCCACTAACCTGGCTGTAAAATAAGAATGTACCACAAGAAAGGCATGGGCCATGGGAGTGGTGCACCTGTTCACGTACAAAGAGCGAATCTACCAGCTCTATGGAACAAACAACCTAAGTTTCAACTCATCCCCAAAATCTGTCTTGTCCCTGAGGTTCAAATGGAAATAACTTTCTGTTACCTGCTGAGAAAGGCATAAAGTAGTCACTTTTCTTAAAGTTGCCGCTGGCATCCAGGAAGTGGTCAGGGTCAAACCGGTCTGGGTTCGGGAATTCTTTGTCATCATGCAGCACAGAAGTCAGTGATGTTATCACAGCTGTGCCCTGGAAAAAGCAGACAAACTGAATCCTAAAGAAGCCAAGGAACGGAAGAAAGGATGGAAATCACCTCATTCAAGCCATTTGCCTGTAGATAGCAAATCCATGTGCAAAGACGTACACTGACATTTCCTGCCAGAAAATGAAATAAACAGGAAAAAGTTTGAGCCCAAAAGCAGATTGTCCTCAGCACCCTCTAGTAGCATTGGATGGGCTGAGTACTTGGGAACGCGCTTGTCAAACCCTCTGCAGGCCCTCTATTTTTCACAAAGCTTGGACACAGGTCCTGTCCTTACTTGTTACTCTAATCCCTCGCTCAGTTTTCACACAACTCATATATGGGCTTTCATCTAAAAAGGAAGCCTGTGCTGACCTGAGAAAAGTCAGGAGTATTTGGAAATTGCTCATAGGGCATTTTAGGTGATAACCTGATGAAACTTAATAGGACTTCTAGGATGATACCAACAAGTACACTTAAATCTATTTATTCCTCATTATTTTAATGCAATATTTATTTTTCAATTTAAAAATGTAGGGGAACTCTTCATTACAAGTGAATCCTACATTTTAAAAAAATGTCAGGCTTGATGCTTAAAGTAGTGATTTTATGTCACTTGAGATGCCCACATTCTATATTGCAATGTCTGGCTTTTAGTTTCAGCTCTGCTTGAAATGCCAGCTTCCTTCTAAAGTGCACCCTGAGAGACAGCAAGTAATGGCTCAAGTACTTGAGTCTTGGGAAATTCAAACTGAGTTCTGAATCTCATACATTTGGAGAGTGAAACAGTACATAGATGACTCTCTCTCTCTCTCTCTCTTTCTCTCTTTCTCTCTTTCTCTCTCCCCCTCTCTCTCCCCCTCTCTCTCCCCCCTTCTCTTTCCCTGCATCTCTCAAATAAATAAAAATATTTTTTTCAAAAATCAGTGTAAAAATAAGGCATGAAAAATCAGAGAAATCATCATTATGCAATAATTCAGATAGTATCAATGAAGATTGGATTTATCAAATAACAAGTTCTAATGTACAATAAGGTAGCTATAGTTTAAAAACAGGTACTGTACATCTTTTAAAAAAAAAAAAACAGAATAAAGGATTCTTAATGTTTTCAAATGTTTGAGGAGATACTTATATTTGCCCTGATTTTGACGTTACCCCTGTATCAAAACATCATGTTGGGGCTGGTGCTGTGGAGTAGTGAGTAAAGCTGCTCCCTGCAGTACTGGCATCCCATATGGGTGCCGATTCAAGTCTCAGATGCTCCACTTCAGATCAGAAGCTCTACTATGGCCTGGGAAAGCGGTGGAAGATGGCCCAAGTGCTTGGGCCCCTACACCTGTGTGGGAGACCCGGAAGAAACTCCTGGCTCCTGGCTTCGGATTGGCACAGCTCCAGCCTTCGTGCCATCTAGGGAGTGAACCAATGGATGGAAGACCTCCTCTGTCTCTAACTCTCTCTTCAACTCTGTCTTTAAAAAAAAAAAAAAAAAAAAAAAAAAAAAAAAAAAAAAAACTTTTCCCTAAATGATGGCTAACAGTATCAGAACCAAAGTTCATACTAAAGTTCTGCCTTTTGTAGCAGTAATTTGCATATCTGAATACCACTTGGATTTTCCATTTTCAGGAAATAGTTGGAAGAACATACTACCTACCTCATTTCTCTACACAAGTAACTCTCCTTCCAATCTCTACATAAGCATGAAGCTATGATTCTCCCCATGCATCCTGCTGGCACTCAAATTACCTGGAAAGCTGGAAAGAGATTTAATCATGGCACACGTAATGCCAGTGACCATTCTTCAACTTGGGGGAAATTTTTATTCCCCATATTTGTTCAAATGAACCTTCTCAAAATTTTCTATAGGAGTCAATTTTACCCTCTTCCTGCTTTTCTATTACAGCTCCTAAAATATGAACGTGTGTTTTATTAGAGATGTAATAATACAATTCTTTATCTGAAACCTTTAAAACCCAGTGTTTTAAATTCAGAATTACGTAGACATTCAGAAAGATTTTACAAGATGTTTGCACAGATTTTATGATGCTCTCAATAATGTGGAGAACACCATGTAATCAAACACACTCTAATAAAATATTAAAATATTCACACAGAGCAGGACAAATAAGGAAAAGAAGTAGATTCGTATCAGTTCAAATAAAATGTAAGCCACCAAATAAAACTGTGCTGACTTCAATTTATTTTAAAATTCCCCAGATTTTGGTGTTGTAACACTGAGGATAAAAAATGTCTAGCCCTGTATTACCAAACAAAACCTGGCAGAGTAGGCAGCAGTTAAGACACCTACAACCTGTATCAAAATACCTAGGTCTAATTCCCAACTCTGACTCCTAAATCCAGATTTCTGCTACTGCTGGCATAAATGATAAGAAGGAATCACACTCCTGCTGCCCATGTGGGAGGCCTACATGGCATTCTCAGATCCACAACCCAGTCTGCCCAGGCATTAGAGAATTGAACCAGAAAACAGAAACTCTCTCTCTTTTCACTGTTACTGCTCTCAGCCTCTCAACTATTCTTTTTAAAAAGACAAACAATATTCTGTCAGCCTAGTGAAGGACAGATGGACCTTTTGTAGAAGATGAACCTCAGGAGAGACTTATTTTTTCATATGTTAATGTAGCACTTCACCAACACATATTAAGCACTCCAAAGACAGAATTTAAAATGGACATAATAAGAACAGAAAGAGCATGTTTAATTTATCAGTTAAGACGTCTGTGTCCCACATTTCAGTACTAGGGTTCAGTTCCCAGCTTCAGTACCCGACTCCAGTTTCCTGCTAGCGCAAATCCTTGGGAGGCCCTGGTTGAGTTCCTGTCACCCATAAGGGGGACATGGATTGCATTCCCAGTTCTCAGGTTAAGAACAACAATGGCCATTTTGCAGAATTTTGGGGAATGAACCTATGGATTACATTCTCTCTCTTTCTCTCTCTCCCTCCCCTACAAATAATGTTTCTTAAAAAGAATAAGGAAGAAGGGAAAGAAAATAAAAATAAACTTACAGTAGGGAACATTACCTATATTATTTTATGAGGTCAACATTACCTTCACATCAAAAATATGTGGAATAGGGTTAAATGTTAAAGTGATCATATAAATAGGATTAAGGGTCTGGTAACAATAACAGAATTAAAAAGGAACGAATGCTCCAACATGAGAAGCAGTCCACACAGCAGACTCATAGAATGACAATTGCTTTAAGCAGCACTCTGACTTCAGAATCAGCACTTAAGGCATTCTGGTCTGGCTGAAAAACCCATGAGAGCATTTCAGGCATGGAAAACCAAGACAGGGTGGCAAAAAAATGTCCTCCATGAAGGACCTCTGTGAGATCTCAGTGGAAAGAAGTGGTCATCAAAGAAGGATTTATTTTTCTCTGAAGGGAGGAGAGAACTTCCACTTTGCTTATGGTCCTGTCTAAATACTGATGCAGTTTGTGGACTCAAAAGGCTTCCACAGCCTAGGCAGCTCATGTCAAGAGCCTCGCATAATCACTGACATCCTACATAAGAGTGTTAATTGTTAAGTTAACAACAGGAGCCACTGTGCATTAACTTCCCATATAAGACCTCTATCCTCAAATAGTGGTATTATGAGAGTTTACTGTAAAACTTGTTCTCAAAGATCTATTTCATTTTAGTGTATTAAGTGGAGGATATTCTTATATCTCATAAGTTTTAGTTATGCCTGTGCCCAACTCCATTACTTGATTTTTTTAAGGTGCTTCTTCAATTAAAGATAAAACTCTTTCTCAAGGACTGACTTTCTTTCAATTTATTAAGTGGAGGATATTCTTAGGTCTCATAAGTTATGCCTAAGTGCTCGCAAAAGATGTGTCATTCTTTAAAGTTAACTAAGTTTCTAAAAACATAAAACAAGTGAAATTAACTTTGAGATGCATTAACTTTGAACAGCCCTTGTCTCAACTGTTGAGGAATAATTTATTTCTTTTTTCATGCAAAATTGTTGAGCTCTTTACTTAGTATAGAGTTGGTCTTCTGTATTTGTATACTGGAAATCACGTATCAACCAGGGATGCCCACATTCATGTCTTCTACTCAACACTGTTCTAGAACCCATTGTGGTTAAACAGTGCAATAATGAGAACTGAAAAATAATGAGGAAAAAAAAAACATTAAACCAGATTGCAGAATTGTGTATGTAGAAATTACACATGAATCTACAAGTTATTAGTAACCATAAATGAATTTAACAAGGCTGCTAGACATAATGTTATCAAAACAATAAGGCCCCAGCGACCAAAGTGTGTACATAGTTTTTTATAACTCAACCCACGAAAAGCAAAAAGCCTATGAAGCTACCCAGCATAAGAGTTTTGCACTGCTCTCATTTTGTGCCTATAGAGGAATTTATGACATTCTTGTCTAGCCATACTTGTTTGGAAACTACAAAAGTATAGACAGGCAGTGTAGAAGGAACAAACTTACCTTGGGGATGAAGTAGTTTCTGAATTTAACGTTACAGGTTGTTGCACGGGGCACGTTGTTGGGGATGAGGTCAGTGTATCTCTGGATCTCGTGCACCACGGCATCCGTGTAGGGCATGCGGCTCCTGTCCTGCATGCAGGGGCTCCGGTGTCGGCCAATCACACGCTCAATCTCCTCCTGCACTTTAGCTGAGAAGACACAAGTAAGAAATCTTCAATAGGAGAACGCGGCACATTTCTCATAGCAGCTGAGGGCTAAGTGAATCATGATGAAGGTGTCCAAGCAACCCTAAAAGACCATAGCACACAGAGACTTGCAGAAAGAATCATTGTGTTAAAGACACAGATAAGGAACAACAAAACATTTATGGAAAAATCTAATTATGAAAAGCATATGCTTATATTTCAATTTTTTCCACAAAAATCAGCTTATCTTTTGTAGATATACATAATTTTTATGATTCCAAAGTAACACATACATTTCATTCTCTTGATAAAATGCCATGCTAAAGATTTACATAGAATTGTAAAATGTAAATAAAAAATTCAGAATCCTACTATGTACCAAACAATCCATGTATTTTTGATTCAATCATCATAACATCCTTCTTAATGTTTATTTTTTTTTTTTTTTGACAGGTAGCTTTATAGACAGTGAGAGAAAGAGAGAATGGTCTTCCTTCTATTGGTTCACTCCCCTAATGCCGGCACTGTGCAGATCCAAAGCCAGGAGCCAGGTGCCTCCTTCTGGTCTCCCATGCGGGTATAGGGCCCAAGCACTTGGGCCATCCTCCACTGCCTTCCCGGGCCACAGCAGAGAGCTGGACTGGAAGATAAGCAACCGGGACAAACCCCGGCACCCCAACCGGGACTAGAACCCGGGGTGCCGGCGCCACAGGTGGAGGATTAGCCAAGTGAGCCACGGCGCCAGCCCTATCCTTCTTAATGTTAAATCCACATCATAAAAAGAAGACATGATTGGCCGGCACCATGGCGTAGCGGGTAAAGCCGCCTACTGCAGTGCCAGCATCCCATACGGGCGCCGGTTCGTGTCCCGGCTGCTCTACTTCAGATCCAGCTCTCTGCTATGGCCTAGGAAAACAGTAGAGATAGTCCAAGTCCTTGGGCCCCTGCACCTACATAGGAGACCTGGAGGAAGCTCCTGGCTCCTGGCTTCGAACTGGCGCAGCTCAAGCAGTTGAGGCCAATTGGGGAGTAAATCAGTGAACCAGTGGATGGAAGCTCTCTCTCTCCGCCTCCCCTCTCTCTGTGTAACTCTGACTTTCAAATAAATAAATAAATAATAAAACTTTAAAAAAAGACATGAGATGATCAACCTCAAGTAATTTACCCACATCACAGCAGACTCTGATCATATGTTCCATTGGCTATATCATCCTGCTTTTCTCATCCTGCATATTTTATTTGATTTGCTCTCTCTTGTGAGATATACACATGATAATTAAACCATAGCAACAATCTTACCTATGCAACTTGTCCAAAAAGAAAATAAACTTATATTTAATGCCATCTTCCGTTGACATGTTGAAGTATTTTGATTTCACTCTCTTACAGACTAGGCATTAAGAGAAATCTGTGCACACCTGCACATTAACATATGGTATAACAAATACAAACAGATATTAAAAATGCTTTAAATTTAAATATGTACAGAATGTTAACTCCAAAAATTACCTTGACAGATCAAAAATGAGTTTCATAGCAAAGTGATATATTATATTTAAAGAGAATTCTATAAACACACTTGTATCTGGGTATTGATTTGTGTGTTCAGTGTGTGAGTTTATTTGCAACTTGAAAACTAACTGAGCACCAAAGGGGAAATTTGCTGAAGTGAAATGGACACTATGAGAAACAGTGACTTGATCAGCTCTTGTCCTGACTGTTGATGTACAATGTAATACTTTATCCATTTTAGTATTTTTTTTTGTTCTAGTACTATTGGTTGAACTCTGTAATTAACACACAATTATTCTTAGGTGTTTAAATTTTAACTGAAAAGTGATCCCTGTTAGGAATTTGGAAAACATTATGCTGAGTGAAATAAGCCAGTTCCAAAGGGGCAAATACCACATGTTCTCCCTGATCGGTGACAACTAACTGAGCACCAAAAAGGAAACCTGTTAAAGTGAAATGAACACTATGAGAAACGGTGACTTGATCAGCCTTTGCCCTGACTGTTGATGAACGACTTAATACATTATCCCTCTTAGTATTTTTTTGTTTGTTCTACTTAATGCTTTTGGTTGAATACTGTAATCAATACACAGTTATTCTCAAGTGTTGAAACTTAACTGAAAAGTGATTGCTGTTAAATATAAGAGTGGGAATAAGAGAGGGAAGAGATGTGCAATTCAGGACATGCTCAAGCTGACTTACCTCAAACGGTAGAGTTAGAAACATACCAGGGGATTCCAATTCAATTCCATCAAGGTGGCATGTACCAATGCCATCTCACTAGTCCCAGTGATCAATTTCTGTTCACAATTGATCATAATGATAGGACTAAGAACCAAAGGGATCACATAAACAAGGCTAGTGTCTGCAAATACTAGTTGATAGAATAAAAAAGGGAGAGAACGATCCAACATGGGAAGCGAGATACACAGCAAACTCATAGAATGGCAGATGTCCTTAACAGCACTCTGGCCTCAGAATCAGCCCTTAAGGCATTTGGATCTGCCTGAAGAGCCCATGAGAGTATTTCAGGCATGGAATGCAAGACACTCTGGGGAAGAAAAAAAAAAAAAAAAAAAAACACAACAACCTATATGAAAGATCTCCACGAGTGAGATCCCAGTGGAAAGAACAGGTCATCAAAGAAGGAGGTACCTTTCTCTGAAGGGAGGAGAGAACTTCCACTTTGACTATGACTCTTGTCTAAATAAGATCGATGTCTGCAAACTCAAAAGGCCTCCATAGCCTTGGCAACTCATAAGAGCCTAGGGTGATTACTGATGCCATAAACAAGAGTGTCAATTTGTTAAGTCAACAGCAGGGGTCACTGTGCACTTACTCCTCATGTAGGATCTCTGTCCTTAATTTGCTGTACATTGTGATTTAATGCTATAACTAGTACTCCAACAGTATTTTTCACTTTATGTTTCTATGTGGGTGCAAACTGTTGAAATCTTTACTTAATATATGCTAAAATGATCTTCTGTATATAAAGAGAATTGAAAATGAATCTTGATGTGAATGGAAGGGGGGAAGGAGAGGGAAAGGGGAGGGTTGCGGGTGGGAGGGAAGTTATGGGGGGGGGGAGCCATTGTAATCCATAAGCTGTACTTTGGAAATTTATATTAATTAAATACAAGTTAAAAAAAATGCCCCCCTCCCCCAAAAAAGGAGAAAACTCTTCTGTACATACTCCAAAGTGCTTGTTTCCAAACATTATGGAAGATTCTTCTGAAATTTATGTTCATACTCTTGTTTCTATTATACAACTGTTCATATTTATGGGATACAGTGTGATAATTTGATACATATATTCACAATGTGTGATAAGTAAATCAGTTTAAATTAGCATTTCTATCATTTTTTTAATTTTTGAATTAACATTTAATCACTATACATATTTATTGGGTTTTGTATTTCAGTAAATGTATACAGGAGGTCCTGATCAAAACATTTCTGTCTTTCATCATCACTTTGTGTTTACAGTCTTCAGGGTCCTCTCTTCTACAATTCATAGAAGACAGAAGAAGTAACCCAGAACTGCAGTCACCCCGCTGCCCCCCATGCTGCAGAACACTGGGGCTCGTCCCCTCTGTGGAGCTGTGTCTGGGAACCTGTTGTCCAGCCTCTCTCTATCCCTGACTCCTCACCCTCAACTGTAATGCTCACTATTCTACATTCAAAATGACATTTTGGAAGTACCACATATGAGAAAGCACATATAATGTTTGTTTTTCTGAGTCTGGCTTATTTCAGTTAATATGATAGCCCCTAGCTCCATCCATTTTGCTCTAAAATATAAGACACCATTGTTTTTAAAGCTTAATAACATCCCATTGTGTCTGTGTATATGTGTGTATATATGTGTATGTGTGTGTTGTGTGTGTATATACATATGTGTGTGTGCATGTGCATGTATATCATGTTTTCTTTTCCCACTACTCTGTTGATAGGCATCAAAGTTTATTCCATGTCTAAAGTATTGTAAATTCTGCAGCAATAAACCTAGGAATTTAAATATTTTTTGATATGCTGAGTTGATTTCCTCTGACTATATACCAAAATGTGGAATATCAGGATCATACAGTATCTATTTTTAGATTTTTGAGGATTACATTCACATATTTAAATGACTCTAATTTTTATTTTATCTATTTTAAATGATTTCTAAAACTTGCTAGTAGGAGGCATGAGGACTTACACATCTGCATCATCTCTTCATACAAAATATACAAAAACACACTTGTACACATGTACTTTGCCTCACTCCATTTTCCAGTATTTTTGTATTGCAGTTTTTACTATATCACTGTTCATTGTTTACACCACCATGATTTACAGTGCACTGATCACAGACAAGACAATTATGATCATGTTTTATCTTTTGTACATTCATGTTTAAAGCGTCTATTCCAATCTCTTGTTTTTTAAAAAATATTTAATGAATTTACTCAAATGAAGGAAGTCTAAATCACATGGAAATGAAACATATTAGAAATCAATATACAATTAAAATGTTATTATAAAGTAGCTAACTCCATATACATTTCCAGTTAAATATTCATGCAAACACATATTCACTTTTTTCTTTATATAGGAACAATACATACAAGCATACATGACATGATAATTCTGGCAAAAATAATCAGAGACTAAAAATATTCTCAAGTTTAGAAAATTGTGGGAAATATTTATGTAAACCCTTGATTTAATTCCAGGATTTCATCATGCCAAAAACATTGGCATCATAATACACTGGCACAGTAATAATTAAGGTGTTTTGCTCACACAGCATCTCAGTGTGAGCAAAAAAAATTTAATATTGATTATTTGTTTTGATGTTTTCACTTCCAAGGTTCTTTCAATATAAGGAAGTAGCTGCACCGGTTTAAGTGTCTTTTTTTTTTTTTTTTTTTTTTTTTTTTTTTTTTTTTGACAGAGTTAGACAGTGAGAGAGAGAGAGAGAGACAGAGAAAAAGGTTTTCCTTTTTCCGTTGATTCACCCCCCAAGTGGCCGCTATGGCTGGCACATTGCGCCCAGCGCACTGCACTAATCTGAAACTAGGAGCCAGGTGATTCCTCCTGGTCTCCCTATGTGGGTGCAAGGCCCAAGGACCTGGGCCATCCTCCACTGCACTCCCGGGCCACAGCCTGGACTGGAAGAGGAGCAACCGGGACAGAACCCAGGGTGTCAGCGCCGTAGGCGGAGGATTAGCCTAGTGAGCCGCAGTGCCAGCCTAAGTGTCTTTTAAGTAAAACACAATATTTAAAAATGATCTGTTTTTGTAGTTTCTAGGAAGAAGTCCTGTCTTACTTTTTCAAAGTATAAATTATATTCATATGCATGACTGCAGTATGACCCAGTAGTTCTTTTTTTTTTATAGGCAGAGTGGACAAGGAGAGAGAGAGAGACAGAGAGAAAGGTCTTTCTTTGCCGTTGGTTCACCCTCCAATGGCCGCCGTGGCCGGCGCGCTGTGGCCGGCACACCATGCTGATCCAATGGCAAGAGCCAGGTACTTATCCTGGTCTCTCATAAGGTGCAGGGCCCAAGCACTTGGGCCATGCTCCACTGCACTCCCTGGCCACAGTAGAGAGCTGGCCTGGAAGAGGAGCAACCGGGACACAATCCGGCGCCCCGACCGGGACTACAACCTGGTGTGCCAGCACCGCAAGGCGGAGGATTGGCCTAGTGAGCCATGGCGCCGGCCCCAGTAGTTCTTAAACAATGCCATGAAATCCCAAGTGCAGTAAAGGGGAACAATCTGGTGCACTTTCACCTCATTGAAGTTGAAGGTGCTCCTTCTGGATACTATTTCCCTGCAACATTAAGTAGATTGTACGAATTTCACTACCGCTTTTAATATGTGGCTTTTTAAAAGAAATAATTTTATTTATTTCACAATTTACAGTTTTCAGAAGAGACTAGTTTCGGATATCATATAGTCTCAGGATATCTATTCAAAACAACAACTTAATATGTTATCCCTCTTAGTATTTTTTTCGTTTGTTCTACTTAATGCTTTTGGTTGAATACTGTAATCAACACACAATTATTCTCAAGTGCTGAAACTTAACTGAAAAGTGATTGCTGTTAAATATAAGAGTGGGAATAAGAGAGGGAAGAGATGTGCAATTCAGGACATGCTCAAGCTGACTTACCTCAAACGGTAGAGTTAGAAACATACCAGGGGATTCCAATTCAATCCCATCAAGGTGGCATGTACCAATGCCATCTCACTAGTCCCAGTGATCAATTTCTGTTCACAATTGATCATAATGATAGGACTAAGAACCAAAGGGATCACATAAACAAAACTAGTGTCTGCAAATACTAGTTGATAGAATAAAAAAGAGAGAGAATGATCCAACATGGGAAGTGAGATACACAGCAGACCCATAGAACAGCACTCTGGCCTCAGAATCAGCCCTTAAGGCATTTGGATCTGGCTGAAAAGCCCATGAGAGTATTTCAGGCATGGAAAGCCAAGACACTCTGGGGAAAAAAAGAAAAAAAAAAAAAAAAACCTAAATGAAAGATCTCCACGAGTGAGATTCCAGTGGAAAGAACAGGTCATCAAAGAAGGAGGTACCTTTCTCTGAAGGGAGGAGAGAACTTCCACTTTGACCATGGCCTTGTCTAAATATGATCAGAGTCAGTGAACTCAGAGGGCTTCCATAGCCTTGGCAGCTCATGACAAGAGCCTAGGGTGATTACTGATGCCATAAACAAGAGTGTCAATTTGTTAATTGAACAACAGGAGTCACTGTGCACTTACTCCTCATGCAGGATCTTTGTCCTTAGTGTGCTGTACATTGAGATTTAATGCTATAACTAGTACTTAAACAGTATTTTTCACTTTATTATGTTTCTGTGTGGGAGCAAACTGTTGACATCTTTACTTAATGTATGCTAAACTGATCTTCTGTATATAAAGAGAATTGAAAATGAATCTTGATGTGAATGAAAGGGGAGAGGGAGTGGGAGTTGGGAATGTTGCGGGTGGGAGGGACGTTATGGGGGGGAAGCCATTGTAATCCATAAGCTGTACTTTGGAAATTTATATTCATTAAATAAAAGTTAAAAAAAAAAACACTCTCTAGTAGAAAAAAAATCTCAATGCAGCTTTAATAAAAAAGGATCTATATTCTTAGCTACATTTCATATACATGCTGGAACCAAAGTAAGATGGTTTTCCTTTTCCCACATTACACTTAACTAGTATTTAAAATCTGATATTTCCATCACTTATGATTTCTGATTTGGATGACAGTTCTGTCCACCACATTTTTATGACTGAAGCTGGTTTAAACCAACTGTTGCATATTCTTCAAATCTGTTTTTAAGCGATGATGTTATGTTACTATAGGCAACACTTCCACATAGCAGTCAAGGGCGATACAGTGATTTTCTTCCTGTAAACTATAGGTGAGCATGAGAAGGCAATCTGCTACAACTCCAAGACCTTCTATCCTCACTAAACAAGCTACACATTCACTTCCACCACAATGTCTCCAGAAAGCTAATGCTAAATTCAATCTCAGATTCCTACTGAGTAAACTTGGGCCACTGTTTCATGGTCCTGAGAAACCCAAGGAAAAAAACCTGCTATATTTTAATGATGGACTTCCCGGCTGTGAAGAACTAGTGTCCCTGAAATTAGCCAAGTATGTTGAACTACCATGGTGTAATTGTTTAGGCAATTGGACCGTACAGCCAGTTCATTCTTTATTTGCCATGTCACAGCCCCCACTGCTAGGGGACTGTTTTTCTCTGTAACAAGGATTTGGAAAGGGATGAAGAACTTTCTGCAATGTATCACCTTATGTAGTTTATCTTCCATTTCCACAGCTTGTCCAACTGTTCTACTTATGTAAGTACTCAATTGTTCAGGAGATTTCTTAACTTCTTTCTTGTGTTTTCAGTGAAATTAGAGATCCTTTTTTCTAGGCAGATTAGCAGAATGATCCTCACTATCATTACAAAATCTCCGTTTTTTTAACATTGTGATTTTTAGATGCTATAATCTTAAAATCTGCCCTCATGGTATCTGGGAGCCTCAGGCCACCCAAGTGCTGGTGAGCCTAGGGTATCCTTAGACTCCCTGGCCATGCCCCTCACAGCCATTCAAACCTCAATTCCCAATTTCAGATAGGAATTTTGCATTATTGCAATTGCTTGTATATATTTTAAATTGAGAGCATTAATTTTCTATTTACTGACAACATCAAACAGTACCACTGCTTTGTCCTTAGTGTCTCCCTTCACACCCGCATTGTCCACCAGGTCCACTGTGAATTGTTTCCAGGTCTGGTGGCCATCGCCCTCCCTCACCCTCACAGCCTCTATCATGAGCTCTCCTAATTCCTGGAACTTATAACTTCCTGTCACTTTATTTAAGACACTTGCATGGAGCACAACTTCTAGTGTCTGACTGAGAAAACAAAAGCAAAGAACCAAATATCAATCTGTAGGTCTCAAAACACAACAATACACAAGGTGAGAGCTACTCAAAGATTCTAAGGCCATTCTCATACTCATTCTTTGTATATGACTTCACTTGTCTCTGAAGGTTTTAGTATTTACCTTTTAATCCTCGTGTTCTGAAATTCCATGGCCCTGCATCTGGGGTGGATATTTTCATTTCATTCAGTTTATGGGCATTTGGCGAGAACTTTCTATCTCGATGGCAATAAATGGATGTCTTTTCGCTGGTGCTACTCCTTCTCTACTGTTTACACAGGGCTGCTGGGTTACAGGGACAAGACGCACAAAGTGGCTGAGGGCATCCACGTTCCAGGGGACTTTGTCTGCCCTGCACCTCCCTCCTTCCCTGGCTCTGACTGATGTCCCTATGCTGGGCCTCTTAGGTTCAGTTTCTCTGGAGAACACAACTTCCTTCCCCGTGGGAGACAACAGCTCTCAGATAAATTGAGATGAGGATGGAACCAGGACAGGGAGAGCCTCCTGTTTTCTGCTTTACCTCTCTGTACCTTCTGGGACTCTCTTCTTCCCAAGGGTTGGGCGGGGGGAAGTGTGGGGGCACAGACTGCCTGCTCATTCAGGATGAATCTTTTTATGGCACTTAGGCTGGAACTTCAGGCTCTCTAGAGAACTGGGTATCACGCCTCCATCTGCTCTGTGTGCTTCAGATGTACAGTAAAGTACTTTAACAGGAAGAATTCTCATCTGCAATTAATTTATCATCATTTCAATGGAGTTCCTAACCAGAGAAATCTCAGTAGTTACTGATGTGTAGAAACAGGGCCTACTTAAAGGAAAATAAATTTCAATTTAAATAAAAAGTTTGTAAAAGATAAAAGTATGGGCAAATGCTTTTTTGTATTCAGATTCCTGGATTAAAACATCACTTAGGCACAACTTATTCCTAAATTGTGGTTAATTTTTCTAAAAATTTAACCTTATAAAATACTTCCCAGACTGTGGAAATTCTCTGAGGCCTTCTCCTCACATTTCTAGTATATTCACAATACTTCAATGAATAAATACTCAGTCTTCATTGCCCCAGGATAAGAACACTATATTTTGAGAATAATGAAAGATCTGTGGGAATACCACCTACCAATCAAACCGCTCTCTTCTTAGAAAAAAATGCAAGGCAGTCCCAGGCCGGGACATAATGCCTGTGCCTGCTGCAAACCCCCTTCATGGAGCCCAGACACTTTGTTTGGAGTGTGTTGTCACCAACCCAGAGTTGTATGACTTTGCTACTGCTCACATTGTCTTCACCCCTTCAGTCACTTCCCTACTAGGCACATTTCTCTCATTTTTATCCCTTCACCATATTTGCACAAATTTCAGCTGGGGGCACAGAAATTTCAATAATGAAGCTTCTCTAAGAGAAACAAGAGGGAGGGCACCAGCACTGGCTTCCCTACACCTGCTGATATCGGCCTTGTGCGTTCATCATGAACTTACCTGTGACCTCTGGGTGCTTCATCAGGAGCAGGAGTCCATACCTCAGGGTGGTGCTTGTGGTCTCTGTTCCAGCAGCAAATACATCAGTCACTGTGGTCATCAAGTTTTCAATAGTAAATTCAGACTGTTGGTTGTGTTTTTCCTAGAAATTATTTGAATATTTAATGTTTTGCCAGCATATTTTATCATAATCAATCCATAGAAACTCAGATTTACTTAAAGATGAGCATGCTTATATAGTAAAAGCTAAAATATTAAAACCAAATCCACTGGATTGAACTAGAGGACATGATGTTAAATGAAAGCAGTTGGCTGGGCCGGCACTGTGGCATACCAGGTAAAGCTGCCGCCTGCAGTGGCAGCATCCCATAGGGGCACTGGTTCCAGTCCCAGCTGCTCCACTTCCTGTCCAGCTCTCTGCTATGGCCTGGGAAAGTGGTAGAAGATGGCCCAAGTCCTTTGACCCCTTAACCTACGTGGGAGACCCAGAAGAAGCTCTTGGCTCCTGCTTTCTGATCTGCAAGGTTCTGGCCGTTACAGCCATCTGGAGAGCGAACCAGCGCATGGAAGACCTCTTTGTCTTTCTTTGCCACTGCCTCTCTATAACTCTGCCTTTCTTTTTTTTTTTTTTTTTTTTTTTTTTTTTTTTTGACAGGCAGAGTGGACAGTGAGAGAGAGAGACAGAGAGAAAGGTCTTCCTTTTGCCGTTGGTTCACCCTCCAATGGCCGCCACGGCCAGCGCGCTGCGGCCGGCGCACCGCGCTGATCCGATGGCAGGAGCCAGGAGCCAGGTGCTTTTCCTGGTCTCCCATGGGGTGCAGGGCCCAAGCACCTGGGCCATCCTCCACTGCACTCCCTGGCCACAGCAGAGGGCTGGCCTGGAAGAGGGGCAACCGGGACAGAATCCGGCGCCCCGACCGGGACTATAACCCGGTGTGCCGGCGTATAACTCTGCCTTTCAAATAAATAAATAATTTTTTTAAAAAAGAAAGCAGTTAGCTAGAGAAAAAAAATATCACATGTTCTCCCTCATTAATGGGAACAGAAATGAAGGAAGGAAAAAAGGAAGACAGGCCTTTATCTGAACACAAAAGTTTAATTCCTGGAGGCTGGGAGGGGTGGGATAGATTAAAAGGATTTGGATTTTAAATGCAGAGGAAACTGGATGTGGTCCATTAAAGGTGACAAATATTTTATACTAGTATGGAGGGAGTTAATAATAGGGAAAACTGGGTATAGCTTATGGATTGTGACAAACATATACCATTATAAGATGTTACCAACAGGGAAAGCTGAGTATGAGGTATCAGAGAACTCTTCGTACTGCTTCACAGTTTTTGTTTTGTAAATTTAAAACTACTCTAAAATCAAAAGCTTAAGAAAAACTATAACAACTAGATGGTAAGGCAGAGAATGTAAATTAGTTCACCCAGTCTTTGTTTCTTTCACCCATCCCTTGCTTAACTCAAAATTGCATTTAAGCATCTCTCTTACAGCGATGTTAGCCATTCAACATATTTCTCATCAATAACATAAGAGAGTGAACTTCTGGTGTCACCATGTTCTTTTCTCCCTCTTAATCAGAATACATAGGAGTATATGACAGCGGAACTGGTAATGATGTCACTTTGGACATGCGTATTGCAGCATCACTGGGAAGGCACATGGACTAAGTGTGGTGACAGAAAATATCAGGCACTTGAGTCCATGGAGCTTCAGGTCTATAGTTCGAGTTCTTGACTAACCAACATGAGACTCCCTAAAAGTCAGATAAACACACGATTTTTGAAACTATTGCTAATTGAGCATTATTTTATTTTCAGATAAAATCTTAATTCATAGAAATGGGTGAATTAGGATCATATGTTGAAATAATATAGGCTAGAATCAAGACATTGCAATTTTCAGAGTTTGGCATCACATATGGTAGAGGCCCCTCAGTCACCATCCATCCATGGATGCTCTAAATACATAAATTCACAAGTCAATTCACTGTGAGGGAAGTCCAGATAAGTCAAGAGACTCCAACATCCATTCAACTGAGAAAATATTCACATCAAACTGGCAGGAGATGCTGTGGGGGATCAGATACCTACCCTATCCCATGCACTATGTCATATAATCCTGAAGGAACCCCCCAAACTGAGTTTCTTCCTGAGATGAGAAGGTTTTTGTTTTTTTTATCATTTCTTTTTTTTTTAACTATTATTTAATGAATATAAATTTCCAAAGTACGGCTTATGGATTACAATGGCTTCCACCCCCATAATGTCCCTCCCACCCGCAACCCTCCCCTTTCCCATTCCCTCTCCCCTTCCATTCACATCAAGATTCATTTTCGATTCTCTTTATATACAGAAGATCAGTTTAGCATACATTAAGTAAAGATTTCAACAGTTTGCTCCCACAGAAACATAAAGTGAAAAATAATAGATGATTTTTTAAATGATGATGAAATCAGATCAGACCTATTGTCATGTTTAATCCCGTGAGAGTCACGTTGGGAATTGATAATTTCTTCTTCTTTTTTTTTTTTTTTTTTTTTTACAGAAGATCAGTTTAGTAAAGACTTCAACAGCTTGCACCCCCATAGAAACACAAAGCGAAATATACTGTTTGAGTACTCATTATAGCATTAAGTCTCAATGTACAGCACATTAAAGACAGAGATCCTACATGAGGAGTAAGTGCACAGTGACTCCTGTTGTTGACTTTACAAATTGACACTCCTGTTTATGGCATCAGTAATCTCCCTATGCACCAGTCATGAGTTTCAAAGGCTATGGAAGCCTTTTGAGTTCACCGACTCTTGTTTAGACAAGGTCATAGTCAAAGTGGAGGTTCTCTCCTCCCTTCAGAGAAAGCTACCTCCTTCTTTGAAGGCCTGTTCTTTCCACTGGGATCTCACTCACAGAGATCTTTCATTTAGGGTTTTTTTTGTTTTGTTTTGTTTTTTTGTTTTTGTTTTTTGTTTGTTTGTTTGTGTGTTTTCCAGAGTGTCTTGGCTTTCCATGCCGGAAATACTCTCATGGGCTTTTCAGCCAGATCCAAATGACTTTAGGGCTGATTCTGAGGCCAGAGTGCTGTTTAGGACATCCACCATTCTATGAGTCTGCTGAGTATCTCGCTTCCCATGTTGGATCACTCTCCCCTTTATTTATTCTATCAGTTAGTATTAGCAGGTACTAGACTTGTTTATGTGCTCCCTTTGACTCTTAGTTCTTTCATTATGATCAATTGTGAACTGAAATTGATCACTTGGACTGGTGAGATGGCATTGGTACATGCCACCTTGATGGGATTAAATTGGAGTCCCCTGGTATGTTTCTAACTCTACCATTTGGAGCAAGTCAGCTTGAGCATGTCTGAAATTGCACATCTCTTCCCTCTCTTATCCCCACTCTTATGTTTAACAGGATCACATTTCAGTTAAATTTCAACACTTAAGAATAACTGTGTATTAATTACAGAATTAAACCAGTCATATTAAGTAGAACAGACAAAAAAACTACTAATAGGGATAATGTAAAGTTGTTCATTAACAGTCAGGGCTATGCTGATCCAGTCACCGTTTCCCATAGTGTCCATTTCACTTCAACAGGTTTCCTTTTTGGTGTTCAGTCAGTTGTCACCGATCAGGGAGAACATATGGTATTTGTCCCTTTGGGACTGGCTTATTTCACTCAGCATGATGTGTTCCAGATTCCTCCATTTTGTTGCAAATGACTGGATTTCGTTGTTTCTTACTGCGGTATAGTATTCTAAAGAGTACATATCCCATAATTTCTTTATCCAGTCTACCGTTGATGGGCATTTAGGTCGGTTCCAGGTCTTAGCTATTGTGAATTGAGCTGCAATAAACATTAGGGTGCAGACCGCTTTTTTGTTTGCCAATTTGAACTCCTTTGGGTAAATTCCAAGGAGTGGGATGGCTGGGTCAAATGGTAGGGTTATATTCAGGTTTCTGAGGAATCTCCAAACTGACTTCCACAGTGGCTTGACCAGTTTGCATTCCCACCAACAGTGGGTTAGTGTCCCTTTTTCCCCACATCCTCGCCAGCATCTGTTGTTGGTAGATTTCTGCATGTGAGCCATTCTAACCAGGGTGAGGTGAAACCTCACTGTGGTTTTGATTTTCATTTCCATGATTGCTACTGACCTTGAACATTTTTTCATGTGTCTGTTGGCCATTTGGATTTCCTCTTTTGAAAAATGTCTATTGAGGTCCTTGGCCCATCTCTTAAGTGGGTTGTTTGTTTTGTTTTTGTGGAGTTTCTTGATCTCTTTGTAGATTCTGGTTATTAACCCTTTCTCTGTTGCATAGTTTGCAAATATTTTTTCCCATTCTGTCGGTTGTCTCTTCACTCTCCTGACTGTTTCTTTTGCAGTACAGAAACTTCTCAATTTGATGCAATCCCAATAGTTGATTTTGGCTTTGACTGCCTGTGCCTCCCAGGTCTTTTCCAGAAATTCTTTGCCTGTGCCAATATCTTGAAGGGTTTCTCCAATGTTCTCTAATAACTTGATGGTGTCAGGTCGTAGATTTAGGTCTTTAATCCATGTTGAGTGGATTTTTGTGTAAGGTGTAAGGTAGGGGTCTTACTTCATGCTTCTGCACGTGGAAATCCAGTTTTCCCAGCACCATTTATTGAATAGACTGTCCTTGCTGCAGGAATTAGTTTTAGATCCTTGATCAAATATAAGTTGGCTGTAGATGTTTGGGTTGATTTCTGGTGTTTCAATTCTGTTCCATTTGTCTATCCATCTGTTTCTGTACCACTACCATGCTGTTTTGATTACAACTGCCCTGTAGTATGTTCTGAAATCTGGTATTGTGATGCCTCAGGCTTTGTTTTTGTTGTACAAGATTGCTTTAGCTATTCAAGGTCTCTTATGCCTCCATATAAATTTCAGCACCATTTTTTTCCAGATCTGAGAAGAAGGTCTTCGGTATCTTGATTGGTATTGCATTGAATCTATAAATTGCTTTTGGGAGAATGGACATTTTGATGATATTGATTGTTCCAATCCATGAGCATGGAAGATTTTTCCATTTCTTGATATCCTCTTCTATTTCTTTCTTTAAGGTTTTGTAATTTTCATCGTAGAGATCTTGAACGTCCTTGGTTAAGTTTATTCCAAGGTATTTGATTGTTTTTGTAGCTATTGTGAATGGGATTGATCTTAGAAGTTCTTCCTCAGCCATGGCATTGCCTGTGTATACAAAGGCTGTTGATTTTTGTGCATTGATTTTATACCCTGCTGCTTTGCCAAACTCTTCTATGAGTTCCAATAGTCTCTTAGTAGAGTTCTTTGGGTCCCCTAAATAAAGAATCATGTCCTCTGCAAAGAGGGATAGTTTGAGTTCTTCCTTCCCAATTTGTATCCCTTTAATTTCTTTTTCTTGCCTAATAGCTCTGGCTAGAACCTCCAGAACTATATTGAATAGTAGTGGTGAGAGTGGGCATCCCTGTCTGGTACCAGATCTCAGTGGAAATGCTTCCAACTTTTCCCCATTCAATAGGATGTTGGCTGTGGGTTTTTCATAGATTGCTTTGATTGTATTAAGGAATGTTCCTTCGAAACCCAGTTTGCTTAGAGTTTTCATCATGAACGGGTGTTGTATTTTATCAAATGCTTTCTCAGCGTCTATTGAGATAATCATATGGTTTTTCTTCTGCAGTCTGTTAATGTGGTGTATCACATTGATTCTTTTGCGCACATTAAACCATCCCTGCATACCAGGGATAAATCCCACTTGGTCTGGGTGGATGATCTTTCTGATGTGTTGTTGCATTCTATTGGCGAGAATTTTATTGAGTATTTTTGCATCTATGTTCATCAGGGATATTGGTCTGTAATTCTCTTTCAGTGCTGCATCTTTCTCTGGCTTAGGAATTAAGGTGATGCTGGCTTCATAGAAAGAATTTGGGAGGATTCCCTCTTTTTCGATTGTTCTGAATAGTTTGAGAAGAATTGGAGTCAGTTCTTCTTTAAATGTCTGGTAAAATTCAGCAGTGAATCCATCTGGTCCTGGGCTTTTCTTTGTTGGGAGGGCCTTTATTACTGTTTCAATTTCTGTCTCAGTTATGGGTCTGTTTAGGTTTTCGATGTCTTCCTGGTTCAATTTAGGTAGGTTGCATGTGTCCAGGAATCTATCCATTTCTGATAGGTTTCCCTGTTTGCTGGCATACAAGTCCTTGTAGTAATTTCTGATGATTCTTTTTATTTCTGTGGTGTCTGTTGTTACATTTCCTTTTTCATCTCTGATTTTATTGATTTGGGTCTTTTCTCTTCTTTTTTTAGTTAGTTGGGCCAATGGGGTGTCAATTTTGTTTATTTTTTGAAAAAACCAGCTCCTCGTTTGCCTAATATTTTGTAATGTTTTTCTTGATTCAATCCTGTTGATTTCTTCTCTGATTTTAATTATTTCTCTTCTCCTACTAGATTTGGGTCTGGTTTGCTGTAGGTTTTCTAGATCCTTGAGGTGAATTGAAAGCTCATCTATTTGGTGCCTTTCCAATTTCTTGATATAGGCACCTATTGATATAAACTTTCCTCTTAACACTGCTTTTGCTGCGTCCCATAAGTTTTGGTATGTTGTGCTGTTATCCTCATTTACTTCCAGAAAAGTTTTGATTTCTCTTTTAATTTCTTCTATGACCCATTGTTCATTCAGGAGCATGTTGTTCAATCTCCATGTGTTTGCGTATGCTCTAGGGATTCCTGAGTTGCTAATTTCCAACTTCATTCCTTTATGGTCTGAGAAGCTGCATGGTATGATTCTAATTCTTTTGAATTTGCTGAGACTTGCTTTATGGCCTAGTATGTGGTCAATCCTAGAGAAGGTTCCATGTACTGCTGAGAAGAATGTAAAATCTTTAGCTGTAGGATTGAAAGTTCTGTATATATCTCTTAGATACATTTGGGCTATAGTGTCGTTTAAATCTACTGTATCCTTGTTGATCTTCTGTCCTATTGATCTGTCTATTTCTGAGAGTGGAGTATTGAAGTCCCCCAGTACTATTCTATTGGGGTCTAAGTCTCCCTTTAAGTCCCTTAACAAATCTTTTAGATAAACTGGTGCCCTGTAGTTAGGTGCATATACATTGATAATTGTTATATCTTCTTGTTGTATTGATCCCTTAATCATTATATAGTGTCCCTCTTTGTCTCTCTTAACAGTTCTTGTGGTAAAGTTTATGTTGTCCGATATTAAGATGGCTACGCCTGCTCTTTTTTCATTTCTGTTGGCATGGTATATCTTTTTCCAGCCTTTCACTTTCAGTCTGTATGGATCTTTGTTGGAAAGATGTGTTTCTTGTAAGCAGCAAATAGATGGGTTTTGTTCCTTAACCCAATCAGCCAATCTGTGTCTTTTAACTGGACAGTTCAGGCCATTCACGTTCAATGTGACTAATGAAAAGTGGTAACTTTGTCCTGCCATTTGCCAAAGATAAGTTCTAATATATGCTTTGAATTCCCTGTGATCTTTTGCTGTGAGGTTTCCTTCCTTTACCTTCTTTCATATTGATGACCGTGTTTCTGTGTTTCTGTGTGTAACACATCTGTAAGCATCTTTTGCAGGGCTGGACGAGTGGCAACAAATTCTTTCAATTTCTGTTTGCTATGAAAAGTCTTTATTTCACCTTCATTCACAAATGATAGCTTTGCAGGATATAATATTCTGGGCTGGCAGTTTTTCTCTCTTAGTACCTGGGCTATATCTCGCCATTCCCTCCTAGCTTGTAGAGTTTCTGATGAGAAGTCAGCTGTGAGTCTGATTGGAGATCCTCTGAGAGTAATCTGACGTTTCTCTCTTGCACATTTTAGGATCTTTTCTTTATGTTTCACTGTGGTGAGTTTCATTACAACGTGTCGTGGTGAGGATCTCTTTTGGTCGTGTTTATTAGGGGTTCTGTGAGCTTCCTGTACTAGGATTTCTTTGTCCTTCTCCAAACCTGGGAAATTTTCTGCTAATATCTCACTAAAAAGGCCTTCTAATCCTTTCTCTCTCTCCATGCCTTCAGGAACTCCTAGAAACCGAATGTTGGTTTTTTTAATAGTATCCTGCAGATTCCTGACAATATGTTTTAGATTTCTAATTCCCTCTTCTTTTCTTTGGTCTGACTGTATCCTTTCCTGTTCTCTGTCTTCTAAGTCTGATATTCTCTCTTCTGCTTCACCCATTCTGTTTGTAAGGCTCTCTATTGTGTTTTTCATTTGATCTATTGAATTCTTCACTTCAGTCACTATCCCAGTTTCCTGTTGTACTAGTTGTTTCATTTCATTTTGATTCCTCCTTAATATTTCATTTTCACGCGAGAGATTTTCTATCTTGTCCATTAAGGATTTCTGTAGTTCAAGAATTTGTTTTTGAGAACTTCTTAATGTTCTTATCAATTTTTTGAGATCTGCTTCTTGCATTTCTTCTATCTCATCATCTTCATAATCTTGAATTGGGGTGTCTTTTTCATTTGAGGGCGTCATGGTGACTTCCTTGTTTTTATTACCTTGGTTTTTGCGTTTGTTATTTGGCATATTGGAGATAGTTGGTTTCTTCACTGTGGTGCTTTTTCTTGTTATACTATGACTCTAGATTAAGTGGACTATCTGTTTTTGATGGAGCCTTAGGGCTTGAGATGGGTATGGCCTGAGAGCTCTGTTTGCTGTGCCAAAGGTGACACTCCCAGGTTAGGCGTGGTAAACCTCTCTCTCTCTCTCTCTCTCTCTCTTTTTTTTTTTTTTTTTGATTCAAAAGGGAAGTTATTCTGCACAGCTGAACGAAGTTGGAGGTAGTTAGCAGGCAAATGATATACCCACAGGAGCCAGAGATCGGAAGCTCTTTCCCAAGGACCACACAGGGAATCTGTTCGGCCCTCAGAGTGGGCTCAAAGTCTCCTTCAGTCTCCCACTGGGTTGCCAAAGTTACGGAATTGTAGCGTCTCTGGAGAGTGCTCACGTGAATTCCGTGAGTTCTCTCCCTCACCGTCTCTTTTTTCACAGTCTCAGTTCAGTAGCACCACAAATTTACTAGGTCCTAATCTCCTGTTAATTTGCCCTGCCCACAGTCAGGTTTTTCTGCTAGGCTCAGGGCCGATGCAGACCTGAGGTCACTCTGCTTATGACGTATGTCCAAGATGGCGCCTGCTCTTTGTCTTGCTCGCCCTTGAGAGGTGAGCAGAGAGAGAGAAACCCGTGTCCATACCAGTCACCTTTTTTTTTTTTTCTCTCTCTCTCTCTTCCAGTTAGCCTGGTGAACTTCCACCCCCCGCCGGGGGTCGTTCCCTCTAGTCTCCTCTCTCCATTTGCCTGCCGGTGTCTCGGACTATTGAGGTTCGGCTCACCTCGCGTTCCAGCGCTGGTGTGTTGAGTCTGCCACTGGTGAGCCAAACTGTGGGCTCCCACGCTCTCCACGCAGGTCCGCTGTGAATCACACGTTCCGGAAGAGTTTCTTCTGCTGTTTCCTCCCCTACTCTTCTTTGAACCTGCAGTATCTCCACTTTTATTAAACTATCTCTCCCCAGACTATCAGTGTGCTCACTTCCTATTCCACCATCTTGCCTCCTCCTCGAGATGAGAAGGTTTTAAACCATGCAGATAAGGGCCCATGCTGTGGCGTAATGGGTTAAGCCGCCACCTGCAGTGCCGCCATTCCATATGGGTGCCAGTTCCAGTTCCTGCTGCTCCGCTTCTGATCCAGCTTTCTGCTATGGCCTGGGAAAGCAGTAGAAGATGGCCCAAGTCCTTGGGCCCCTGCACCCACGTGGCAGACCCGGAAGAAGCTCCTGGCTCCTGGCTCCTGGCTTTGGATCGGCACAGCTCCAGCTGTTGCAGCCAATTGGGGAGTGAACCAGCAGATGGAAGACCTCTCTCTCTCTCTCTCTCTTCCTCTCTCTCTCTCTGCCTCTCCTCTCTCTGTGTGATTCTTTCAAATAAATAAATAAATAAATAATTTTTTTTAAAAAATAACTTATCCATGCACTATGTGACACAATTTTTATGGTTCTCACTGCATCCTCAACTAATTGTTTTTAAAACTTTATGGGTCTTTCATTTCATGACTCTCCTTAAATGACAAAAAAGAAAGATATGCACATAAAATGGATCCACATCCTGCAGTTATTTTCCCAGAATCATAGAGAGGAGTGAGAATATTAGTGCAGGTATTTGTCACAAATCCTCTCCCTGACAAAGTGGAAAGAAACTCATAAATAAATACCTGCTCTCAGCTTCACTGGGAGAACAGAAGGACTAGAACCCATTTCTATACCCAGACATTTTCAGCTACACCTAGAGAGTCTGGTTTCTACATTTATTATCGTGTAGTATGGAAGGAAAAAGCACATCTTAATCTACTTGTGACCACCAAAACCAGAGAAAGCAGTTTAAAAATCATAAAGATTTACTTGGCATATTAGAATGCCTGCCTGACAGATTTGTGAGATCCTTCTATACAACACCAATCTAACAAGACTGGGAGAGGCAGTTATCTTACCTAATGCACAAAATCAGTCACAGGAACTCCAGAAAAATTAACAATAGAGATATGCAAAGAACTCTACTAAAGACTATTGGAACTCATAGAAGACTTTGGCAAAGTAGCAGGCTATAAAATCAATGCACAAAAATCAACAGCCTTCGTATACACAGGCAATGTCACGGCTGAGAAAGAACTTCAAAGATCAATTCCATTCACAATAGCTACAAAAACAATTAAATACCTAGAAATAAACTTAACCAAGGATGTCAAAAATCTCTATGATGAGAATTACAAAACGTTAAAGAAAGAAAAAGAAGAGGATACCAAAAATTGGAACAATCTTCCATGCTCATGGACTGGAAGAATCAATATCATCAAAATGTTCATGCTTCCAAACCATTTATAATTCAATACAATACCACTCAAAATACCAAAGACATTCTTCTCAGATCTGGGAAAAAATGATGCTGAAATTCATATGGAGGCACAGGAGACCTCGAATAGCTAAAGGAATCTTGTACAACAAAAACAAAGTTGGAAGCATCTCAATATCAGATTTCAAGACATACTACAGGGGCCGGTGCCGCGGCTCAATAGGATAATCCTCGGTCTGCGGCCCCGGCACACTGGGTTCTAGTCCTGGTCGGGGCGCCGGATTCTGTCCCAGTTGCTCCTCTTCCAGTCCAGCTCTCTGCTAGTGGAGGATGGCACAGGTCCTTGGGCCCTGCACCTGCATGGGAGACCAGGGGAAGCACCTAGCTCCTGGCTTCGGATCAGCGCGGTGTGCCGGCTGCAGTGCGCCAGCCACAGTGGCCATTGGGAGGTGAACCAATGGAAAAGGAAGACCTTTTTCTCTGTCTCTGTCTCTCTCTTTCTCTCACTGTCCCACCACAGAGATGGGCCTAGGACCTCAATAGACACTTTTCATAAGAGGAAATCCAAATGGCCAACAGACACATGAAAAAATGTTCAAGATCACTAGCCATCAGGGAAATGCAAATCAAAGCCACAATGAGGTTTCACCTCACCCCGGTTAGAATGGCTCACATTCAGAAATCTACCAACAATAGATGCTGGAGAGGATGTGGGGAAAAAGGGACACCAACCCACTGTTGGTGGGAATGCAAACTGGTAAAGACACTATGGAAGACAGTTTGGAGATTCCTCAGAAACCTGAATATAGCCCTACCACACGACCCAGCCATCCTACTCTTTGCAATTTACCCAAAGGAAATTATATTGGCAAATAAAAGAGCTGTCTGCACCTCAATGTTAATTGCAGCTCAATTCAAAATATCTAACACCTGGAATCAACCTAAATGCCTAACAACAGAAGACTTGATAAAGGAATTATGGGACATGTACTCTATAGAATACTATACAGCAGTAAAAAACAATGAAATCTGGTCATTTGTAACAAAATGGAGGAATCTGGAACACATCATGCTGAGTGAAATAAGCCAGTCCCAAAGGGACAAATATCATATGTTCTCCCTGATCGGTGACAACTAACTGAGCACCTAAAAGGAAAACTGTTGAACTGAAACAGACACTAAGAGAAACAATGACTTGATCAGCCTCAGTAGGTTGAGGAACAACCTACTATTTTATTCCTTTTTTGTTCTACTTAATACTATTGATTGAACTCTTTAACACACAATTATTCCTAGGTGTTTAAATTTAACTGAAAAGTGATCCTTATTAAATATAAGAGTAGGAATAAGAGAAGGAGGAGATGTACAGTTCAGCACATGCTCAATCGGACTTACCCCAATGGTAGAGCTAGAAACGTGCAAGGGGACTCCAATTCAAGCCCATCAAAGTGGCATGTACCAATTGCATCTTACTAGTCAAAGTGATCAGTTTCAGTTCATAATTGATCATATTGATAGGATTAAGTGTCAAAGGGATCACATAAACAAGACTAGTGTCTGCTGATAGTATCTGATAGAATAAAAAAGGAGATAATATTCCAACATGGGAAGCGGGATGCACAGCGGACTCATAGAATGGCAAATGCCCTAAACAGCACTCTGGCCTCAGAATCAGTCCTTAAGGCATTTGGATCCGGCTAAAAAGCCCATGAGATTTTCTCAGGCATGGAAAGCCAAGAAGAAAAATGTGGAAAAAATGCCCTAAATGAAAGATCTCTGTGAGTGAGATCCCAGTGGAAAGAACAGGCCATCAAAGAAGGAAGCACCTTTCTCTGAAGGGAGGACCTCCACTTTGACTATGGCCTTGTCTAAATAAGATCAGAGTTTATGAACTCAAAAGGCTTCCATAGCCTTGGCAGCTCATAACAGGAGCCTCAGTTGATTACTGATGTTATAAATAAGAGTGTCAATTGTTAAATCAACAACAGAAGTCACTGTACACCTGCTCCCATGTAGGATCTCTGTCCTTAATGTGTTGTACTATGTGAATTAATGGTAAAACTACTACTCAAACAATACTCTATACTTTGTGTTTCTGTGTGGGTGCAGTCTGTTGAAATCTTTACTTAGTATATACTAAGCTGATCTTCTGTTCATAAAGACAATTGAAAATGAATCTTGATGAAGAATGGGATGGGAGAGGGAGTGGGAAATGGGATGGTTGCGGGTGGGAGGGTGGTTATGTGGGGAATAGCCGCTATAATCCAAAAGTTGTACTTTGGAAATTTATATTTATTAAATAAAGGTTGAAAAAAAAAAGAATTTCCTTTTCTAGTCTGTATTTCCATATGGTGAGACATCTCTTAGTTTAACACTTTGAGATCTCAGTCTCGGGGACGAGGCAGGGCTAGTGAGCTGGAAAGGAACCAAGTCTATGCCAGCCATATCCAACAGAGAGCTAGTATTATAGTTCTTCATCATGAGCCACTGCTTCTCTGAAGGCCTTATTCTACTGAGTGAGGGTAACTATGACCAGAGCAGGCTGTGATGAGACAGTTTGGTGTAATACTAAGGTTTATCATTAGTACATCTATTTTCATATATCCTAGCCACTTCCTCTATTGCTGTTATAAATCAAAACCAAAGTCATTGATTTAAAAGGATGATATTTTGCTCTTTATTGACTAATTTATGGATATTTATTTTTCAATTGGTTACAAACTCATGTAAGGGGAAAAGAATGTTATAATGGCTTCATAAGACATAGTACATATAATGTGAGAAACTTGAGTGTTTGTTAGAAATACATACTTGAAAACATAGACCATACATGTGTCCAATATGTGAGCTAGAAGGGTTGAAGTCATTTTTAGAATAAAGTCATCACTTTAAGTCTTAAAAAAAGATATTAGCATAAGAAAAGACTTTCTGGTGGAAATAAAACCCAGACACACAGCCAATAAAAGAAAAAATAGACAAGTGGAATTGCATCAAGCTAAGAAGTTCTGCACTGCACAAGAATCACTCAAAAGAATGAAGAGGCAACCAACAGACTTGGAGAAAATATTAAAATATTTGCAAACTATGCAACTGATGAAGGATTAATATCCAGGATCTATGAAGAGCTCAAGAAACTGAACAATAAAACAATCTAGCTAACAAATGGGCTAAGGACACTTTTCAAAAGATGAAATACAAATGGCCAACAAACGCATGAAAAAATGTTCAAGATCAACTAGCCATCAGGAAAATCAAATATACACCACAATGAGGTTTCACTTCACCCCTGTTGGAATGGCTGTCATTAAAAAATCAAAAAATAATAAATGCTGGCAAGGATGTCAGAAAAACTGCTGTTGGGAATGTAGACTAGTACAACCAATATGGAAGACAGTATCGAGATTCCTCAGATTTCTGAAAATAAATCTACCATATGACCCAGCCTTCCCACTCCTGGGAATTTACCCACACTAAATGAAATCAGCATATGAAAGAGTTATTTGTACTTCCATGTTTATTGCAGCTCAATTCGTAATAGCTAAGATATGGAATCAACCCAGCTGCCCATCAACTGGTGACTGGATAAAGAAAATGCGAGATATATAAACTATGGAATAGTGCTCAGCCATAAAAAAAAAGAAATCCTGCCTTTGATAACAAAATAGATGCAGCTGGAAATCCTTATGCTTAGTGAAATCAGCAAGTCACAAAAAGACAAATACCACACATTTTCTCTGATTTGTGACAGTTAACACATAATTTTTTAAAGTCTAGGAAAAAAGAAAGGCATGCTGTTACTGAGTGGATTTAAAAAGCAAGATACAGATACATGTTTCCTATAAGACAGTACATAACAGAGGATATCATAGTCTGAAAGTATCCAGATGAAGATATTTTATGCAAAGGGGAAAAAAAGGGCAGGGATAGTAGGGATAGTTATACTTACATGAGATAAAATAGAATTTATGTCAAAAACTGTGAAAGCAGGGACTGATATTTTGTGCAGCAATTAAGACACCACCAGAGACATTCACAGTCCATATTAGAGTGCTTTGATCTGAGTTCTGCCTCCCTTCCCTTTCAGCTTCTTGATAATGTGTGAACTGGAAGGGACTAAATTATGGCTCAAGTCTTTGGGTTCTGGTCAACCATGTAGGTGATCTGGAATGAGCCTCAGGGACTTGACTTCAGCTTGGTCCAGTCCCAGCTGCTGTAGGCATTGGAGAGTTACTCATCAGATGGAAAACTTTTCTCTCTCTCCCTCTCTTTCTCCCTCTCTCTCTCTCCTTTCCCTCTAGCTTTAAATAAATAAATGAAACAATAAAAAGAAACAAATAATCTCAGTATATAGTGATAAAGAAATCAATTAAACTACAAAACTCTTACAAGAAAACATGAATTGAGTGCTCCTGACCTTCAGATAGCAAATCATTTCATAGATATGACATCAATATCACAAAAAAATGAAAAATAAATTGTATTTCACAAAAATCAAGAACATCATATTTCAGAGGACACTAGCAAGAAAGTGAAAAGAAAATTTGCAAAATGTAATAAAAATAACTTAGAATATCCATTTTCTTTTCAGGGTAATGAAAATGTGCTGAAATTGATAGTGGTGTGAATATAGAAATCCCTGAAAATACAAAAATTATTAAAGTGTACTCAAAATTTATGATCAGATAGTATATGAAATATATTCATTCAAATATAAAAAAGTCTGATTCCAAATACTATGCTAAGTCCAAAGTACAAAGCAGTTTACAAATAAGTACTGAGGAATTAACCACTGGTAATTGAAATGCTAGGGACCTTAAAGTCCTCCTTAAACTGGGATTAAAAGGACAGGCTTCGTAACATTAAGGAAATATCTCCAAATGTGTGCCAAATATGGAGAATGCATTCTCCTAGTAAGGTACCCATAATTTAAACGTGATTTTCAAATTAACTGGACCCCAGAAAGATAAGAATCATTGCCCTAACAAAGTGAAGAAAGATAAGAAAGGTAATTTGCTTCTTCTATCATGTGGTTCCTATCCTCTCCTCTAACTGAAGCTGATATCTATCAATCTCTGAGAAGATGACAAATTGGAAAACTTCACTGTAGTTCAGAATTCACATTTGCATAGTCCAGACTGTCACCGAAATCCAAAGAAAAGACAGATCTCATAGCTGGGCCTTGAGACCCATTTTTTCTTACAGATCTTTCTAGTGATGTTCCAGGTCAATTAGTGCTACATTTTACCTGCATCCCACTCTTGTTCTAGGTAATTTCCCTTTTTTTAGAGATTTATTTATTTATTTATTTAGTTGCAAGATCGACCTACAGAAAGAGAGAAAGATAGAGAGAGAGATCTTAAATCCTCAAGTTCACTCCCCAAATGGCCAAAATGGCCAGGGCTGGGCCAGGCCAAAGCCATGAGCCAGAAGCCTCTTCCTGGTCTCTCATGTGGTTTCAGGCCCAAGCACTCAAGTCATCCTCCACTGCTTTCCCAGGCACAGTAGGAGGGAGCTGGATCACAAGTGGAGCAGCTGGGACTCAAAGGAGCTCCCATACAGAATGCTAGCATTACAGGCCATCGCTTTACCAGCTATACCACGCTGGCCCCTGGGTCATTCCAATACCTGGTCAAAACTCACCCTACCAGCATTCAGGCCTGCAAGTTACTTGGCAGACTCTTACAATGCCTTATCTGCCCAATTCATTTTTGCTTATAGTCATGTAAAAGTGCTTTCCAAATCTTTGCCACCAAACACTTCAGAACCTCTCATTACACCCTTCGACCCACCTGACACCCTTTCTGCTGCACCTTACTGCAAATACTTGAAGATGAAAACCAAACCTCATGGCATAATGGAAGCCCACTAGGTGAAACCCTTGCTTTTCATTCTCCCATGCACAGTAACATATGATTGGGTTCACATTAATCATATGCTTTGATACTTTCAGTTTTTCAATTTGTTTTCCATAGTAACTGAGGTGTGCACTGTGTCTCTCCTCATGAAATTAATACCTAAAGCAGAGTCCATATATTCTAATTGTTTAACATCTCAATTTAATTCTTCCATGACCCTTAGTCATGTTCCATACGCACAAGGATACTTCAAGTGCTGGCCAAGTATTTCTTCTCTGATCATTTGAACATCCCCAATAAGTACACAAATTATCAATCAGCCACAAATGCAGATAAATAAATAACATTTCACCTGTTCCATTTTGATCAGGAAACAATCAATGAAGTCTTGAGGGTTGTTAATGTCCAGAGATTCTTGGTGTTCTTTTATTTTCTCCAAAACATAATTTTTTACATAACTAAGATTATTAATTACTTTTCTGGGACTTCCTGGGAGGCAGTCAATAAGAATAGGGAAAGTATTGCAGACCTATAAAATTAAAAAATAATTACTAAATTAAACATATTTATTGAAGACATATACACAATACATTACACTATGCTTTAAAACCCTGATTAGAAAAGGCTCCCTGGGGCTTGTGCTGTGGCATAGCAGGTAAAACCACTGCCTGCAGTGCCAGCATCCTGTATGGGCACTGGTTCGAGTCCTGGCTGCTCCACTTCCGATCCAGCGCTCTACTATGGCCTGGGAAAGCAGTAGAAGATGGCCCAAGTCCTTGGGCCCCTGCACCCACATAGGAGACCTGGAAGAAGCTCCTGTCTTAGGATAGGCACAGCTCAGGCCATTGAGGCCAATTAGAGAGTGAACCAGAGGATGGAAGACCTTTCTCTCTCTTTCTGCCTCTCCTTCTCTCTCTGTGTAACTCTGACTTTGAAATAAATAAATCTTTAAAAAAAAAAAAAGAGTCCCTGTTGATTTCTTCTCTGATTTTAATTATTTCTCTTCTCTTACTAGATTTGGGTCTTGTTTGCTGCAGTTTTTCTAGATCCTTGAGATGCATTGAAAGCTCATTTATTTGGTGCCTTTCCAATTTCTTAAAGTAGGCACCTATTGCTATAAACTTTCCTCTCAACACTGCTTTTGCCGTATCCCATACGTTTTGATATGTTGTGTTGTTATCCTCATTTACTTCCAGAAAGTTTCTGATTTCTCTTTTGATTTCTTCTATGACCCATTGTTCATTCAGGAGCATGTTGTTCAATCTCCATGTATTTGCGTATGCTCTAGGGATTCCTGAGTTGCTAATTTCCACCTTCATTCCACTGTGGTCTGAGATGATTCTAATTCTTTTAAATTAGCTGAGACTTGCTTTATGGCCTAGTATGTGGTCAGTCCTAGAGAAGGTTCCACGCACTGCTGAGAAGAATGTAAAATCTTTTTTTTAAACTTTTATTTAATGAATATAGATTTCCAAAGTACAGCTTATGGATTACAATGGCTTCCCCCCCATAATGTCCCTCCCACCCGCAACCCTCCCCTTTCCCACTCCCTCTCGCCTTCCATTCACATCAAGATTCATTTTCAATTCTCTTTATATACAGAAGATCAGTTTAGCATACATTAAGATGTCAACAGTTTGCTCCCACACAGAAACATAAAGTGAAAAATACTGTTTGAGTACTAGTTATAGCATTAAATCTCAATGTACAGCACACTAAGGACAGAGATCCTGCATGAGGAGTAAGTGCACAGTGACTCCTGTTGTTCAATTAACAAATTGACACTCTTGTTTATGGCATCAGTAATCACCCTAGGCTCTTGTCATGAGCTGCAAAGGCTATGGAAGCCCCCTGAGTTCACTGACTCTGATCATATTTACAAGGCCATGGTCAAAGTGGAAGAATGTAAAATCTTTAAATGTAGGATTGAAAGTTCTGTAGATATCTGTTAGATCCATTTGGGCAATGGTGTCGATTAAATCTGCTGTTTCCTTGTTGATCTTCTGTCCGGTTGATCTGTCTATTTCTGAGAGTGAAGTATTGAAGTCCCCCACTACTATTGTATTGGAATCTAAGTCTCCATTTAAGTCCCTTTACATACATTTTAAATAAACAAACTGGTGCCCTGTAATTAGGTGCACATACATTTATAATAGTTACATCTTCCTGTTGAATTGAACCCTTAATCATTATATAGTGTCCCTCTTTGTCTCTCTTAACAGTTTTTGTGTTAAAGTTTATTTTGTCTGATATTAATATGGCTACAACAGCTTTTTTTTTTTTCATTTCTGTTGGCATAGAATAATCAAATTATTAGAGAACACTGGAGAAACCCTGCAAGATATTGGCACTGGCAAAGACTTCCTAGAAAAGACCCTGGAGGTGCAGGCATTAACTGTTGGGATTACATCAAATTGAAACGTTTCTGTACTGCAAAAGAAACAGTCAAGAGAGTGAAGAGGCAACCGACAGAATGGGAAAAAATATTCACAAACTATGCTACAGATAAAGGATTAATAACCAGAATCTACAAAGAGATCAAGAAACTCCACAAAAACAAAACAAACAACCCACTTAAGAGATGGGCCAAGGACCTCAATAGACATTTTTCAAAAGAGGAAATCCAAATGGCCAACAGACACATGAAAAAATGTTCAAGATCACTAGCCATCAGGGAAATGCAAATCAAAACCACAATGAGGTTCCACCTCACCCCGGTTAGAATGGCTTACATTCAGAAATCTACCAACAATAGATGCTGGAGAGGATGTAGGGAAAAAGGGACACTAACCCACTGTTGGTGGGAAAGCAAACTGGTCAAGCCATTATGGAAGTCAGTCTGGAGATTGCTCAGAAACCTGCATATAACCCTACCATTCAACCCACCCATCCCACTCCTTGGAATTTACCCAAGGGAAATTAAATTGGGAAACAAAAGAAACGGTCTGCACCTTAATGTTTATTGCAGCTCAATTCACAATAGCTAATACCTGGAATCAACCTAAATGCCATCAACAGTAGACTGGATAAAGAAATTATGGGATATGTACTCTATAGAATACCATACAGCAGTAAAAAAAACAATGAAATCCAGTCATTTGCAACAAAATGGAGGAATCTGGAAAATATCATGCTGAGTGAAATAAGTCAGTCCCAAACGGACCAATATCTTATATTCTCCCTGATCGGTGACAACTAACAAAGTACCAAAAAGGAAACCTGTTAAAGTGAAATGAACACTATGAGAAATGGTGACTTGATCAGCCCTTGCCCTGACTGTTGATGAAGAACGTAATACGTTATCCCTCTTAGTATTTTTTTTGTTTGTTCTACTTAATACTATTGGTTGAATTCTGTTATTAACACACAATTATTCTTAAGTGTTGAAACTTAACTGACATGTGATCCCTGTTAAATATAAGAGTGGGAATAAGAGAGGGAAGAGATGTACAATTTGGGACATGCTCAAGCTGACTTGCCCCAAATGGTAGAGTTAGAAACACAACAGGGGATTCCAATTCAATCCCATCAAGGTGGCATGTACCAATGCCATCTCACTAGTCCAAGTGATCAATTTCTGTTCACAATTGATCATAATGAAAGGACTAAGAGTCAAAGGGATCACATAAACAAGTCTAGTACCTGCTAACACTAACCGATAGAATAAATAAAGGGGAGAGTGATCCAACATGGGAAGCAAGATACACAGCAGACTCATAGAATGGCAGATGTCCTAAACAGCACTCTGGCCTCAGAATCAGCCCTTAAGGCATGCGGATCCGCTGAAAAGCCCATGAGAGTATTTCCGGCATGGAAAGCAAGACACTCTGGCAAAAAAAAAAAAAAAAAAAAAAAAAAAAAAAAAAAAAAAAAAAAAAAAAAAAAAAAAAAAACTAAATGAAAGATCTCTGTGAGTGAGATCCCAGTGGAAAGAACAGGTCTTCAAAGAAGGAGGTAGCTTTCTCTGAAGGGAGGAGAGAACCTCCACTTTGACTATGACCTTGTCTAAATAAGATAAGAGTCGGCGAACTCAAAAGGCTGCCATAGCCTTGGAAACTCATGACTGGAGCATAGGGAGATTACTGATGCCATAAACAGGAGTGTCAATTTGTAAAGTCAACAACAGGAGTCACTGTGCACTTACTCTTCATGTAGTATCTCTGTCCTTAATGTGCTGTACATTGAGATTTCATGCTATAACTAGTACTCAAACAGTATTTTTCACTTTGTTTTTCTGTGTGGGTGAAGACTGTTGAAATCTTTACTTAATATATGCTAAACTGATCTTCTGTATATAAAGATAATTGAAAATGAATCTTGATGTGAATGGAAGGGGAGAGGGAGCAGGAGATGGGAGGGTTGCAGGTGGGAGGGAAGTTATGGGGGGAAAGCCATTGTAATCCATAAGCTGTACTTTGGAAATTTATATTCATTAAATAAAAGTTAAAAAAAGGGCTCCCTGTGAGTACAACATAAATTAAAATATGCTATCACAAAAATTTAAAAGAAAGCATCAAAAATGGGAGGCAGACAAATATCAATTTATTCTCAGACTTTTCCTATGAGCTACATGAATAAGTTCTCTTTATATTCATAAAAATTTTTTAAATCAGTCTGTACTTTAAGCAGCAGCATGTAATTGTTCAAGTAAAGTAACACTCAGTATTGACAAAATGACATAAGGGAAAAACTTTGGCCTCACAATCAAAGATGACAACAATTTTTTCATTAATACATTACTTTGAACTTGTTTTAAAGATTTATTTATTCATTTGAAAGGTAGAGCTACAGAGGGAGGGAGACATAGAGAGAGATCTCCCAATCATCTACTCACTCCCCAAATGGCCACAATGGCCAGGACTGGGCTGGTCCGAATCAAGGAGCCAGGAGCCCCATCGGGGGTCTCCCATATGTGTGCAGGGGTCCAAGCACTTGGGCCGTTCTCACTGCTTTTACCAGGCACATTAGTAGGGAGCTGGATGGTAAGTGGAGCATCTGGGATATGAACCGTGCCCATACGGGATGCTGGCATCACCAGGCAGCAGCTTTACCCACTATGCCACACGCCCAGCCCCACCCTTTATCATATTATGTCAATCCTCATTTTACACCCATTCTTCCCAAGAATCTCAAAATAAAGATTGCTGAGAATTGCTTCTATTCATATTTGTAGATTAACTCAGAGGGCAAGAAACCAAACACAGAGCTACTTCCTGCGATTTCTACTATGAGCAAGCAGCTGCAGGAATAGCTGTATGAATGGGAGGGTTGCAGAGGCAACATGGAATCCAGGTCAGCATTCTACGAATCAAAACCTCTGCACCAGAGTGGTTAAGTTACTTCTATAATATCACATAATGTACCAGCTCAAGAAAAAGCATAACTGTGATGTTTACTCATGGATCATCCACCCCAAACCCAATCATTTTGTGAGCTAACCCTGCTTTCTCAACTAGTGTTTGATGCACAAAACAGTCTTCAGTATTCAGAGGTTCCTGGCAACATCTACACTCCCAAACATTCAATCTCCTTGACATACCAAATTAGGGTATTTCAGGCAAAGAATATGATGAACATTTTTCTAAGTGTTGATTGTGGAACACCCTTGTAAGCAGCAAAAGCTTTGTAGCAAAGGTCTGAGACCAAACTGAGATCCCTGGGCATGCTGTTGGGCAATCACCCAATGACTGTCCAGAAACTGAGTTTACAAATTTGATGGAAAAACTACCATCCAAGGGGCTCGAATGCCAGCTCTGTATTGAGATATTTGGTCTCTTTTCTGTAAATAAAGGGCTCAACTTGATGTCCCAAGCAGTCACTTTATGAGGCTATGATATGGACAGGACTGTATTGGTCAAACATTCACTTCATCATTTGATATCAGCGAAAATGTCACAAAAGATGGCTCAAAACTCCTATCCCTCCACAAAGCTCTTGAGAAATTGAGTAAAACCAGCCTGAATAAGTTGACCAGAACTTTAGACAACAGTGAAAAATATACAGCAACAAAAGAAATTAGAATGAAAGAAAAACTAAATTAAAATAGTAAGAAAGCTTTGTTTCATTTTTATTTGCCCTTGTTCTACCTCCCTGCCTGACTCAGCAGTGGTCTTGACAGGGCAGCCTTGTTCCCAGGGAGGGGCCCTGATTCCTAATTCCAGAAGAAGAGGTTGTGTCTCTGTTCTGACCTGCCTGAGAGAAACCTACAGAATTGAAAGGAGGCATTTGCCATTGCTTCATCTAATGCATAATTCATTTAGGGTGGAAAAGAAGCAGGTACTTCTCCAAAACCCTGACAGGCAAATGGAAAATTACAGCTAACCTGTAGCAAAGGACTACAATTGAGGTACACAATAGAGCACGTGACTCTGGGAAGAAGAGCTGGAGAGTGACTAACTTGGGCAATTAGGGCATTCAAAACTGCCTATGTATACTGAGGCATTTAGAAAACTGGGGACATGCCCTGCATAAGGTTCATGGGCATGGAGTGTAACCAAGGAGAGATGTTTTTAGAATGGATGTATTAAAGCCTGGTGCCCATTTAACAGTGAAGGATATTTTTGTTGGTGATATTAAAGATACAGGAGAACATACTTTGAGAGACTTCTTTGAAAAGCATGAAAAAACTGAAATTACAGAAGTTATACAACATAGGTAGAGTAGGGGAAAAAAGAGGTTTGACTTTTGTTAACAGTTGATAAAATTGTTGTTCAGAAATACCACTCTATTAGTGGGCATAGTTTTGAGGTGAAACAAAAAAAAACCTTTGTAAACAAAAGATACAGGCTGCTGCCAGATCACCAAGAGGCTGAGGTGCTGGGTCTGGCAACTTAATGGATCATGGAGGAAACTCTGGAGGTGGTGGATGTAATTTCGGCAGTGGTGGAAACTTTGGTGGAAGAGGGGGCTATGTGGTTGGGGGCGGTGGCAGCAGAGGAAGTTATAGAGGAGGTGTTGGAGGAGAGAAGATACGGAGACCGTGAAGATAAGCATGGTGGAGGTACTGGTGGCAGTAGCAGAAGGGGCTACTGGTTGTGGTGGACAGATACGAGGACAGATATGCTAGAGAAGGAAGATGTGATGGTAAAATGAAGGAGAGAATTTTGGAGGTAACTATGGTGGTGGTGGGCATCACAATGGTTTGAAAGTTAAAGTGGATGCATCAATCAAGTTATGGGTTTATGAAAGGGGGTATTTTTGGTGGGAAAATCTCAAGAAGTTCCTATGGTGGTGTTTATGGAATTAGTGGTGGAAGTGGTGGATATGGTGGTAGAAGATTCTAAAAACAGCATAAAAAGGGCTACAATTTTTAGCAGGAGAGAGAGCAAAGGGTAATGGGTAAACCTGCAGGTTACTTTGAGACTATTCTCCCAAATGCATTAGGAAACATAAAAAACAAATAGGAAGGAACAATGACCCAAAGTCAGAACAGTTACTGCAGGTTAAACATGGAACCCTTCTTTTCCTGGATGTCATAGCCACAATTTGCTAAAAGTGCAGCTATTGATTATATAATGTAGTGCTGAATAGGTATACATTCTTGAGGCTTTTTTTTTTTTATCTGTTGTAGCTTCATCATTTATTTTTCTTTTCATTGCATCAAGTATATTTCTATAAATTGTGGTAGTGGTACTAGGAATAAAAAATATGAAGAATGTTGAACTTTTTACCAAAAAAATAAAAGAACAGAGGGTGAACATTAGGTGCAGTGACTGAAACGTCACTTGGGACACTCACATAACATATTGTAGTGTGTGTGTTCACTGCAGTGTCTCCAGCTCAACTTCCAATTTCAGCTTCCTGCTAATGCAGCCTTGGGAGGCAGCATTTTATGCTGAAGTATTTGGGTCCATGGCACCCACAGAGAAATTGGATTGTGTCGCAGGATCCTGACTTCAGCTTGGCTCAGTGCTGGCTACTATGGGCAACTGAAGAGTTAAATCAGTGGGTAAAAAGTCTAATTCTGTCTGTCTCTATCTCATTCTCTCCCAGGCTCTCTGCCATCCAAGAAAAATGAAAACAAATAAATAGTTTTTAACTAAAAAAGAAAAGACTTGAGGAAACACTGAACTTGCACCTGTGGCTAACACCTAGGTTCTGTTTAGCCAACAAAAGTGATCTAAGGAGTGTCCCAACACAGGTCTTGTCCCAGAAAAAGTTTAATCTTCTTTCTTCTCTACTTCCTTCCTTCCTCTCTTCCTTCCTTCCTTCTTTCCTTCCTTCCTTTCTCTTTCTTCCTTTTCCTTCCTTTCTTTCTCTCTTTCTCTAATTGTGCGTACATATCTTTCTCATGTTTTACTTTCATTTTCAAGATAATTTCTGTCAAAACCAGCTGAACACAAGCTAAGATAAGAGAGAATGTAGAAATAACATAAGACATACACATATACTGTTTTTTAGAAAATGTAGAAAAGTCACTAAACAAATAGCTACTACAGAGAAAAGAAAAAATGGAGGCCATAAGGAGTCCATGGCCAAAAATGATGAAAGAATTTATCTTCAAGACAAAATGCTAAGTCATGCTGTGAAGTGAAAAGAAGAGACTGCATATCAATTTTCAGTTCTGAGCTCATCAATGAAAAGAAGAGAAATGTTCTCTCAGAAAGAGGGGAACCTGAACTCACCTGTACCCAGGGGGAATTCAAAATCTTGAAGTTTTCATTGAATTTTCCCATCAAGTTAAGAAAAGTCTGATCTCTATAATCAAAACGGTTCTGGAAAATCACAGAGCAGATCACGTTGCAGGGAGCAGCGCCCAGGATAAAGGTGGGATCACAGGGTGAGCCTGAAGAATGGGAAACATTTTTAAATACTATCTTTTATATATTTAAATACTATTTTATATACTATTTTAAATACCATTCAAAACATCCATATGAAACTTTTAGCCTTTGAACTAACATGCAGAGTTAACTTTAGAATCTAAAATAATATTGACATACAGACTACCTTAGCAGCAAAATCTTCAAAGTGCTTACAGCAACACTACAGTTTCCCCAGCCTAGCTTATTTAATGATGGCTTTCCAACTTCTGCAAAAACACCCACTGCTTGAAGAAAACATCACTGCTTCTTTGTGCAGGATTTGATCCTAGATCAACGTTATTTTAGAAGGAAAAACAGAAGCCACGTAGTAACTCCAATTGCTTGTGTAGAACTCTACCAATTCTGAGAGCATACAGACAATTAAAGAAGGAAACAGGGAACTTTTATAAACGTTGAATAATTGAAGAAATTATATATAGAAACTTCAGAGAGGAAGACTAAAGAGAAAGTGTATGAAACAATTCAGGTGTTTGATGGAACAAATATAGCCAGAAAACCATCGATGGAATGTGAAAAGAAACTAGCCCAAATGAACAAAATTATACAACAGCTTTGCTTGCATAAAACTAACAGGAAATTAGAAATCTTCATTTCAAATTTAAGTGATAAGGACAAACAAAGGTTAAATTGATGAGTGAGGGCCTTTGATGTTTTTGATGGAGAAAGAAAAAAATCATTCCTGCCCTAAGAAACAATGTCCATCATCACCAATCAGGCTGCACACTTAGTTTATCTGACAAAACCTGTGGCCTTGTAGAATTCTAGATTATTGCTTCACATAGCCATCAACAGAACACTGTGTCACTATGAATTTTTTAAGATTTTATTTATTTATTTGAAAGACAGTGTTACACACACGGGGGGGGGGGGGGGGGAGACAGAGAAATAGAGAGACAGAGAGAGAGAGACAGACAGAGATTGGCTAATTAATGATGGTTAATTTCCCAAATGGCCACAACATTAAGTGGTAGGCCACAACATTAAGTGGTAGGCCAAGCCAAAGCCAGAAGCCAGGTCTACCACATGGGTCCAGGGATCCAAGCACTTGGGCCATCTGCTACTTTCTCAGGTGCATTAGCGGGGAGCTGGATTGGAATTGGAGCAGCCAGGATGCAAACTTGAGCACATATGGGATGCTGGCAATGCAGAAGGCAGCTTAGCTGGCTGCATCAGTGTCACCTCTGTCACTATGAATTTTTTCAGTGTGGCCATCATGTAGGTCAATTTCATCACTTTGCATATAAAAACAGTTAAAGCAGAGTTTTAGGGTTTTTTTGTTTGTCTGTTTTCTGTTTTTGGTGGGCAACATTTGAATAAAATTGTTCTAATCAAAAGATCAATAAACTTCGTATGTAAAAATCCCAGGATTCAGCTGCTAAATGTAATTAAAGATGACCTGAATCAAGAATGTATAAAGAAAGGATAGGGGGCCGGTGTTGTGGCGCAGCCGATGAAAACACCATCTACAGCACCAACATCCTGTATGGGTGCCATGTGAGTCCAGGCTGCTCCACTTCTGATCCAGCTCTCTACTAATGCATCTGGGAAAACAGCAGAAAATGGCCCAAGTCCTTAGGCCCCTGCACTCACATGGGAGAAACAAAAGAAGCTCCTGGTTCCTTTCTTTGGTCTAGACCAGCCACAGCCCTTTCAGCCATTTGGGAAGTGAACCAGTGGATAGAATCTCTCTCTCTCTCTCTCTCTCTCTCTCTCTCCCTCTCTCCCTCTCTTCCTCTCTCCCTCTCTCCCTCTCCTCCCTCTCCTCCCTCTCCTCCCTCTCTCCCTCTCCCCTCCCCTCCCCAACCCTACCTTTCAAATAAATAAATAAAATTATTTTAAAAAAGAAGTGACAGGGAATTAAATAATAGAAAGTCTGTTTAGTTAACTTCTCCGGTCAGGCTCCTTTTCAGCTAAAATACAGCAGAGCACTAAGCTTTCATATAACTTTTATTTTAACCTAGATGATGAAAAATACCTTGGGTTTATGAATTTGAATTTTCTGAGAGAGAGAGAGAGAGAGAAACTTCATTTTCTACCTTTTAATTCATTTAGTAAACATAATTAAGAATCAGATAACCTATGGAACCAAACTGGGCATCAGACTGTTTGTAACAAGCTCTTCGGGCATGAGTGGAGCTGGCAGTGGGGTTAAATAATTATCATAAAAGTTCTAACCCCAAATCAATTGCTTTTAAATGCACTTTGGGTTTTGTTTCTAGTCAGATATGATGAGGCCAGCAAAACAAGAGGTGAGGGCTACTGAAAAGACAAGTGGTTCTGCACAGTTTCCAAAAGAAAAAAGCATGAGGGAATGCAAGGGAAAACCAGGAATGGCTGGGAAGGAACAAGAGGAAGCAGGGAAAAGAGCTGACCCTTTATCAGGGTTTTATGGGAAGGAATGAGTGAGGCAAGGGATTATGTTGATTAAGTTTAGAATTAGATAATCTAAATGACATAAAAACCCCTGGGCTATGGGCAGGGTATGAAGGTCTCTAGTGTTCTAGTACCTGGACCTAGAAGGACCTAAGGCCAGAAGAGTATTGGTTTGGTATGTGAGAGTTTGATAATAGAGACATTTGGAAGTATGGGCTCTACATAGATTGGTCTGTGTACCAAGGGCATGCTATGGACACAATATTTGCTGTCTTTAGGAATGAACCACCCATTGGAGTGGACGTCCTACCCTGGATCAACAACAGTGCCAGAAGTCAGGCTGGTGCCACGGCTCAATAGGGTAATCCTCCGCCTTGCGGCGCCAGCACTCCAGGTTCTAGTCCCGGTTGGGGCGCCAGATTCTGTCCCGGTTGCCCCTCTTCCAGGTCAGCTCTCTGCTGTGGCCAGGGAGTGCAGTGGAGGATGGCCCAAGTCCTTGGGCCCTGCACCCACATGGGAGACCAGGAGAAGCACCTGGCTCCTGCCATCGGATCAGCGCGGTGCGCCGGCCGCAGCATGCTGGCCACAGTGGCCGTTGGAGGGTGAACCAACGGCAAAGGAAGACCTTTCTCTCTGTCTCTCTCTCTCTCTCACTGTCCACTCTGCCTGTCAAAAAAAAAAAAAAAAAAAAAGAAGTCAATGTTTCATTAAATATAGAAAATTTTTAAAGTGATTAATTTACAAATTAAGAAGATGAAATATGGGAAAGCTGAAATGAAGCCAATTTAAAATTAGAGATGATGGAATGGTTAAATAAATCATTCTATATATTGTTCTTTGTGTAATTTTGCAGAATTTAGCTATAGTATATATTGATTCAAAGTATATGAAACAATACAATAAGCATTTAAATAACATTAAGCTTATATTTGATAATTTTAAGACAATTATTTCATCCACAGGAAAAGTGTGATTTATGAGGACTGTACAAGGAGATCATAGGCAGTTAAAATAGAAAAAATATCATTACTGGTAGGCATTGTAAACATGGGCCATAAAAATCCCCTGGACATGTCAATGAGGCTCATCCTATAAATGTAGATCAATTAAGTGAAAGCACTTAGCAACTTCTCATATTCCATAAGAAAGTGATGAAGTCATTCCCACCATGCACCCTGAACTAGTATGCCCTGGTGAAATGTTCTAGAACATTACCCCAAATTTATGCTACAGAAAAACAATCACACTTCATTCCCCCCCCCCAAAAAAAATGAGAGTTAAAAAACAAAGCAACTAAGAGCAGAAAAAGTAAGACGAGGCTTTTATTCCCAACTCTGTATGCAAGGTCACTGTGTGAAACACAACCAAACGTGCACAAAATCACCCTTGACTCTCAGCTTCAAATAGTCCCTGCTCCTCTAGGGAGCTGACAACAAGGACATAGAATGAAAGATTTTATTATTCTTGCAATGTGTCCACGGCCATCACTGTGTTAGGTAGGAAGTCAGAAATTGAGCCTATGTGTGTGTGAGACAGGCCTGAAGACCAGCACCTACTGCGGAAGCTCCAGAAGCCCAGCATCTTGCACTTCATAGTCCTGCTCAGACCCTGATAGCCTCCCAGATGGTCCCAGCCCTTCCCTCAAGGAAAGCAGTAGAATTCTCTCTCCTCAGGACCAAATGGGTTACCTGACCTGATAACATGAGGTAATAAAACCTTCATGGAAGCCCCCCATCTGCCCTGCGCCAGCAAATCTGGGGAGGAATCTGCTAATTTTCACCCAACAAACCCTACTGCCAGGACTCTCCATCCTTTATCCTGGAGGAGAGGGGGAGGTGGGTAAACAGACTCCCTTAGAAACCTAGGGAGTCCAATCAGACTGCCTGCTCAGCCCTCTGCCTCTCTTCTGAGTCACCCACCTGGCCTGCACAGGTGTATTCTCCCCATTCAACCAGGTAACCTCGCTCTCCCCCAGTCCAAGTGACTGGACGCTGTCTCTCTGTCCCTTCCATCCTGATGGATGCTCTGTCCCTAATAAAGCCTTATCACTCTGCTCTCTGTCTCACACCTGAATTCTTTCTTGCTTGAAGGCAAGAACCCCATGGCTTCCACGACTTTTCCTCAGGTGACAACCGGAAAAGACAGCATTCTCTTACGGACATATAAAGAGTCACCCACCATTGGTTTTTCTCAGCTCCTCCACCAGGCAGCGGGCTTCCTCTTGAACTCGGTCCTCAATGCCCCTCTTCCCCATCCCGAAATTCCGCAGGGTCATGAGCGAGAAGCGTCGCATCTCCTTCCATCTCTTTCCATTGCTGAAAATGATGCCTATGAGGAGGAGAAATGGAAACTAAAGGAGGATCCCAGGCAAGGAAAGGGAGCTGACACAGGCAAGGAAAGGGAGCTGACACAGGCAAGCCTGTGGACCGGTCCGGCTGTGCAGGAGGGGACATTCACATTTCTGTTCCCCACCCCTCTCCACCATCACTGACAAACACACACATACACATGCACACACAAGCATGCAAGCACTGACCAAATCCTTTATTAACTTTTGCAGTCAGTGGGAAAACATCTCTTTCAGAAAACTCCTCTCCCAGATCAACCAAGGCTTCTTTCACTGCATCATATCCACATATCACCACAGCGGGCTTCATGCCCAAATACACAGTGAACACAGGGCCATAGACTGCAGACAGCTGAAAATAGGAAAGAAAATGCAAATATGAGCAAAAGAAATCTCATTTTCTACATAGTGAGCATGACTCAGATGGGTATGACATCATATGGATATTTTTGTTCTGTTAAATACAACATCAAACATGTCTGGATGTTATATATGGGCATGGTGGTGACTGCTATAGCTCCGCAAACAGTGACTCCCGAAAGGCAGGCTATTGCAAGGCAAAATAGTATGCAGATTATCACAACTAGTCAACATATTGAGCAAGATTTTTTACTCTGTTTTACAGATAGATTAAATTTTTAAAATTTCTATTCTTTGTTACATGACTAATAAATGGAAGATCCAAACTTAAACTGTACTTTGTCAGCCACCGCTGCCTCAGCACTTTATCAGGGCTCCACGTTCAAATCTGGGCCCACACCCAGCTGCTGTACCACGCTGCTCCAGATCATCCACAAAGCTCTTCCCAAGGGAATCAGACTCAGAAGTGATAAATACTAGAAATCTACGTTTGTTGAAATCACCCAGATAATCCTAGTGCCCAGAAGTTTAAGATCTGCTGGTATTATTAACACAGAAAGAGAGCGGATATCATGGAGTTACGGCAAGGACCAGCGTATCTCACTGGCAGACAATTTAACCCCTACTGTACAATCACAGTCACAGAAAGCAACTTTGTGCAGGTCCAGAACTGTGCCATTGCCACTCAGCATACCCTAACTCATTCTTTGTTTCTTTCATGTATATGTTTTTAGAACCAAAGATATTTCCTTGACACCAGTAATAATTTGCTTCCTTCTGCTTTAATTCCCTTGGTTTATCAAAACAGAATACAAAAAGTAAACATTTGATGATTCTTCATTAAAGTCATTTATAATAAAACACTCCACTACTATTTCTTTTTAGACAACAAAATCATTACTAAAATGATTGTGAAACAAAGACAGTAGCATTTTATTAGTTTGACTCTACCTTAGAACTTTAATATTTCTATACTGGCAAATTGCATCAATTCATTGAACTATTTCTGACAATGACATATCAAAAATCATAATCCCAAAGAAGTATTTCTTTTAAACAAATATTTTACTAATTTGTCTCCCAGTAATATATTGTATTTAAAATCTGGAGTTAATTACTTAACCTTTAGAAACAATTGAAGTATGATAATGTGTACTTACTCTGGTTATAGATTTGCTCATGTCCTTAAAATCTAACTGTAGGATGTTTCCAAGAATTGGAAAAGGAGTGGGTCCAGGAGGAAGCTTCCCTCCCCGATGCCTCTGTTTCCAGACTGAAAGGAGAAGCAAACAGGAGAGACAGAGCCCCAGCACCACCACGGGATCCATGGGAGCCTTCTCTTCTTCCTGAGACAACTGAGTGCTGCAAACCTCAGGCTTTTAGAACACTCCCTGCAAATAATGTGTGCCTTTGACCTATAAAAGCAAACAATGGGCCAAATGCACTTAATGCCTCTTTTGAATGGACTTTGGCTTATGAAAATAAGGCACTATTTCTTCTTACTCTGTTTTCCATTGCTTCCCCTATCCTTATTCCAGATTAAAAGTCCTGGTCCACCTATTTTATGGTGAGGCACAATCATTTTTTATGACTTATGTTAATAACTCCAGGTGGTTCCAATGAGCATTCAAAATTGAGAGCTACTGTAATAACTTTTTGGATAGAAAAATTGTCCAACATTCTGACTTATTAAACTGATGTTAGTTGGGAATATATGACACTGAGGGCAACCTGTGTATAACACACCTTGTATATAAAATGTTTATCCTGTAACACTTTCTGAAACACTAGATTATTTTCCTTGAAAGTGAACAATTCTTCAATTATTTTAGATTCTACAGTAACATTACAATACTAAACATTATACCTAAAGTAACTCATGCATCAGCATGTTGAATAATTCAACACGTATCAAGTAAATAGTCACGTCTTTCATCATTAAACCCCTAAAAAAAATCACTTGAGTGTAGGCATTATTCTTTTTTCTTTTTAAACGAGGAAGAGGAGGAGCTCAGAGACAGGAAATCTGTAGTGTCCCATTGTTCAAACATGGCAGAACTGGGATTGGAACTGAGAAGCTTTGATGTCCAGTATGGTGCCTTTTAGCTCACACCTCAGCTTTCTCAAGAGCAATTTTAGAAATGAGCTTTTACTCTGAAAGTACACTACACTGCGGGGCCGGCGCTGTGGCTCACTTGCTTACTCCTCCGCCTGTGACGCCAGCATCCCATATGGGCTCTGGGTTCTAGTCCCAATTGCTCCTCTTCCAGTCCAGCTCTCTGCTGTGGCCCTGGAGTGCAGTGGAGGATGGCCCAAGGGCTTGGGCCCTGCACCCACATGGGAGACCAGGAAGAAGCACCTGGCTCCTGGCTTCGGATCGATGCAGTGCCAGCCATAGTGGCCATTTGGGGGTCGGGGGTGACCCATTGGAAGGAAGACCTTTCTCTCTGTCTTTCTCTCACTGTCTATAACTCTACCTGTCAATTAAAAAAAAAAGAAAGTACACTACACTGTAACAGGGCCTACATTCTCTAGAAAAGGAATAAAGATAGGGTTTCTCCACTTTCCATCACTGCAGAGTGAAACTTTTTCAGTGTAACTGAGGCAAAAGTTAATCTCAGAGAACTGAGTGGAAAGGGCTGGGGAAACAGTGGCTTCTCCCACCTCCTCATCAATTCCAGATGCTGTTGTTAGTGTTGCCTTCTTGACCTGGACCTGGAATTGTGAGAAATAACCGAGTAAACTAAGGGACAACCAAGAATGCAGACTATGAGCAAACTCGCAGGCATGAGCTTCCATGGTGAATGGGATCAGGGACTTCTTCAAACAGTTCCAGAACAAAGACCAACACATGCAGTGCTATTCAGGAGATAGCACTGATTGGTCACAATAATTTAAACAGTACTGTAATGAAAATCTTACAAGATCACTAAGACAATGCTTCTACAAAGCGATAATCTGTAAAGATATTATATTTGTCCCACACTGATAACTGCAGTCATAAATGCTACAATTTATATTTCTCACATATATATAAGGTGCACAAGATGATATTTTGACATATACACATAATAAAATTATTATCAGAATCAACTATATTTTTATAATTATCAATCCACACATTTACTGTTTTGTCATGATAGAGAATCACTGAAGCAAATTATTTGATGCAAGCAAGTTAGTTTAATGACCAGTTGATAATTTTTGACTTTGAGGCAAATCAAAATAATCTATGACACATACACTAATTGTTTGTTGTCTGCTACTCCAAAATCTAGGACACTTTGTCCTTGAGAGTGGAAGCCTTTCAAGCACTCAGTACACTCTACCAGCAGTACAAGTGCCTAAACATGAAATAGCTAATATAATTCAGTAATAAACTATATGCCAAGTTATTAGCTAAAAAAATGTTAATACTTTTCACTATTTCATGCAAAATACTGGAAAGAAGAGATCACTATTTCTTACTTTTCAGCTGCAAATACAGGCTATGGGAGAATAGGAGATCTGGCCATGGGCATAGAGCTCATATTTAACAAAAAAAAAAAAAAAAAAAAAAAAAAAAAAAAAAAACAGATTGGAGATGAGATCTTCTGATGTCCTTTGCAGTATACAATGGCTCACACCACTGCTACCTGGGCAACCATGTTAGCAAAACAAACCAAACCCCAAACATTAGTTACTCTGAGTCAACACCACTGACTGCATTCATGAAGCAAAGGTGTGGGGCAACAACATGTTGCAGCAGGTTAAGCCAGTGATTGGGACAATGTATATGCAAAGTCATGTATGTTTTAAGATATCATCATATATTCTACAACTTACTAGTTCAGTTGTTTCTAAGCCCTTTCAGTAAGAAAAATTAAGTCTTCTAAGACTCAGTTATGCAATATGTCATTGTTTGTAATTACAGGGATTCTGACAATTTGAACATATAATAATATGATAATAAAAATAATATCCTTTGGATTCTACCAAAATTGCCTAAGGTAAGATTATCACCACTTAAGAAACAAGGAAGCAGAGTCTCAGAGAGTCAGTTCCCAGGAAAGGAGACACAGACTAGAGGTGGTAGAACTTAGGCTAGATCCTAAATGTCTCATGTCTTGCTCTCTTTCACCAACATCAACTGAGATCACCAACATTTAATGATTCAGTGCTATAAGTCATTATTGTGTGATTCAGCCTAATCAGTGGCTTTCAAACTAACAAGAATTTACTCAATACTTAAAGAGTAGATGAAAAAACAAAATCAAAAAGTTTGGGGTATAACTTAATACTTTATCCCTTTTAGTATTTTTTTTGTTGTTCTACTTAATACTATTGGCTGAACTCTGTAATTAACACACAATTATTTGTAAGTGTTTAAATTTAACTGAAAAGTGATCCCCATTAAATATATAAGTGGAAATAAGAGAGGGAGGAGATGTACTGTTCGGCATATGCTCAATCGGACTTACCCCTAATGGTAGAGTTAGAAACATGCCAGGGGATTCCAATACAATTCCATCAAGGTGACATGTACCAATGCCATCTCACTAGTCCAAGTGATCAATTTTAGTTCACATTTGATCACAATGATAGGTCTAAGAGTCAAAGGGATCACATAAACAAGACTAGTGTCTGCTAATACTAACTGATAGAATTGAAAAGGGAGAGAGCGATCCAACATGGGAAGCAAGATACACAGCAGACTCAGAATGGCGGATGTCCTAAATAGCACTCTGGCCTCAGAATCAGCCCTTAAGGCATTCAGATCTGGCTGAAGAGCCCATGAGAGTATTTCTGGCATGGAAAGCCAAGACACTCTGGCAAAAAAAAAAAAAAAAAAAACACCTAAATGAAAGATCTCTGTGAGTGAGATCCCAGTGGAAAGAACAGGTCATCAAAGAAGGAGGTACCTTTCTCTGAAGGGAGGAGAGAACTTCCATTTTGACTATGACCCTTGTCTAAAAAAGATCGATGTCTGCCAACTCAAAAGGCTTCCATAGCCTTGGCAGCTCATGACAAGAGCCTAGGGTGACTACTGATGCCATAAACAAGAGTGTCAATTTGTTAATTGAACAACAGGAATCACTGTGCACTTACTCCTCATGTCGGATCTCTGTCCTTAATGTGCTGTACATTGTGATTTAATGCTATAACTAGTACTCAAACAGTATTTTTCACTTTGTTTTTCTGTGTGGGTGCAAACTGTTGAAGTCTTTACTTAATATATACTAAATTGATCTTCTGTATATAAAGATAATTGAAAATGAAATTTGATGTGAATGGAAGGGGAGAGGGAGTGGGAATTGGGAGGGTTGTGGGTGGGAGGGAAGTTATGGGGGGTGAAGCCATTATAATCCATAAGTTGTACTTTGGAAATTTACATTTATTAAATAAAAGTTAAAAAAAAAACTTTGGAACTTAAATAAATCCACATCTTCATAAAACCTTCATACAGGGTTAAGAGAAGAAGCCATTTTCAAACTATTTCACATTTTTTTTCACAAAGAAACCTTTTGTTTAAAGAATAAACAATACCTTTTGTTTAAAGAATACAAATTTCATAAGTACAACTTCAAGAAAATAGTGATTCTTCCCACCATACCTGCCCTCCCACTCACCCTCCCAGCTTTCATCATTCTCCTTCTCCCATCCCCAGTCCAATTCTCCATTAAGATTCATTTTTAATTAATTTTATACACAGTAGACCAACTAAGTAAGGATTTCAACAATTCATACACACACACACACACACACAAAACTGAGAACAAGCTTTACAGTTAACTCTCATAATAGAACTCATTGAGGACAGAAGTCCTGCATGGGAAGTTAATGCACAGTGACTCCTGTTGTTAATTTAAAAATTAACACTCTTATGTATGACATCAGTGATCACCTAAGGAACTGCCAAGGCTATGGAAGACTTTTGAATCCACAAACTCCACCAGATTTAGGCAAGGCCATAGCAAAGTGGAAGGTCTCTCCTTTTAGAGAAAACTATCTTTTCTTTAATGGCCACTTCGTTCCACTGAGGTCTCACACACAGAGATCCTTCATGTAGGACATTTTTTGCCACAGTGTCTTGGCTTTCCATGCCTAAAAGCTCTCATGGGCTTAAGATGACATTTTTAACATCCAACTTAATGGTATTCAGCATCACATGGCATGTTTCTAAACTGTACCCTTAGACTTAAGTCCATAGGAATATATGCAGAACTATATAGCTTTACAGTTACAAACCTCCTCCTCCCTCTCTTATTCCCACTCTTATTTTTCACTGAAATCTATTTTCAACTGACATTTTACACATATGTTTAACTCTATGTGAAGTAAAAAGTTCAACAAATAGAATAAAAAAATTGCTCTTCAATAGTCAACACAAGGGATCTTCAAGCCATCGCTTCTGAAAGTGTCAATTTCCCTTCTACAGATTTCCTTTTAAGTGCTCTTTTAGTAATCACAAATCATGGAGAACATATCGTATTTGTCCCTTTGGGACTGACCTATTTCACTAAGTGTGATTTTTCCAGATTCATACATTTTGTTGAATTATCAGATTTCATTGTTTTTAGCACTGTGTAGTATTCTATAGGGTACATATCCCATAATTTCTTTATCCAGTCTTCAGTTGACTGGCATTTAGGTTGATTGCATGTCTATTGTGAATTGAACTGCAATAAATATGGCAGTGAAGATAACTATATTAGCTGATTTCATCTCTCATGGATAAATTCCCAGAATTGGCATGGCTGGGTCATACGGTAGGTCTACATTCAGATTTCTGAAGTATCTCCATACTGTCTTCCATAGTGGCTTTACCAGTTTACATCCCCTCCAACAGTGGATTATGGTACATTTTTCCTCACATACACTCCGACATTTGTTGTTTGTTGATTTCTGATTGAAAGCCATTCTAACTGGGCTGAGGTGAAACCTCATTGTAGTTTTGATTTGCATTTCCCTGAGAGCTAGTGTCTGAACATTTTTTTCATGTGTCTGTTGGCCATTTGGATTTCCTCTTTTGAAAAATGTCTAAGTCTTTTGCCCATTTCTTCATTGGTTTGTTTGTTTTGTTGTTGTTGAGTTTCTTAATCTATTTATATATTCTGGTGGTTAATCCTTTATCAGTTGCATAGTTTGCAAGTATTTTGTGCTATTGTGTCAGTTCCCTCTTCACTTTGCTGAGTGCTTCTTTTGCAATACAGAAGCTTCTCAGTTTGATGTAGTCCCAATTGTTAATTTTGGCTTTGACTGCCTGTGCCTCTGGGGTCTTTTCCAAAAACTCTTTGCCTGTGCCAATGTCTTGCAGGGTTTACACAATGATCTCTAATACTTTGATGGTAGCAGGTCATAGATTTAGGTCTTTAATCATTTTGAGTGGATATTTCTGTAAGGTGTAAGGTAGAGGTCTTGCTTCAAAGTCTTGCATGTGGAAATGCAGTTTTAACAGCAACATTTGTTGAAGAGACTGCTTTTGCTTCATGGATTGGTGTTAGTTGGTTGTAGATTCTTTAACTGATTTCTGGCATTTTTATTCTGTTCTATTAGTCTATCCATCCATTGTTATACCAGTACTGGGCTGTTTTGATTATAACTGCCCTGTAGTATGCCTAGAAATGTGGTATTGTGATGACGTTACCTTCATTTTTGTTGTAAAAGATTCCCTTAGCTCTTCTGGGTCTCCTATGTTTCCATGTGAATTTCTGTACCATATTTTCTATATCTGAGAAAAATGTCTTTGGTACTTTGATGGTATCACCTTGAATCTGTAGATTGTTTTCAGAAGTAAAGACATTTTGATGATATTGATTCTTCCAATCAATAAGCAGGAAAAATTCTTCTAATTTTCTATATTCTTCTATTTGTTTTTTTCATCTTTTGTACTTCTCATCATAAAGATCTTTACATCCTTGGTTAAATTTATTCCAAGGTGTTTGGTTTTTGTTGTAGCTGTGGTCAATGGGATTGATCTTAGAAGTCCATTCTCAGCTTTGGCATTGTCTGTGTGTACAAAAGCTGTTGATTTTTGTGTACTGCTTTTATATCATGCTTTTTATCAAACTCTTCTATGAATTCCAACAGTCTCCTGAAGTAGCCTTTGGATCTCCTATATATAGAATCATATCATCTGCAAAGAGGGATAGTTTGACTTCCTCCTTCCCAATCCCTTTGATATTTTTCTTGGCTCTGGATAAAACTTCTAGGACTATATTGAATAGCAATGGTGAAGGTGAGAATTCTTGTTGATTCTATATCTAAACAGGAGTGCTTCCAACTTTATTCCATTCAGTAAAAGTCTGGCTGTGGGTTTGTCTTCGATTGTCTTTATTGTGTTGAGGAATGTTCCTGTTAAACCCAATTTATTAAGAGTTTTCATCATAAAATGGTGTTGTATTTTATCAAATGTTTCTCTGCATCTATTGAGATAGTTATATGGTTTTTTCAAGTTTTAATTAATAAATATAAATTTCCAAAGTACAAATTTTGAATTACAGCAGATTTTCCCACCATAACCTCCCTCCCACCCGCAACCATCCCATCTCCCACTCCCTCTCCCATCCCATTCTTCATCAAGATTCATTTTCAATTATCTGTATATACAGAAGATAAACTTAGTATATACTAAGTAAAGATTTCAACAGACTGTACCCACACAGACAAACAAAGCATAGCGTGCAGTTTGGATAGTAGTTTTGCTGTTAATTCGCATAGTGCAACACATTAAGGAGAGAGATCCTACATGGGGAGCAGGTGCAGAGTGACTCATTGTTGATGTAACAATTAACACTCTTATCATGATGTCAGTAATCACCCAAGGCTCTTGTCATGAGATGCCAAGGCTATGGAAACCTCTTGAGTTCACCAACTTCAATCTTAATTAAACAAGGCCATAGTCAAAGTGGAAGTTCTCTCCTGCCTCCAGAGAAAGGTATCTCCTTTTTGATGGCCCATTCTTTCTGCTGGGATCTCACTCACAGAGATCTTTCCTTTAGGTCAGTTTTTGCCAGAGTGTCTTGGCTTTCCATGCCTGAAATACTCTCATGGGCTTTTTAGCCAGATCCAAATGCCTTAAGGGCTGATTCTGAGGCCAGAGTGTTGTTTAGGGCATTTGCCATTCTATGAGTCTGCTGTGTATCCTGCTTCCCATTTAGGATCATTCTCTCTTTTTTATTCTATCAATTAGTATTAGCAGACACTGGTCTTATTTATGTAATCTGTTTGACACTTAATCCTATCTTTTTGATCAATTATGAACTAAAACTGATCACTATGACATTAAAATGGCATTGGTACATGCCACCTTGATGGGATTGAATTGGAATCCCCTGGCACGTGTCTAGCTCTACCATTAGGGGTAAATTCGATTGAGCATGTGCTGAACTGTACATCTGCTCCCTCTCTTATTCCCACTCATATATTTAATGGGGATCACTTTTCAGTTAAATTTGAACACTTAAGAATAATTGTGTGTCAATTAAAGAGTTAAACCAATGGTATTAAGTAGAACAAAAAATTACTAAAGGAATGGAATAGTAAGTTGTTCCTCAGGACAAGGGCTGATCAAGACACTGTTTCTCATAGTGTCCATTTCACTTCAACAGGCTTCCTTTTAGGGGCTCAATTAGTTATCACTGATCAGGGAGAACGTATGATATTTGCCCCTCTGGGACTGACTTATTTCACTCAGCATGATGTTTTACAGATTCCTCCACTTTGTACCATATGACAGGATTTCATTTATTTTTCTGCTGTATAGTATTCTTTTTAAAAAAAGATTTCATTTATTTATTTGAGAGGTAGACTTACAAACAATGAGAGGGAGAGACAGAGAGAAAGTTTGTCCTTCTGTTGGTTCACTCCCCAGATGGCCGCAACAGCTGGAGCTGCGCCATCCGAAGGCAGGAGCCAGGTGCTTCTTCCTGGTCTCCCATGTAGGTGCAGGGGCCCAAGGAATTGGGCCATTTTCTATTGCTTTCTCAGGCCATAGCAGAGAGTTGTATTGGAAGTGGAGCAGCCAGAAGGAATGCTGGTGCTGCTGGCAGCAGATTAACCTACTGCTCCACAGCGCTGGCTCCACTGGTATAGTCTATAGGATACATATCCCATAATTTCTTTATCCAGTTTTCTATTGAAGTGCATGTAGGTTGACTCCATGACTTAGCTATTGTGAATTGAGCTGCAATAAACACTGGGGTGCAGACAGCTATTTTATTGCCATTTTTAACTTTTATTTAGTAAATATAAATTTCTAAATACAGCTTATGAATTACAATGGCTTCCCCCCCATAACTTCCCTCCCACCCGCAACCCTCCCAACTCCCACTCTCTCTCCCATTCCATTCACATCAAGATTCATTTTCAGTTCTCTTTATATACAGAAGATCAATTTAGTATATATTAAGTAAAGATTTCAACAGTTTGCACCAACACAGAAACATAAAGTGAAAAATACTGTTTGAGTACTAGCTATAGCATTAATTCACATTGAACAACACATTAAGGACAGAGATCCTAGATGAGGAGTAAGTGCACAGTGACTCCTGTTGTTAATTTAACAAATTGACACTCCTGCTTATGGTGTCAGTAATATCCCTAGGCTCTAGATATGAGTTGTCAAGGCTATGGAAGCCTTTTGAGTTGGCAGACATCGATCTTATTTAGACAAGGGTCATAGTCAAAGTGGAAGTTCATTCCTCCCTTCAGAGAAAGGTACCTGCTTCTTTGAAGGTGCATTCTTTCCACTGGGATCTCACTTGCAGAGATCTTTCATGTAGGTCCCCCCCCTTTTTTGCCACAGTGTCTTGGCTTTTCATGCCTAAAATACTCTCATGGGCTCTTCAGACAGATCCAACTGCCTTAAGGGCTGATTCTGAGGCCAGAGTGCTATTTAGGTTGTTTACGTGTCTTAGCTATTGTGTATTGAGCTGCAATAAACATTGAGGTGCAGACAGCTCTTTTATTTGCCAATATAATTTCCTTTGGGTAAATTCCAAGGAGTGGGATGGCTGGGTCGAACGGTAGGGTTAAATTCAGGTTTCTGAGGTATCTCCAAACTGTCTTCATAGTGGCTTTAACAGTTTTCATTCCCACCAATAGTGGGTTAGTGTCCCTTTTTCCCCACATCCCCGCCAGCATCTGTTGTTGTTAGATTTCTGTATGTTAGCCATTCTAACCAGGGTGAGGTGAAACCTCATTGTGGTTTTGAATTGCATTTCCCTGATGGCTAGTGATACTGAACATTTTTCATGTGTCTGTTGTCCATTTAGATGTCCTCCTTTGAAAATGTCTGTTGAGGTCCGTGGCCCATCTCTTAAGTGGGTTGTTTATTTGTTGTTGTGGAGTTTCTTGATCTCTTTGTAGATTCTGGTTCTTAAACCTTTATCAGTTCCATATTTTACAAATATTTTTTTCCCTTTTTGTCAGTCTCCTCTTCAATTTACTCACTGTTTCTTTTGCAGTATAGAAACTTCTCAATTTGATGTAATCCCAATAGTTAATTTTGGCTTTGACTGCCTGTGCCTCCAGGGTATTATCCAAGAAGTCTTTGCATGTGCCTATATCTTGCAGGGTTTTTCCATGTTCTCTAATAATTTGATGGTGTTGTGTCGTAGGTTTAGGTGTTTAATCCATGTTGAGTGGATTTTTGTGTAAGGTGTAAGGTAGGGCTCTTGCTTCATGTTTCTGCATGTGGAAATTCAGTTTTCCCAGCACCATTTGTTCAAATGTCTGTCCTTGCTTCTAGAATTGGTTTTAGCTCCTTGATCAAATATAAGTTGGCTATTTATGTTTGGATTCATTTTTGGTGTTTCTATTCTGTTCAGTTGGTCTATCCATTTGTTTCTGTACCAGTACCATGCTGTTTTGATTATAGCTGCCCTATAGTATGTTCTAAAATCTGGTATTGTGATGCCTCCAGCTTTGTTTTTGTTGTACAAGATTGGTTTAGCTATTCAAGGTCTCCATATGAATTTCAGCTTCATTTTTTCCAAATTTGAGGAGAATGTCTTTGGTATTTGATTATTATCGCATTGAATCTATAAATTACTTTTGGGAGAGTGGATATTTTGATGATATTGATTCTTCCAATCCATGAGCATGGGAGATTTTTCCTTTTTTTTTTTTTTTTGGTATCCTCTTTTTTCTTTCTTTAAGAATTGTAATTCTCATTGTTGAGACCTTTGGCATCCTTGGTTAAGTTCAATCCAAGGTATTTGATTGTTTATAGCTATTGTGAATGGGACTGATCTTAGCAGTTCTTTCTCAGCCATGGAATTGCCTGCGTATACAAAAGCTGTTGATTTTTGTACACTGATTTTATATCCTGCTACTTTGCCAAACTCTCCTATGAGTTCCAGTAGTCTCGTAGTATAGTACTTTGGATCCATTAGAAAAGAGTCATATCATCTGCAAGAGGGATAGTTTTAAATCTCCTTCCCAATTTGTATCCCTTTCTTTTCTTTATCTTGAATAATTGCTCTGGATAAAACTACCAGTAATATATTGAATAGTAATGGTGAGAGTGGGCATCCTTGTCTGGTACCAGATCTCAGTGGAAGTGCTTCCAACTTTTCCCCATTCAATAGGATGTTGGCCGTGGGTTTTTAATAAATTGCTTTGATTGTATTGAGGAAAACTCCCTCTATACCCAATTTGCTTAGAGTTTTCATCATGAAAGGGTGTTATATTTTATCAAATGCTTTCTCTGCATCAATTGAGATAATCATATGGTTATTCTGCAGTTTGTTAATGTGGTGTGTCACATTGATTGATTTGAAAATGTTGAACCATCCCTGCATACCAGGGATAAAACCCACTTGGTCTGGGTGGATGATATTCCTGATGTGTTGTTGCATTCTATTGGCCAGAATATTATTGAGGACTTTTGTGTCTATGTTCATCAGGGATATTGGTCTATAATTTTCTTTCTTTCTTTCTTTTTTTTTTTTTTTTGACAGGCAGAGTGAACAGTGAGAGAGAGACATAGAGAGAAAGGTCTTCCTTTGCCATTGGTTCACCCTCCAATGGCCGCCGCTTCTGGCACGCTGCAGCCGGCACACCGCGCTGATCGGAAGGCAGGAGCCAGGTACTTATCCTGGTCTCCCATGGGGTGCAGGGCTCAAGGACTTGGGCCATCCTCCACTGCACTCCCTGGCCACAGCAGAGAGCTGGCCTGGAAGAGGGGCAACCAGGACAGAATCTGGCGCCCTGACCGGGACTAGAACCCAGTGTGCCAGCACTGCAGGGCGGAGGATTAACCTAGAGAGCTGCGTTACCGGCCTGTAATTTTCTTTCAATGCTGCTTAAGGATTAAGGTGATGCTGCCTTCATAGAAAGAATTTGGGAGGATTCCCCATTTTTGAATTGTTCTGAATAGTTTGAGAAGAATTGGAGTTAGTTCATATTTACATGTCTGGTAGAATTCAGCGATGATTCCATTTGGTCCTGGATTTTTCTTTGTTGGGAGGGCCTTTATTACTGATTCAATTTCTTACTTGGTTATGGGTCTTTTTTTGTTTTTATGTCTTCATGGTTCAATTTAGGTAGGTTGCATGTGTCCAGGAATCTATCCATTTCTGATAGATTTCCCTGTTCACTGGCATACAACTCTTCGTAGCAATTTCTGATGAGTCTTTTTATTTCTGTAGTGTCTGTTGTCACATTCCCTTTTTCATCTCTGATTTTATTGATTTGGGCCTTTTCTTTTTTTAGTTAGTTGGGCCAATGGTGTGTCAATTTTGTTTATTTTTTCAAAAAACCAGCACTTTGTTTCGCTGATCTTTTGTAATCTTTTGATTCCATTCTGTCGATTTCTTCTTTAATTTGCAGTATCTCTCTTCTCCTACTAGATTTGGGTCTGGTCTGCTGCAGTATTTCCAGATCCTTGAGATGAATTGAAAGCTCATTTATTTGGTGCCTTTCCAATTTCTTGATGTAGGCACCTATTGCTATAAACTTTGCTCTTAACACTGCTTTTGCTGTATCCCAGAAGTTTGATATGTTGTGTTGTTATCCTCATTTACTTCCAGACAGTTTTTGATTTCCCCTTTGATTTCATATATGACCCACTGTCCATTCAGGAGCAGGTTATTCAGTCTCCATGTGTTTGTATATGCTCTAGGATTCCTGAGTTTCTAATTTCCAGATTCATTCCACTGTTGTCTGAGAAGATGCATGGCATGATTTCAATTTTTTTGAATTTGCTGAGACTTGCTTTATGGCCCAGTATGGTCAATCCTAGAGTAGATTCCATGTACTGCTGAGAAGAATGTGTAGTCTTCAAGTCTAGGATGAAAAGTTCTGTAGATATCTGTTAGATATATTTTGTCTATAGTGTCAATGATATCTGCTGTTTCCTTGTTGATCTTCTGTCTGGTTGATCCGTGTCTTGCTGAAAGTGGAGAATTGAAGTCCCCCAGTACTATTGTATTGGAGTCTAAGTCTCCCTTTAAGTCCTTTAATATATCTTTTAAATAACCCATTGCCTTCTAATTATGTGCATATACGTTTATAATAGTACATCTTCCTGTTGAATTGATCCCTTAATCATTATATAGTGCTCCTCTTTGTCTCTCTTAAAAGTTTTTGTGTTAAAGTTTATTTTGTCTGCTATTAAGATGGCTACACGAGCTCTTTTTAGATTTCTGATGGCATGCAATATCTTTTTCCAATCTTTCACTTTCAGTCTTCATGTGTTTTTCTTGCAAGCAGCAAGTAGATGTGTTTTGTTTTTTAATCCATTCAGCCAGTCTGTGTCTTTTAAATGGAGAGTGGAGGCCATTTAGATCCCAATACCTTAAAGGCAGATCTGAGGCCAGAATGCTGTTTAGGACATCTGCCATTCTATGAGTCTGCTATGTATCCCGCTTCCCATGTTGGATCATTCTCTCCTTTTTAATTCTATCAGTTAGTATTAGCAGACCCTAGTCTTGTTTATGTGATTTCTTTTTAATCCTATTATTATGATCAAATATGAACTGAAGCTGATCACTTTGACTAGTGAAATGGCATTGGTACATGCCACCTTGATGGGATTGAATTGGAATCCCCTGGCACATTTCTAACTCTACTGCTTGGGGCAAGTCCGAGTGAGCATGTGCCAAACTATACATCTCCTCCATCTCTTATTCCCACTCTTATATTTAACAGGGATCACCTTTCAGTTAAATTTAAACACCTATGAATAATTGTATGTTAATTAAAGAGTTCAACCAATAATATTAAGTAGAACAAACAAAAAAAATACTAAAAGGGATAAAGTATTAAGTTGTTTATCAACAGTCAGGACAAGGGCTGATCAAGTCACTGTTGTTGTTTTTTTGTTTTGTTTTGTTTTTTTTTTTTTTTGCACATCAACATTGGGACTTTATTTTTTTTTTTTATTTATTTAATGAATATAAGTTTCCAAAGTACGAATAATGGATTACTATGGCTTCCCCCCCATACCGTCCCTCCCACCCACAACCCTCCCCTTTCCCACTCCCTCTCCCCTTCCATTCACATCAAGATTCGTTTTCGATTATCTTAATATACAGAAGATCAGCTTAGTATACATTAAGTAAGGATTTCAACAGTTTGCTCCCACACAGAAACATAAAGTGAAAAATAATAGATGATTTTTTTTTAATGATGATGAAATCAGATCAGACCTATTGTCATGTTTAATCCCAGTGAGAGTCAAGTTGGGAGTTGATAGTTTCTTTTCTTTTTTTTTCTTTTTTTTTTTTTTTTTTACAGAGGATCAGTTTAGTATGCATTAAGTAAAGATTTCAACAGTTTGCACCCCATAGAAACACAAAGTGAAATACATTGTTTGAGTACTCGTTATAGCATTAAATCTCAATGCACAGCACATTAAGGACAGAGATCCTACATGAGGAGTAAGTGCACAGTGACTCCTGTTGTTGACTTTACCAATTGACACTCCTGTCTATGGCATCAGTAATCTCCCTATGCTCCAGTTATGAGTTTCCAAGGCTATGGAAGCCCTCTGAGTTCTCCGATTCTTATCTTGTTTAGACAAGGTCATAGTCAAAGTGGAGGTTCTCTCCTCCCTTCAGAGAAAGGTACCTCCTTCTTTGAAGACCTGTTCTTTCCACTGAGATCTCACTCACAGAGATCTTTTGCCAGAGTGTCTTGGCTTTCCATGCCTGAAATACTCTCATGGGCTTTTCAGCCAGATCCGAATGCCTTTAGGGCTGATTCTGAGACCAGAGTGCTATTTAGGACATCTGCCATTCTATGAGTCTGCTGAGTATCTCACTTCCCATGTTGGATCACTCTCCCCTTTATTTATTCTATTGGTTAGTGTTAGCAGGTACTAGACTTGTTTATGTGCTCCCTTTGACTCTTAGTCCTTTCATTATGATCAATTGTGAACTGAAATTGATCACTTGGACTAGTAAGATGGCATTGGTACATGCCACCTTGATGGGATTAAATTGGAGTACCCTGGTATGTTTCTAACTCTACCATTTGGGGCAAGTCAGCTTGAGCATGTCTCAAATTATACATCTCTTCCCTCTCTTATTCCTACTCTTATGTTTAACAGGGATCACATTTCAGTTAAATTTCAACACTTAAGAATAACTGTGTATTAATTACAGAATTAAACCAGTCATATTAAGTAGAACAGACAAAAAAACTACTAAGAGGGATAATGTATTAAGTTGTTAATTAACAGTCAGGGCTATGCTGATCCAGTCACCGTTTCCCATAGTGTCCATTCCACTTCAACAGGTTTCCTTTTTGGTGTTCAGTCAGTTGTCACCAATCAGGGAGAACATATGGTATTTGTCCCTTTGGGACTGGCTTATTTCACTCAGCATGATGTGTTCCAGATTCCTCCATTTTGTTGCAAATGACTGGATTTCGTTGTTTCTTACTGCGGTATAGTATTCTAAAGAGTACATATCCCATAATTTCTTTATCCAGTCTACCGTTGATGGGCATTTAGGTTGGTTCCAGGTCTTAGCTATTGTGAATTGAGCTGCAATAAACATTAGGCTGCAGACCGCTTTTTTGTTTGCCAATTTAAACTCCTTTGGGTAAATTCCAAGGAGTGGGATGGCTGGGTCGAACGGTAGGGTTATCTTCAGGTTTCTGAGGGATCTCCAGACTGACTTCCATAGTGGCTTGACCAGTTTGCATTCCCACCAACAGTGGGTTAGTGTCCCTTTTTCCCCACATCCTCGCCAGCATCTGTTGTTGGTGGATTTCTGAATGTGAGCCATTCTAACCGGGGTGAGGTGGAACCTCAATGTGGTTTTGATTTGCATTTCCCTGATTGCTAATGACCTTGAACATTTTTTCATGTGTCTGTTGGCCATTTGGATTTCCTCTTTTGAAAAATGTCTATTGAGGTCCTTGGCCCATCTCCTAATTGGGTTGTTGGTTTTGTTTTTGTGGAGTTTCTTGATCTCCTTGTAGATTCTGGTTATTAACCCTTTATCTGTTGCATAGTTTGCAAATATTTTTTCCCATTCTGTCGGTTGTCTCTTCACTTTCCTGACTGTTTCTTTTGCAGTACAGAAACTTCTCAATTTGATGCAATCCCAATAGTTAATTTTGGCTTTGACTGCCTGTGCCTCCCGGGTCTTTTCCAGAAACTCTTTGCCTGTGCCAATATCTTGAAGGGTTTCTCCAATGTTCTCTAGTAACTTGATGGTGTCAGGTCGTAGGTTTAGGTCTTTAACCCATGTTGAGTGGATTTTTGTGTAAGGTGTAAGGTAGGGGTCTTGCTTCATGATTCTGCACAGGGAAATCCAATTTTCCCAGCACCATTTATTGAATAGACTGTCCTTGCTCCAGGAATTGGTTTTAGATCCTTGATCGAGTATTAGTTCGCTGTAGATGTTTGGGTTGATTTCTGGTATTTCAATTCTGTTCCATTGGTCTATCCATCTGTTTCTGTACCAGTACCATGCTGTTTTGATTACAACTGCCCTGTAGTATGTCCTGAAATCTGGTATTGTGATGCCTCCGGCTTTGTTTTTGTTGTACAAGATTGCTTTAGCTATTCAAGGTCTCTTGTGCCTCCATATAAATTTCAGCACCAATTTTTCCAGATCTGAGAAGAAGGTCTTCGGTGTCTATTGATATTGCATTGAATTTATAAATTACTTTTGGGAGAATGGACATTTTGATGATGTTGATTCTTCCAATCCATGAGCATGGACGATTTTTCCATTTCTTGGTATCTTCTTCTATTTCTTTCTTTAAGGTTTTGTAATTTTCATCGTAGAGATCTTGAACGTCCTTGGTTAAGTTTATTCCAAGGTATTTGATTGTTTTTGTAGCTATTGTGAATGGGATTGATCTTAGAAGTTCTTCCTCAGCCATGGCATTGTCTGTGTATACAAAGGCTGTTGATTTTGGTGCATTGATTTTATAGCCTGCTACTTTGCCAAAGTCTTCTATGAGTTCCAATAGTCTCTTAGTAGAGTTCTTTGGGTCCCCTAAATAAAGAATCATGTCATCTGCAAGGAGGGATAGTTTGAGTTCTTCCTTCCCAATTTGTATCCCTTTAATTTCTTTTTCTTGCCTAATAGCTCTGGCTAGAACCTCCAGAACTATATTGAATTGATTTCTTCTCTGATTTTAATTATTTCTCTTCTCCTACTAGATTTGGGTCTGGTTTGCTGCAGATTTTCTAGATCCTTGAGGTGAATTGAAAGCTCATCTATTTGGTGCCTTTCCAATTTCTTGATGTAGGCACCTATTGATATAAACTTTCCTCTTAACACTGCTTTTGCTGCATCCCATAAGTTTTGGTATGTTGTGCTGTTATCCTCATTTACTTCCAGAAAGTTTTTGATTTCTCTTTTGATTTCTTCTATGACCCATTGTTCATTCAGGAGCATGTTGTTCAATCTCCATGTGTTTGCATATGCTCTAGGGATTCCTGAGTTGTTCATTTCCAACTTCATTCCTTTATGGTCTGAGAAGCTGCTTGGTATGATTCTAATTCTTTTGAATTTGCTGAGACTTGCTTTATGGCCTAGTATGTGGTCAATCCTAGAGAAGGTTCCATGTACTGCTGAGAAGAATGTAAAATCTTTAGCTGTAGGATTGAAAGTTCTGTATATATCTCTTAGATACATTTGGGCTATAGTGTCGTTTAAATCTACTGTATCCTTGTTGATCTTCTGTCCTATTGATCTGTCTATTTCTGAGAGTGGAGTATTGAAGTCCCCCAGTACTATTCTATTGGGGTCTAAGTCTCCCTTTAAGTCCCTTAACAAATCTTTTAGATAAACCGGTGCCCTGTAGTTAGGTGCATATACATTGATAATTGTTATATCTTCCTGTTGAATTGATCCCTTAATCATTATGTAGTGTCCCTCTTTGTCTCTCTTAACGGTTTTTGTAGTAAAGTTTATGGTGTCTGATATTAAGATGGCTACGCCTGCTCTTTTTTCATTTCTGTTGGCATGGTATATCTTTTTCCAGCCTTTCACTTTCAGTCTGTATGGATCTTTGTTGGAAAGATGTGTTTCTTGTAAGCAGCAAATAGATGGGTTTTGTTCCTTAACCCAATCAGCCAATCTGTGTCTTTTAACTGGACAGTTCAGGCCATTCACGTTCAATGTGACTAATGAAAAGTGGTAACTTTGTCCTGCCATTTGCCAAAGATAAGTTCTAATATATGCTTTGAATTCCCTGTGATCTTTTGCTGTGAGGTTTCCTTCCTTTACCTTCTTTCATATTGATGACCGTGTTTCTTTGTTTCTGTGTGTAACACATCTTTAAGCATCTTTTGCAGGGCTGGACGAGTGGCAACAAATTCTTTCAATTTCTGTTTGTTATGAAAAGTCTTTATTTCACCTTCATTCACAAATGATAGCTTTGCAGGATATAATATTCTGGGCTGGCAGTTGTTCTCTCTTAGTACCTGGGCTATATCTCGCCATTCCCTCCTAGCTTGTAGGGTTTCTGATGAAAAGTCAGCTGTGAGTCTGATTGGAGATCCTCTGAGAGTAATCTGACGTTTCTCTCTTGCACATTTTAGGATCTTTTCTTTATGTTTCACTGTGGAGAGTTTAATTACAACGTGTCGTGGTGAGGATCTCTTTTGGTCGTGTTTATTAGGGGTTCTGTGAGCTTCCTGTACTAGGATTTCTCTGTCCTTCTCCAAACCTGGGAAATTTTCTGCTAATATCTCACTAAAAAGGCCTTCTAATCCTTTCTCCCTCTCCATGCCTTCAGGAACTCCTAGAACCCGAATGTTGGGTTTTTTAATAGTATCCTGAATATTCCCAACAATATGTTTTAGATTTCTAATTTCCTCGTCTTTTCTTTGGTCTGACTGTATCCTTTCCTGTTCTCTGTCTTCTAAGTCTGATATTCTCTCTTCTGCTTCTCCCATTCTGTTTGTAAGGCTCTCTATTGTGTTTTTCATTTGATCTATTGAATTCTTCACTTCAGTCACTATCCCAGTTTCCTGTTGTACTAGTTGTTTCATTTCATTTTGATTCCTCCTTAATATTTCGTTTTCACGCGAGAGATTTTCTATCTTGTCCATTAAGGATTTCTGTAGTTCAAGAATTTGTTTTTGAGAACTTCTTAATGTTCTTATCAATTTTTTGAGATCTGCTTCTTGCATTTCTTCTATCTCATCATCTTCATAATCTTGAATTGGGGTGTCTTTTTCATTTGGGGGCGTCATGGTGACTTCCTTGTTTTTATTACCTTGGTTTTTGCGTTTGTTATTTGTCATATTGGAGATATTTTGTTTCTTCACTGTGGTGCTTTTTCTTGTTATACTATGACTCTAGATTAAGTGGACTATCTGTTTTTGATGGAGCCTTAGTGCTTGACATGGGTGTGGCCTGAGAGCTCTGTTTGGTGTGCCAAAGGTGACACTCCCAGGTTGGGCGTGGTAAACCTCTCTCTCTCTCTCTCTCTTTTTTTTTTTTTTTTTGATTCAAAAGGGAAGTTATTCTGCACAGCTGAACGAAGTTGGAGGTAGTTAGCAGGCAAATGATATACCCACAGGAGCCAGAGATCGGAAGCTCTTTCCCAAGGACCACACAGGGAATCTGTTCGGCCCTCGGAGTGGGCTCAAATTCTCCTTCAGTCTCCCACTGGGTTGCCAAAGTTACGGAATTGTAGCGTCTCTGGAGAGTGCTCACGTGAATTCCGTAAGTTCTCTCCCCCACCGTCTCTTTTATCACAGTCTCAGTTCAGTAGCACCACAAATTTACTAGTTCCTAATCTCCTGTTAATTCGCCCCGCCCAGAGTCAGGTTTTTCTGCTAGGCTCAGGGCCGGTGCAGACCTGAGGTCGCTCTGCTTATGACGTATGTCCAAGATGGCGCCTGCTCTTTGTCTTGCTCGCCCTTGAGAGGTGAGCAGAGAGAGAGAAACCCTGTCCGTACCAGTCACCTTTTTTTTTTCCCCTCTCTCTCTCTTCCAGTTAGCTTGGTGAAGTCCCCCCCCCCCCCCGGGGATCGTTCCCTCTAGTCTCCTCTCTCCGCTTGCCTGCCGGTGTCTCGGGTTATTGAGGTTCGGCTCACCTCGCGTTCCAGCGCTGGTGTGTTGAGTCTGCCGCTGGTGTCCCGAACTGTGGGCTCCCACGCTCTCCACGCAGGTCTGCTCCTCTTCCAGCACCGATGTGTGGACTCGGAGCCCTGGACGTCCCAAGTCTCCCCGCTGTTGCACTCCCCTTTGAGCACTTGCGCGCAGACCCTGCAGCTTGCGCAGCTCAGTCCCGCGGCTCGGCTCAAGTCACTGTTTCTTATAGTGTCCATTTCACTTCAACAGGTTTCCTTTTGGTGTTCAGTCAGTTGTCACTGATCAGGGAGAACATATGTAATTTGTCCCTCTGGGACTGGCTTATTTCACTCAGCATGAAGTTTTCCAGATTCTTCCATTTTGTTGCAAATGACTGGATTTCATTTTTTGACTGCTGTATAGTGTTCTATAGAGTACATATCCCATAATTTCTTATCTAGTCTACTGCTGATGGGCATTTAGGTTGGTTCCAGGTCTTAGCTATTGTGTATTGAGCTGCAATAAACATTGAGGTGCAGACAGCTCTTTTATTTGCCAATATAATTTCCTTTGGGTAAATTCCAAGGAGTGGGATGGCTGGGTCGAATGGTAGGGTTATATTCAGGTTTCTGAGGAATCTCCAGACTGACTTTCATAGTGGCTTTAACAGTTTTCATTCCCACCAATAGTGGGTTAGTGCCCCTTCTTCCCCACATCCTTGCCTTCATCTTTTGTTGGTAGATTTCTGTATGTTAGCCATTCTAACCGGGGTGAGGTGAAACCTCATTGTGGTTTTGATTGAAAATGATCCTGAACATTTTTTTCATGTGTATGTTGTTCATTTAGATGTCCTCCTTTGAGAAATGTCTGTTGAGGTCCATGGCCCATCTCTTAAGTGGGTTGTTTGTTTTGTTGTTGTGGAATTTCTTGATCTCTTCATAGATTCTGGTTATCAATCCTTTATCAGTTGCATAGTTTGCAAATATATTTTCCCATTCTGTTGGTTGCCTCTTCACTTTCCTTACTGTTTCTTTTGCAGTACAGAAACTTCTCAATTTGATGTAATCACAATTTTTAATTTTGGCTTTGACTGCCTGTGCCTCTGGGATCTTTTCTAAGAAGTCTTTGCCTGTGCCTTCCTTTGTTCTTTTACTGGGAGTGTTTGCTTTCAGTAAATACCTAGAAGGGTGTGGTGGGTGTGACCAGGGAGCTCTGTTCAGTTCTCCAGGATGAAGAGCATGTTTAATGTTATATACCCAGGTTTTGGCATGGTAAATATCCTCTTTTTTTTTTTTTTAATCTGAGGGGAGCTTTGTTTTGCTCTGTTGGCCTGGATTCAGCTGGGCTCCTCTCCTCAAAGGAGAACAGTTCTGGGCATTAGCTCTAGTGTGTATAATATTTGTCTGCTCTGTCACAAGGACCACTCAAAGGTCTGTGCAGTCCTCAGTGTTAGCTCAGATACCCCTGCAATGTCCCTCATATGTAATTAGGGAGCCTTGAGTGTGCAGAGCCTCCTAGAGTGACTGCCCAACTTGCCAACCACACTCCGAGTCCTCCCATGCAGCCTCAGTGTTTTCACAGTTCCAGCACACAACCCTCCACAGTCATGAGCACTCATCCCCTTGGCAGTTCTCCCCACCAGACTCAGGAGTCTCCACTTGGCTGGTTGCTGGGTGCAGACACAAGCTGGCACAGCTATTATATATGTTGAAAAAAGTACCCACTCTATATCGGCTTATTACAGGATGCCATAGCAGGGTGATGGGGGAGAGAAAATGTGTCCCCCCCTTTTTTTTTCTCCTCTAGTCTGAAGGTCCACAATCCCCCACAGAGCTCCAAGCCAGATTCCCCCCAGGCTCTTCCTGCAGCTTTATCACCAGTTGCTTGGGCTACTGCACTCTGGTATCACTTCACTCTGCAAAGCTGGTGCAGAGGCTCTTGGCTGCTGGGGTTCTGAGGTGTGTGCGTCCACGCTTTCCACGTAGGTCCACTGTGCCTCTCTAATTTGCATAGATTTTCCTCTGCAGCTTTCTCCCTAACTCTTCCTTGAGATTGCACTCTGTCCACTTTTATAAAACTATCTTCTCCTAGACTAGAGAAGTAAGCTCCCTCCCTACTCCACCATCTTAACCCAATCCTCATGTAGCTTTAAACTCCTTCAAAAAAAAAAAAAAAACACATATCAACTTATTTTAGATAAAATGAACTTAGCTGCTCTTTACAGCGATTAATTACATGTTGAGACATCACTATTATTGCCCTGCTTCTCCTCCTTTCAGTTGAGCTGAGGTCCTGCCTTTGTATAGTATGAAGGAATTAGAGGCCATTTTTTTAAAGCAGAGATAGAGAGAAATTGTCCATGTACTTGTTCACTCTTCAAAAGTGTGACACACGGAAGCTTGGCCAGGCCTAAGCCAAGAGCCAGGATATCAGTCATGATCTCCCATATGAGAGCTCAGTACTTGAGCTGTCGTCTACTGCCTCCCAGGATGTGCATTAGCAGAAGCTGATGTCAGGAGTAGAACAAAAGCTAGAACCTGGGCAATCTGGTATACAGGAGTCCCAAGTAGCATCTTAACCACTGAGCAAATTCATGAACCTGTTTGTAGCTAATTTAAAGATAAAAGAGATATTTAAAATCAACTGGTCCAAAATTTGCTTTGATTTTTATGAAGGAGCAGTGGGTGACTCAGTGAAATGGTGCCACCAACGGAAAAGTATAAGATTTTGTCTAAGAATCCTGGTTTTAAAACTTCCAGTTCAGTGATTTCTCAAATCCTATCACATGGAATTCCTACCTGCATCCAAATGATCTGGAGAGTATCACCATCAGGCTTTCAACAGTCACAGAGTATTGTAAACCTTACCATGGATAGAAATATGGAGTACAGTAGATTTTTTTTTTAAATTATAGAGTTGAGTTTTAGAACATACTTTGAAATTCATAGAAAAACTAAGTAGAAAACATACAGTGCCCACAATATATGCCCAAACCATCACAATCTATACCCCAGAACATAACATCATCATCATCAACCAAGTTCATACTTTACATAGGGTTCAGTTTGTGTTACATATTCAATAACTTTGACTAATGTGTCCACTGAATTAAAATCCTCTCTTCTCTGCTTATTCGTCCCTCTATTCACTCCAAGCCCTTGGCTGCAAATGATCTTTGCATATCACCATAGTTTTCCTTTTCCATAATAACATACATTGGAAATCATAGTATTTAATCTGTGCGTATTGGCTTCTATCACTTACTATATCCATAAGGTTTTCCCACATATTTTCATGGATTAGTAATTTGTTTCTTCTTAATACTAAATTACATTTATAGCCGGCGCCGTGGCTCAATAGGCTAATCCTCCACCTTGCGGCGCCGGCACACCGGGTTCTAGTCCCGGTCGGGGCGCCAGATTCTGTCCCGGTTGCCCCTCTTCCAGGCCAGCTCTCTGCTATGGCCAGGGAGTGCAGTGGAGGATGGCCCAGGTGCTTGGGCCCTGCACCCCATGGGAGACCAGGAAAAGCACCTGGCTCCTGGCTCCTGCCATCGGATCAGCGCGGTGCGCCGGCTGCAGCGGTGGCCATTGGAGGGTGAACCAACGGCAAAGGAAGACCTTTCTCTCTGTCTCTCTCTCTCACTGTCCACTCTGCCTGTCAAAAAAAAAAAAAATACTAAATTACATTTAAATAATATTGTAATTTATCTATAAACTACAGTTTTTCTACCCATTCAACTAAAGATAGACCTCTTGATGGCTTCCAATTTTTGTAAATGATGAATAAAGCTGTAATAAAATTCCTGTGCAGCTTTGGGGGTAGTTATAAACTTTTGAATCATTTGAATAAATGCCAAGGAGCACAAGAGCTAGAACACATGGTAAGCATATTTTAGTCTTATAAGAAAATGTCAAACTGTCTTCCAAAAATATGCCCCTTTTGCATACCCACTAAAATGACTAATACTCCTGATTGCTGCACAATCTTGTCAACATTTGGCTTGATAAGTGTTAGATTAGAAACACTGTGCAGGTGTTTCATGTTGTCTCAGTATTGTTTCAGTTTGCAACTTCTTAATGATGCATGATGTTGAGCACTTTTCAAAACCTCCTGGCATCTGCCTTCTTAAATGAGTATATGATCAAATTTTTGGCCATTTTGAAAACAGATTGTCCATTTCTCACTATTAGTTTTAAAACTTCTTTGTATATTTTGAATTAACAGTACTTCATTAGATATGTCATTTATAAATATTTCACACACTCATTCTATAGCTTTTCATCTCATTATTTTAACAATATCCTTTGCAGTGAAAATATTTTTATTTTTTTGAAGATAAGTCCATCCTTTTCCAAATTATGCTCTTTTGATGTATTTAGGAAACTTACCAAAAGAAGATCATCAGGATTTTCTTCTATGTAATACTATTAGAACTTTACATTTGCATTTTACAAATAGGCTTATAATGTACTTTAAACTAACTTTGTGAAGAGGATAAGACAGATCTCAATACTCTTATTTTTTTTCTAGAGAATGTTCATTTTTTCCAGCCACATTTTTAAAAAGGTTGTCCTTTCTCCATGGAGTTGCTTTTACTCCTGTTCAAACTTTAATTGGCTATATTTGGATAGCTCCATTTCCAACTCAACTGTGTTCCACTAACTTATCTATTTTGTCACGAATACCACACTGTTTTGATTACTATGAATTTCTAATAGGTCTTGATGTCAAATGAAGTAAGTTCAGCCCATTGAATTTTTCCTTAAATATTGCATATCCTGAGTTTTTAACCACTCGTTATTAATGATAAACTCAGCTGTTGGAATCTGAAAGAAGAATCTGCCTATATTTTGACTCAAATCACATTATGTCTATAGATCAAAACAAAAAGACTGACAATATAAAAATAATATCATATTCATGTTCATGAAATATTTCTATTTACATTATCTTTGGTTTCTTCTACTTTGTAATTTTCTTCACATGATCATATACATATTATGTCAGACATAAACACAAGTATTTCGTATTTGTAGGAGCAATGTAAATGATACTGTGTATTTTTGTGCCTAACATTATAAGGACCAGCATGAGCTTTTGGAACTTCATTTTATTATTCTCATTATATACAAAAAGAAGAAAATCTGAAATTCAAATTTAATCTAATTCAAATTAAAAATGCTTTTATTTTGAACATGTAGAGGAGAAGCATGTCTGAATTATCAAATGCCAATCATCTTGCACAATTTCACAGTGGCTATATAATAACAACTAAGCATTAGACAGATATTAACCCATGTGGTGGTCAATCTAAGAATTACAGACTATAAGGAAGCGCAGAAACACATTTGAGAAAGGACCCAGAAAACTCTTCCTAATGGAGCCTAGATCTTGAGAAATGAATAAATGTCAGAGGACATGACAGAGAAGGGACCCATGATAGGCGAAGGAGTTGGATGCTGCTCTGGAGGAGGGAGAGTAGCAAATGACAGCCCAGCAGCAGCCACATCACCTGCCCTTCTTCAGACAGGAACGAAGATGAACAGGTATAAGCGTGGCACACGGCCAAATCTACTGACAAGTGGGGTGGTGTCAATGTCCTTGGGGTCAACCAGAGGCTTCAGGGTAAAGTTCTGTAAAATGGCAGTCAGGAATAAAAACAGCTCCATGTGGGCCAGGGCCTCTCCCACACACACTCCCTTTCCTGAAAATAGCAAGCACAGAGGATTCTTTACTTAAACATTGAATTGTGAAATTATCACAAGAAGTATGCTGAGACTGATTGCTCCAGGACTGAGAAGAGAGCTGGGTGGATGGAAGACAGGATGACTGGAGGATTCCTGGATACACACACAGAATAAAGGATGAGCACTTGCTATCCACATAACATCTGATTATATCAAGTGTCCCTCACTCTACAAATGTGTATTGAATATCAGTTCTGGAAACTATGTCACATGTCTCTTCTTCGTTATAAATTGTGTAATCCTAAACTCTTCCACCGGATTTCCTTATCATATTCATGATCCACTGAGCCATGGATCACTTTGAATATGATTTTCTTTTTTTTAATGGAGATAATATATGAGGTCATTAAAAGAGGTGCTTAGACCACAACATGTTGGCATTATAATGCATAACCCAAAGCATTGAAAAGACAGAGAAAAAGAATGTGGACTACTGTGGGGAGCAACTCGGACTAGACTAAGTTACTGAAATTAAGACTTATTCTATGCATCTGCTCTCCCACAATATGGCGCTGGGAGAGGAGGAAACAGCTTCTACACAGCTGCCTCCAGTTCAACCAATAAACAGCAGGACCTGCTCCTGATTGGAGGAGAGCAGCATACTCGGCATGTGGGTAGCAGAGTTGGGATTGGTGGAAGAGGACTATAAAGGAGGAGAGAGACAACATGCACCAGGAACATCTATCTGAAGGAACACCTGAGCAGCCCCCAAGAGAGCCGGCCGGCGGTGTGCCGCTGCCCCGCGGAAGTGGGGAAAGTGGCAGGGGGAACCGTCCTTCCATGGAGGTGGAAGGGACGGTAGCCAACCCGGGAAGAACCAGCAGCAAACCCGGGGAGGGCCGAGCAGACAAAAGAACAGCGCAGAGTCCTATGTCGTTCCTCCACGAAGACGGGGAGCAACAGACTACAGATGTAGAAACTCAATTCAGACAATTTAGCTGTGGAGATCAAATGTTCCAGGTGTATGATCTTCAGTGTAGCAAGATGAAGGTGCCCTGCATTCTTTCAGAATATCCTCCACATTCCCAAGCTTTCCCTGTCCTTACATTTTTTGAGCAATTCTGACCTCAGCAATCCACAGGAATGTCCTCTTCCTGAGGTGCATTTCCTCTGTAGGTGTCCTGATTTTCTCCTTTCCTTTCTGTAAGCCTCCTCTGAGGCAGTTCAATTTCCCTTCTCCTATTAGAACCATGGGATGTCAGTGAGCAGAAAACAGTTTCCCTTCAGCCTCCTTAGCAACCTGTGCTTTCCTTTCAAAGCACTTATACTATGGTGTTGCAATCCTCCTTTGTTTGCTCTGGGATACTAGTTAAAACCCTATAATCCAGTGCCAACTTTGTTGCAAAGCAGGTTAAGCCACTGCCAGCAATGCCAGTATCTCATAAGGATGCCAGTTTAATTTCTAGCTGCTTCACTTTTGACCCAGTTCCCTGATACATTGCCTGGTAAAACAGTAGAAGATGGACCAAGAACTTGCATCTTTGTACCTACTAAGGAGACCCTGATGGAGCTCCAGGATCCTGGTTTCTGCCTGGCCCAGCCCTGGCTGCTGAGGTCACTTGGGAGCAGAACCAACACATGGAAGATTCTCTCTCTCTCTCTCTCCCTTTCTCTCTCTCTCTCCCTCCCTCCCTCTCTGTCTCCCTTTCTCTCTAACTTGTTTTCAAAAAAAAAGCCTTTTTTTAAAAAAAGAAAGAAATCCCCATTCTCATTCAAAGTAAAGACCACCACAGAAAAGATTCTCCTTTTCTATTTATTTATTTGACAGACAGAGTTAGACAGTGAGAGAGAGAGACAGAGTGAAAGGTCTTCCTTCCATTGGTTCACTCCCAAAATGGCCACCATGGCCGGAGCTACGCTGATCTGGAGCCAGGAGGCAGGTACATCTTCCTGGTCTCTGACATGGGTGCAGGGGCCCAAGCACTTCGGAAGTCCTCCACTGCCTTCCTGGGCCATTGCAGAGAGCTAGACTGGAAAAGAAGCAACCAGGACTAGAACCCAGTGCCCATATGGGATGCTGGCGCTGCAGGTGTAAGATTAACCAAACAAGCCTTGGTGCTTGCCCCAGAGGAGATTCTCAAAGTTATCAACAAATACACCATTTTCACAATAGATGAAGAAAGTCTGAATGAGATGCATGTTCGAAGAGGAGCACATGTGTACCCAGGTATAGATAGAGGCCAAATTCAATTACTCTAGCCTGCAGGTTTCTCACTTGGAGAGAACTGAGTCAACAACATGAAGCCCCTAAGCCCCATTAACCTGGATCCATAACGAGGAATTATCATGGGAAAGGAAGGCATATGGACAGTAGGAGTGGTATTCCTGATCACGAATTGATAGCAAATCTACTGCTCAGTAGGACACACTACCTTAACTTCGACTGATCCCCAAAATTTTTCCTGTCCCCCAGGATCAAATGGAAATAAATTTCTGTTACCTGCTGAGAAAGGCATGAAGTAGTCACTTTTCTTAAAGTTGCCGCTGGCATCCAGGAAGTGGCCAGGGTCAAACCGGTCTGGGTTCAGGAATTCTTTGTCCTTTGTCGTCGTGCAGCACAGAAGTCAGTGATGTTAGTACGGCCGTGCCCTGAAAAAAAAAAAAAAAAAAAAAAAAAAAAAAAAACAGAAGAAGCCGGGGCTGGCGCCATGGCTCACTTTGTTAATCCTCCACCTATAGCCCTGGCATCCCATATGGGCACCGGGTTCTAGTCCTGGTTGCTCCTCTTCCAGGCCAGCTCTCTGCTGTGGCCCAGGAGGGCAGTGGAGGATGGCCCAAGTGCTTGGGCGCCTGCACCCGCATGGGAGCCCAGGAGAAGCACCTGGCTCCTGGCTTCGGTTCAGCATAGCTCTGGCCGTAGCAGCCATCTGGGAGGTGAACCAACGGAGGAAAGACCTTTTTCTCTGTCTCTCTGCCTGTCTAACTCTATCTGTCAAATAAAAAAGAAACAAAACAGAGAAGAAGCCAAGGAATGGAAGCAAGGATGGAAATCACAAAGTCAATCTGTGGGGAGGCTGAATCTGGAGAGGCTAGAGGAACTTCCTCAGCCTGCCTCAAATTTGAAAACCTGTCTCTAAGTTTAAAATCCCTGGCAGTAAATGACCCAGCCCCACACACTTTTGCCTAATGATTATTGAGGTGGTATAATAGGAGTGGCTAAAACCCTTTTGCATCACATCACCCCACCCCTTGCCTGCATCCACTCTGTACCCCAGCTATATAAACACCTCCCTTTTACAATAAAGGGAGATCCTGCTTCAACTGGACTCCCTACCGTCTGATTGTCCCCTGGGGTTCAGGGAGACTGAGTTGCAGGTGATGCACTTCCCCTCCTCTGCCAAGGAAAGCTGCGGGCAGTCTGCCTATTTCTCCGGTGGTGATGAGGAAGAGTCACCACAGCTGGCACCCAATGTGGGCCACACGGGGCACGAACAGGACTTGGCTGAGGCCAAGTGGTTTGTCAGGGTAAGTGAAACCCTCAGACATGGGTAACGCAACTTCAGCTGAGAATGACCCAGCCCTGAAAGCCCTAATTCTTATGCTCAGGTCCAGAGGCTTGGAATTCTCAGATAGCTTGGCACTTCAGACTTGGGAAACCATCGTCTCCATTGCCCCTTGGGTGCCTAGCGCTAACCTCTTTTCCTGGACTACATGGGCAAGGGTTGAAAAAATAGCCATAGATAAAGAGAAACATTTGGGGATCACCTCTCTGCTGGGGTTCTTCCCTACCGTCTCGGCTCTCAAAGTCTCATTTCACCTGGAGGGCCTGCCCCCCCCCCCCCAGTAAGGGAACAAGGCAGTAAAGCCTCCTCCCTAGCCTGCTGTGACGCTATAAGGCATTCTCCCAACAGGGAAATGATAAGGGCCTTATGTCGGGAGCTGTAGGTCCTGTTCAGCCATCCCAAGGGTTGGAGAAGGGCTCACCCCTTAGCCCCCGGGAGGGTGGGCTGGATCAGGTGTCCACCACAGATGAAGAGCGCAGGGAGGAGGAAGCCTGGGCTGACTTTAATGAACAGCAAGCTGCTCTGAGCCTGACAAAGGCAGGGGCAGGGGAGGCGGGCGTAGATGTGCCTACAGCCACAGCTCCCCCTCCCTGTGAAAGGGCTCAGGGACAAATGGAACTTCCTCCCTCCTATGTCCACATGTGGCAGCTGAGGTGAGGACCTTACGCAGCTGCAAGGGAGGACCTCAAGTCATGGCACGATCCTGGAGGGGATTGGGCGTGTGATTGGATCATCCCCCTGTTTCTCCTCGGGTGGGAGGGGGCAATTCACGACCAGCACCAGCTAAAACCCAGGTCTTCCCAGTCAACTTACAGCCTGGGGGAGCTAGGCCACAAGCATGGTACCCCTAAGAGGCTAAGGACCTCAAGGAACTCCGCAAGGCAGTTGCTGAGGACGGCCCCAATTCACCATGGGTGCTTACTCTCCTCAGGACATAGCATATCACCCCTTCTTGCCTACGGATTGGCTTGACTGCAAGGGCTACCCTCAGTGGCCCACAATTCATTAAATGGGTGGCATATTACAAAGAGGAATGCAAGACTCTGGCCGAAGCTAATAGGCAGGCACACCCACCAATCCCTATTACTTACCCCATGCTCACGGGAACCAGGGAGGGCTATACTATGGGCATTCAACAAGCTGCGGTAGCCACCCCATATCGGGACCAGGTGCAATAGGCGGGATTGGTGGCCTGGCAGAAGTTGGATGAAGGACCAACAGAGTCACCCTTGGGAGGGGTTAGACAAAAACTTGGTGAACCCCTCGCAGACTTCATCAATAGGGTGGAACAAAGTGTTAAATGTAAGCTCCCTACAGGAAACCTTAGGGAACAGTTTATAAAGCTGATGGTCTGGGAAGGGATGAACGCAGATCACCGCACAGCCTGTGCAGGGCTGAGGGATGCCTCACTTAGCCGGTGGGTGATAGCATCACAGGATTTGGGCACGCAGCAACACCAGACCAAAAACTTGGCCATGGCCCTCCAGATGCAGACCACCACCTTAACTGAGGCACTCACCCAGGCCCTTGCCATAAGAGAAGGGGGAAATCTGTGAAATCCCCTGGGGCCTGCTTCCAGTGCAGACAGCAAGGTCACTTTAAAAAAGATTGTCCACAACAAAAGGCCCAACGTGGCCTCAACCCACTACACCTCCAACTACAGAGGGCGTAGTGCTGCCATCTTGTGAAGAGCGTGCCTACCCAACCCCACAGCCAGTCCTGCTAGACCCCGGCGTGCACAGTCTTCCTTGTAAATGGGGGACCATGGCCTTTCTCTGCACTCTGTTCCAGGCAACATGGCCTGCCTCAGCCATGCAGGCATGGCCAGATATCTCTAGGGAGAACACTCCCGAGGGCTGCTTTTTTTCCTCTCCATTTACAATTCAATGCCCTCCTCACTAGGAGGGGGGAAGGGAAAATGCCTTTGGCTACTACTGGCCTTACCTAAGGAAACAAGAACCTTAATCCATTAACACTTTCCAACCTGATGGGTCTTTCTCTTTGCAGTTAATGGAAACATATGCTGATGATCAGATCTTTTCTGTGCTGCTGTAGCTAACTTATCTGATGAGAGTTTGCACATGTTTTGAAGGTTTTGTGTTTTATTGGATTTGCCTGTCTTTAATGTTTGAATGATTACCTAACCCTAATCAGATCTACCCCACAGCCTTGGTTAAAATGCTCGGTTAAACATACTAATTTTTGGCTAAGCAGTTTGACTCTCTAACAGTTTAAATTCTAAATGGAGTCTTCCAACTTTGGGGCTTCTAGTCGGATCCCTGGAACTCTCAAAGGATGGGACTCTAAATTTGTTAAAGTAACAACTATTTGAGTCAATTCAAATTATACAAAGTGTATTAAAATGTTAAAAGTGATGTCAGACCTATGTTGTATTCATGTTTTTGCTTTCCAGCTAACATGGTCTTATATTCTGTGTATACAAGTCTTTACATGTCCTTAATATGTTTTAAACATGTTTCTTTTACAGATCTGTTTTTACAAAAACTGTAATGTCTCTTTTTAACAGTGTCTGCTTAATTGGTTACTCTGCCATTTCTAGATTTAGGTCCTGTAAGCTCTTTTAACTCTGTTAAATAGTTCTGAGTTATGTGATAATTTAATGTGCTAACTCTTATGTTCAAGGTGTTTTTATTTCTGGTTTATTCAACAACAAGAAACCTAAAATTCATGTTCTGTCAAGGTAATCTATTGTATACTCTACTGTCTCTGTTAAGTTCAGATTAAGCATTAAGTCTTTAAAAAGCTACATTAAAAATCATTAGATCTGGTCTAAAGGAGTTAAAATTGCCCTAATTAAATAAATGGCTGTCATTTCATGATGTTAAAAAATTCTATTTTAACCAGATACTCTAAGTTCTCTTGGCACCTTTTACAAACTTTCTAAAAATCAAAGTTCTAAATTCTCTAAACTTTTGGTATCTCCAAAAGGGCCCCTGGAGATGTCAAAAGATATATCTCTCATCTTACAGAGATAATAACCAATCGGGATGTTTAGATTAAAAGTGCTACCAAGATGTAAAATGATTCAACACTCTACTAAAATTCCTCACAACCCACAGGAACAGGCTACTGTGGAAAATAACCATCAATGCCTCAAGGAACAGTCATTATAACAAAAAGGGGGAGTGGCTACCCCCCCATCTACAGTTACATAAAGCCTTGCTTACCATCAATATTTTAAATTTTTCAAAATAGTCAAGGGAGTCAAGGTTCCAAAAACATTGGGGACATTTAACCCCTAAACCACAGATGCTTGTTAGATGGAGAGACCCTCTCACCCAACTCTGGAGAGGGCCTGACCCACTGATTCAGTGGGGAAGAGGATTTGGCTGTGTGTTCCCCATAGGAGAGTTGACTCTGATTTGGATACCGGCCAGAAATATCAGGCCTATGCCCAATACAAGTAACAACCCACCCAGGGAGCAGTACGCCCCTGAGGGAGATCCCCTTGTCTTCCCTCTTCCAGAAACGGACGGAGATCCAGAGGCAGGTGATGATGTGGATGCTACTCTTCGCTGCGATCCTGACCATAAGTGCCCAGCCCAGTGATGGGGGATTCGATGACCCAAACACAATCATCAAAACACTCCAGGAGGACCTGGAAAAAGATGAAGAGAACTCCAAGAAAGCCCCTTTTGGACGGGCCTTAATGGACTCCTGCCCTACCTCCTCCCTCTTCTTGAACTGCTTCTTGCCCTGCTTTTAATCCACTATTGGCCCATGCATAATGAATTGGCTTAAACAGTTTATACAACAGCACATAGAGACAACAAGGGTGCGACAGATTGAGGTTCATTACCAGAGGCTGGTAGCCACAGAGGGCTCCAATCCCCTAAACTGGGGAAGTGCCCCCGGTGCTCTCCACATTGTCAATGAAGGGTAAGATTCAGGATGGACTGGAACAACCTAAGACAGGTGGTGGAGAAGGCTCACCACGCTCCCATAATTACAAGTCACACGACACCCCAAGATGGGTAAAGCACTCAGCATCCTGTACCAACCTAAGACAGGGTTCATGGCCAAGCTGCCTAGGTTACCAATGACAGGTAAGGGCAAGGACAGCTGGGGGCAACCTAAGACAGGGACCACGTGTTAAAACAAAAAGGGGGAGCTGTGAGGGAGGCTGAATCTGAAGAGGCCTAGAGGAACTTCCTAAGCCTGCCTCAAATTTGAAAACCTGTCTTTAAGTTTAAAATCCCTGGCAGTAAATGACCCAGCCCCAAACACTTTTGCTTAATGATTGAGGTGGTATAATAGGAGTGGCTAAAACCCTTTTGCATCACATCACCCCACCCCTTGCCCACATCTGCTCTGTACCCCAGCTATATAAACACCTCCCTTTTACAATAAAGGCAGATCCTGCTTCGACTGGACTCCCTACCGTCTGATTGTCCCTCAGGGTTCAGGAAGGCTTAGTGGCAGGTGATGCACTTCCCCTCCTCTGCCAAGGCAAGCTGCGGGCAGCCCGCCTAATTATTCGGCAGTGATGAGGAAGAGTCACCACATCAATCTCTAAGGGTAAGGAAATCCATGTGTAAAGAGACACAGTGACATTTCCAGCCAGGACATGTAAGAAGCAAGGATGAGTTCAAGTTCAAGAGCAAAGATTTTCTTCAGTGCCCTCCAAGAGCATTGGATGTACTGAGCACTTGGGAAATTGGGTGCCAATCTCCCTGCAGCCCAGCCCACACACCACGAAGCTTGCACTTGGGTGCCTGTCCTCGCTTGCTGCTCTAATCCCTCACTCAGTGTGCACAGACCTCACACATGGTCAGTCATCTAAAAGGAAAGTCTGTGCTGATTCAACAAAAGTCAGGAGTATTTGGAAATTGCTCACAGGGCATTTTAAGAGAAGGTCTAGTCTAACTTAACTGGACTCCTGGGATGACACCAACAAGTACACGAACAGCTATTTGTTCTCCATCCTTTTGACACAATATGTTTCTTTTAAATTAAAGATGTAAGGAAACTATTCAGTACAGATGAATCCTGCCTAAAAAATCATGGAAGTCAGCATCGATGTTTGGCACAGTGGTTTATGTCACATGGGATGCCAGCACCCAATATCACATTGCCTGGCTTTGAGATTTCTTTCTGCTTGTAATCTAGCTTCCTGCTAATGTGCACCCTGGGAGGCAGCAAGTAAGGCCCAAGTACTTGAGTCTCTGCCACCACATGGGTGACTCAGATTCAGTTCTAAACCCCAAGCATTTAGCAAGTGAACCAGTATGTGGATGAGCTCATTCTCATTCTCTCTCTCTCTCCTTCTGCCTCCTAAATAAATTTTTAAAAAAATTTTAATTCAATGAAAAAAGAAAAAATGAAACAATAGTGGATTTTAATTGCAAAAATTCAAATAGAATCATTAATGCAGATAGAGATTATTAATAATTGTTAGGGGAATTTTCATTTTGGGAAACAGAATATTCATTACATCTTAAAGTCACCTGCTATAGATTTTATCACTTGTAAATGAAAAGCAGAATCTCAGCAATTGAGAAATCTGGCATCATCCCCATCAAGGAAGACATTAATAATGCCGACGCTACAACAAACTGAACTCATGTCCTCCAGGAAGTGCATATACACAACATCACCTGTGTAATATTTTTGCCCAAAGCACACACTAGTCTCCAAGAAAACATTCATAACAAACTAGACTGAGAAATGCTTTATCTGACAGGTGGCCTGGACTCTTCAAAACTGCATTTTTGAGGGGAACAAAAGAGGGGGAAAAAATCTGTTCCTGACTAGAAAGGACTAATGCACAGATGATATCATCATATGTGAACAAGGATCAAGAACCTTCAGGGACAGGCTGGCACTGTGGCGTAGTGGTTAAGGCCATGGCTTCCGGTGCAGGCATCCCATGTGGGTGCCAGTTTGAGTCCCAGCTAATCCACTTCAATCCAGCTCTCTGCTATGGCCTAGAAAAGCAGTAGAAGATGGCCCAAGTCCTTGGGCCCCTTACACATGTGGGAGACCCAGAGGAAGCTCCTGGCTCTTGGCTTTGGATCAGTACAGTTCCAGCCATTGTGGCTATCTGGGAATGAACACACAGATGGAAGACTTCTCTCACAGTTCTCTGCCATTGCCTCTGCCTCTCTTTAACTCTGCCTTTCAAATAAAAATAAATCTTTTTAAACAAAAAGAACTTTCAGGGGACCACGTTGATATCTAAGGAATAAATTAAGGTGCAATGTCGCTCCCCCTCTTCGTGGAAGAACGACACAGGACCCTGCGCTGTTCTTTGGTCTGCTCGGCCCTCCCCGGGTTGGCTGCTGGCCCTTCCCGGGTTGGCTGCCGTCCCTCCACCTCCATGGAGGGGCGGGCCCCCCTGCCACTTTCCCCACTTCCGCGGGGGAGCGGCACGCTGCCGGCCGGCTCTCTCGGGGGCTGCTCAGGTGTTCCTTCAGATAGATGTTCCTGGTGCATGTTGTCTCTCTCCTTTATAGTCCTCTTCCACCAGTCCCAACTCTGCTACCCACACGCCGAGTACGCTGCTCTCCTGCAATCAGGAGCAGGATCAGCTCCTGCAGGTTATTGGTCGAACTGGAGGCAGCTGCGTAGAAGCTGTTTACTCCTCTCCCAGCGCCATATTGTGGGAGAGCAGATGCATGGAATAAGTCTTAATTCCAGTAACTTAGTCTAGTCCGAGTTGCTCCCCACAGTGCAAGGAACCAACTTCATAACAGTTGGAAACTGAATATTCTCTAATGAAGAATTCGAAAGTTTTTTCATGGAAATTCAATGCATTTCATGAGATACAGAGAAATTACTCAATACTGTAACAAAGCAATTTAGGATATGGATAATTTTTTTTTTTTGACAGGCAGAGTGGACAGTGAGAGAGAGAGACAGAGAGAAAGGTCTTCCTTTGCCGTTGGTTCACCCTCCAATGGCCGCCGCGGCCGGTGTGCTGCGGCCGGCGCACCGCGCTGATCCAATGGCAGGAGCCAGGTACTTACCCTGGTCTCCCATGGGGTGCAGGGCCCAAGTACTCGGGCCATCCTCCACTGCACTCCCTGGTCACAGCAGAGAACTGGCCTGGAAGAGGGGCAACCGGGACAGAATCCGGCGCCCTGACCGGGACTAGAACCCGGTGTGCCAGTGCTGCAAGGCGGAGGATTAGCCTAGTGAGCCACGGCGGGCTGGGATATGGATAATTTTTAAGGTAAATTTTAGAAATTAAACTGAGGGGCCAGAGCTGTGGCATAATGGGTAAGGCTGACACCTGCAGTGCTGGCATCCCATTTGGGCAATGGTTTGACCACCGTCTGCTCCACTTCTGATCCAGCCCTCTGCTATGGCTTGGGAAAGCAGTAAAAGATGGCCTAAGTCTTTGGGCCCCTTCACTCACGTGGGAGACCCAGAAGAAGTGCCTGGCTCCGGGCTTTGGATCAACACAGCTCTGGCTGTTGCAGCCAATTGGAGATGGATGGAAGAACCCCCCCCGCCGCCTCTCCTTCTCTATCTCTGTAACTCTGACTTTGAAATGAATAAATAAATCTTTTAAAAATTAAACTGAAATTCATCATAGGTAGGAATAACAAGTTCTAATCTATTGAAGGGTAGGATGACTATAGAGTTTCTACTTTCACTTGTTGAATTCTTTACATAGTAGAGGTTAAGCTTGTGATTATAAAATAAACTGAAAGTAAGTCATTGTAAAAAATAAAAGAAAAATTTATAAAGGAAGCAAGATAGAGGTTAGGAGCACATGCAGGAGGGAAAGTAGGGTAGGAAGTATCATATGCTCTAAAATCTATAGATATGAAATACATTAAATTTGTCCACCTCGTATAAATAAAAAGAAATTTTAAATAATCAACTATATTTTTTTAAAAAGTAGAAATGATTTTGAATATTTACAAATGTTTGAGGAAATACACATATTTACCATGATTTGAACAGTACACATATATGAAAACAACATGTGATACAACAAAACGTGTTAAATTTAATTATGGCCAAAAATTTTAAAGAATATTAAAATAAAATTGAATCAAACATTATGTCACAGAAAATATAGTGAAAAGCACATCTCATTCTTATTTAACCACACAAACACATTTAAAATGCCCCAAAATATACCATTCCAATCAACTAGTTCTTGTGTCTTCTAGGGAATATGCCCTTCCAGAGATGTTATGCATATCATGATCAATGGGCAGATAAATATGTTTATGCCACTTGTAACTTTTTAATATTTTAACCCCAAAGAACAGCATCTACTATACCTTGCTTTTGTGTAGTATAAAATAATTTGGATATTGTCCAATATTAACACATCTACATAAGTATTTATTCAGCTATACAATATGAATGGGACATTACACTATTGATGAACACTAGTATAGCTTGAAATCAATTTTTTAGAAGCAATGGGAAATGACTAATTTTTTGGACATTCCTCCCTTTTCACATTCCAAATCATAAAGTACATACAAATAGTTTGAATTCTTGCATTATAGGATATTATATTTCATAACACAATAGATATTGCAAGTTACCCTCCAAATATTTCTGATATTCCTTCCAGCAAAACATAAAAATGCATTAATATGCACTCCTTCTCACAAATATAGCTTTTTCTGAGTCTTTGACTTCATCTGCCTAATAGATGAAAATAATTAATAGTTTTAACTTATATTTTGCAGATGTTACCTGGTTCAGTTCTGACAACAAACATAATATAGCGTTATCAACAGTCCAAAAGTAAGGAAAACTCAGTTCATGGGGTTGAGAACTTTTTCCTAAATGATAACTAGCAGTATCAGAACCAGAGTTCATACTATAGTCCTCGTGACTTTTGTAGCAGGTAATTGGCAATGAATACCACCTTGAATTCTCCATTTTCAGGATTTAGTTGCTGGAACATAGTGCCTGAGTCATTTTCTACACAGTGAGACTCTTTCCACTCTCTACCAGAAGCATGTGACTCTGATTCTGACCATGCATTCCTCTGGCAATGAAATTACGTGGAAATCTCGAAGAAGATGTGATCATGGCACACAAAATTCCAGTGAGCATTCTGCCACTCAGGGGGGATTTTCTTCCCCACATTGGTTCTTAAGAGCCTTCTCAAAATTATCTATAGGGTAAATCTTACCCTCTCCCTACTTCTATTTTACCTTCTAAAATGAACACATGTATTCATGAAGGTGTAGTAACACAATTCTTCATTTGAAATCCTTAAAACGCAGTTTGTTCTCAAATTCAGTTTTATGCGGACTTTCAGATGGATTGTAGGGGGTGTTTGCACAATTTCATGATACTCTCAGAAATATGGGACACAGCTTACAATCAAATATATTAAAATTCACACAGAGTAGGACAAATAAGGAAAAGAAATGGATTCACATCAGTTCAATAAAATTTGAGCCACCACATAAAAATGTACCCATGTTGTACTTCTCAGTATAGCATATTTCTAGCCATGTATTACTAAACAAAACCTTGAGGAGTAGACAATTAGTCATCAGTTATGACACATACAACCCAAATCAAACTGCCTAAGTCCCATTCCCAACTCTGGCTCCTGATTTGTGCTCATGCTAAGCCCAATAAAGGGATGACTCATTCAAGTAATTATGCTCCTTCCTCCCATGTGGGAGGTCTAGATGGCATTCCCAGCTCCACAAGCATCTTCCCAGGCATTAAGGAAGTGAACCAGAAAACAGAAACTCTCTCTCTCTTTTCACTCTTACTGTCTCTCAGCCTCTCCACTATTGCTGAAAAAAGAGACAGTATTTCCAAAATGAGAGAACCTCAGAGAAATTCAGCTGACATCTACAATCAACACTTGACTGTATTCATTTCCAGTTCTGAATGAAGCCAGAAGTATTGTATCATTCTCTCTGATCTCAAAGATGAACATCAGAAGAGACTGTTTTTTTCATATGTTATACCTGGCATTTAACCAAGCAATTTAGGCACCTCAAAGATAGAACTAATGGGCACAATGAGAACAGAAAGGGCATGTTTTTTTGTTTGTTTGTTTGTTTGTTTTTAACTTTTATTTAATGAATATAAATTTCCAAAGTACGATTTTTAACCTAGCAGTTAAGACATCTACATCCCACAATTGGGGTACCTAGAATCTAGCTCTCTGATAGTCTTGGAAGACCCTGGTGATGGCTCAAATAGTTGAGTTCCTGCCACCCATGTGGGGGACATGGATTGCATTTCCAGTTCCCAGGTTCAGTCCAGTACTGGGCATCACAGGCATTTGGGGAATGAACCAATGGATTAGATTCTCTCTCTCTCTCTCTCTCTCTCTGTCCCCAGCAAATAATTTTTTTGAAAAGGAATAGGAAAGAAGGGAAAGGCAATAAAAATAAACGCACAGTAGAGAACATTCCTACCTTATTTTATGAGGTCCACATCATCTTCACATCAAAAATTTAACAAAAATATTTTCTGTCTCACAGGTATAAATACAAACTTCCTGAACAAATCTAGTAAATCCAATCTAGCTGTGTATGTATGAGTGTTAATCAATACATTTATAAATATATACTATATTATTACCTACTGCATGTAGACAGCCCAAAATATATGGGTATATTAATAGATGCAGAGAATACACTTACTTCAACTGTATAAGCAGTCATGACAAAAAAGAAAATAGGAGAAGCCAACTTTCTTAATATGATAAAAATCATAAAATATGTAATGAACAGCATTCTCAATGGTAAGATATTAAATCTCCACCCTTCCTGGAGTTCAAACATATCAGGGATAGCCACATTCATGACATCTACTCAACACTGTCCTAAAACTCATTCCAGTTAAATAATGCAATATTGAGAATCTGAAAACATGAAAAACATTAAGCCAGACTGAAAAACTGTGTACATAGAAATACACAGGAATCTACAAATCATTAGTAATGACAAAGGAATTTAACAAGATTGCTAGATATCATGTTATCAGAATAGTAATAAACTCAAAAATATTTCAATATATCAGAAATGAAGAAATCAAAAGGCTACTTTCAAAAGCAAATCATCACAATAAACTCTAAACTATCACTTATTTAGGGAAAAAGATTATAAATGTGCAAGCCTCAGCACTGAAAATAAAACAATAATGAGAAAATTAAAGAAATGACAAATAAATTGCGACATAACTATATCTATGAATCTAAAAACTCTAACTGCTAGGTCATTAACTGACTCCAAATTGATCTACAGATTCTTAATTTAGTGGGGGATTAAGCTTGTTATTACAAAATAAGTTGAAAATGTTATCAAATAAATAAAAGAAAAATAATAAAATAAGGAGGAGAAACTATGGGAGCCCTGGAGGGAGAGAGGATGGGAAGTATCATTATGTTCTTAAAACTGTATATATTAAATACATAAAATCTGTTCCCTTTATATAAATAAGTATACTTTAAAAATAATAAGCAGAAGAAATCTCTAAAGAGTATTGAAACATTGAGAAGCTAATACTTTTAAGCTTATTTGGAAATGTAACCATTTAAAAGTAGCAAGAACCTGTTACAAAAGCGTGACAAACTTATAAGACTCCAGATATCAAGACGTGTTATACAGATTTTTATAGCCGCAAACTGCAACAGCGGATGCCTATCAAGCAACCATACCTAAGATCATGGCACTGCTCTCCTGTGGTGCTGCTAGAGGATTGGTGCTGTACTCGGAGTGTGGGAACAAGTTCACCAACCTGCAGTGCAGCAGGAACAAGCTTACCTTGGGGATGAGATAGCTTCTGAAAGCAACGTTACAGGTTGTTGCCCAGGGCACGTTGTTGGGGACAAGGTTAATGTATCTCTGGATCTCATGTATCACAGCATCCGTGTAGGGCATGCGGCTCCTGTCCTGCATGCTGGGGCTCCGGTGTCGGCCAATCACACACTCAATCTTCTCCTGCACTTTGGCTGAGAAGACACAAGTAAGAAATCTTGGAAATGAGAATGTGGCACATTTCTCATAGCAGCTGACGGCTAAGTGAATCATGATAAAGGTGTCCAAACAGCTCTAAATGATCATAGTACAGAGACTTACAGTAAGAATCTCTGTATTCTAGGCACAGATAAGGAACTAGAAAAAACTCATGGAAAATTCATAGTATGAAAACTTATGCATGTATCTCAATTTTTTCAACAAAATAAAATTATCTTTTTTAGATATGCCTATATTTATTTATGATTACAAAATAACTCACAGATTTCATTCTCTACGTACAATACCATGCTAAAGATTTCTGTAGAATAAGAGTATTTCAGGCATGGAAAGCCAAGACACTCTGGCAAAAAGATCTCTGTGAGTGAGATCCCAGTGGAAAGAACAGGTCTTCAAAGAGGGAGGTGCCTTTCTCTGAAGGGAGGAGAGAACCTCCACTTTGACTATGACCTTGTCTAAACAAGATAAGAGTCGGAGAACTCAAGGGACTTCCATAGCCTTGGAAACTCATGACTGGTGCATAGGGAGATTACTGATGCCATAAACAGGAGTGTCAATTTGTAAAGTCAACAACAGGAGTCACTGAGCACTTACTCCTCATGTAGGATCTCTGTCCTTAATGTGCTGTACATTGAGGCTTAATGCTATAACGAGTACTCAAACAGTATATTTCACTTTGTGTTTCTATGGGGGTGCAAACGGTTGAAATCTTTACTTAATGTACACTAAACTGATCTTCTGTAAAAAAAAAAAAAGAGAGAAATTATCAATTCCCAACTTGACTCTCACTGGGATTAAACATGACAATAGGTCTGATCTGATTTCATCATCATTTAAAAAAAAATCATCTATTATTTTTCACTTTATGTTTCTGTGTGGGAGCAAACTGTTGAAATCCTTACTTAAGGTATACTAAGCTGATCTTCTGTATATTAAGATAATCGAAAATGAATCTTGATGTGAATAGAAGGGGAGAGGGAGTGGGAAAGGGGAGGGTTGTGGGTGGGAGGGACGGTATGGGGGGGGGAAGCCATTGTAATCCATGAGTCGTACTTTGGAAATTTATATTCATTAAATAAAAGATAAAAAAAAAGATTTCTGTAGAATAGTAAAATGGAAATAAAAAACTTAAAAATCCTGTTGTGTAACCCAAAAAATTCTATGTATTTTTGGTTCAACCATTATAATATCCTTATTTTTTTTTTTTTTTTTTTGGACAGGCAGAGTGGACAGTAAGAGAGAGAGACAGAGAGAAAGGTCTTCCTTTGCCGTTGGTTCACCCTCCAATGGCCACTGCGGCCGGCGCACCACGCTGATCCGATGGCAGGAGCCAGGTACTTATCCTGGTCTCCCATGGGGTACAGGGCCCAAGCACTTGGGCCATCCTCCACTGCACTCCCTGGCCACAGCAGAGAGCTGGCCTGGAAGAGGGGCAACTGGGACAGAATCCGGCGCCCCAGCCGGGACTAGAACCCGGTGTGCCGGCTGCGGCAGCCATTGGAGGGTGAACCAACGGCAAAGGAAGACCTTTCTCTCTGTCTCTCTCTCTCACTGTCCACTCTGCCTGTCAAAAAAAAAAAAGAATCAAAAACTAATTTTAATTCAAAATAATATATAATGCTTTAAATAGGAATCTATAAATAGATCCATATGTCGACATGAATTTGTATGTTGTGTGAGTTAATTTGCAACTTGAATCTCTCATCTGCTCATACCTTAAGATGTTTGTATGGAAACATTCTACAAGTTTCTTCTGAAATTTATGTTCACAATATACACACACACCAGCACACATGTAATTCATGCTCACTCCATTTTCATATCACAGTTTTTACTACATCAGTGTTCATTGTTTACACTGCTTACAGTGTATTAATCACACACAAGACAACTATTATGTTTCTCCTGTACATTTATGTTTGAAGTATCTATTTAAATTCCCAATTTCAAGTGTTAGTTTGGAATCTTGCACATGCTCATAAGTACTACTAGTGTTAATGTTCTAATTACTGACAACTTCAAACAAGCCACTCTCTTTGCTCCTCTTTGTCTCCCCCTCAAACCCACATTATCCACCAGTTCCAATCAGAAGTGCTAGTTTCCAGGTCTGGTGCCCATCACCCTCCCTCACCCTCACAGCCTCCACCATGAGCTCCCCTGGTTCCTGGGCTCAGACTCTGCCACTTGTTTCAGATGCCTGCATGCAGCACAGCCTCTAGTATCACTCTGAGAAACTGAAAGCAGAGAACAACTTGTTTGTCCATTTGCAGGTCTCATAATATAAAAATACACAAGATGGGGCCAACACTGTATGCACCAAGTAAAACTGCTGCCTACAATGCCAGCATCCCATATGGGAGCTGGTTCAAGTACAGGCTCTTCCATTTCCAATCCAGCTCTTTGTTGATGGCCTGGGAAAGTAGGAGAAGCTGGCCCAAGTGCTTGGGTCCCTGCACCCACATGGGAGAACCAGACAAAGCTCCTGGCTCCTGGCCTCAGGTCAGCCCAGCTTCAGCAGTTGTGGCCATTTGGGAAGTGAACCAGGGGATGGAAGATCTCTCTCCTCCTTTTCTATAACTCTGACTTTCAAATAAATAAATAAATATTTTTTTAAAAAGAATACACAATATGACTCCTATTCAAGGATTCTACTGGCATTCTGATATTCAATATTTATCTCATTTGTCTCTAAAAGGTTTTATTATTTAGCTTTTATCCTAGTGTTCACAATTTCATAACCCTTTGTCAGGGGTGGATAAATTTCATTTATTTTATGCCATGTGGTGAGAATTTTCAGTTTTCATCTCGTGCATTTTATGGACATTGAGTGAGAATAGTCTATCTAGATGACCAAAAATGGAAGTCTTTTCACTGGTGCTACTCTTTCTCTACTGTTTACATTTGGCTGCTGGGCTACAGGAGCAAGATGGACAAAGTGGTTAAGGGCACCCTGTTCTAGGGGACTCTTTTTTTAAGATTTATTTTTTCTTTGTTTATTTGAAAGACAGAGTTACAAAGAGGTAGAGAGAGAGATAGAGAGGTCTTCCATTCCATTGGCTCACTCCCCTGATGGATGTAATGGCCAGAACCTTGCCGATCAGAAGCCAGGAGCTTCTTCTTGGTCTCCCACATGGGTACAGGTCCCAAGAACTTGGACCATCTCCTATCGCTTACCCAGGCCATAGCAGAGAGCTGGACTAGAAGAGGAGCAACCCGGACTTGAAACGTACCCATATGGGATGGCAGCACTGCAGGCTTTGACAGCACCAGCCTTTAGGGGAATCTTATCTGCCCTGCAACTCCCTCCTTCCCTGGCTCTTACTGATGTCCCTATGCTCGGCCTCTTAGGTTCAGTTTCTCTGGAGTACAAACCTCCCTTTCCTGTTGGAGACAACAGTCCTCAGAAAATTGAGATGAGGATGGAACCGGGACAAGGAGATCCTCCTGTTTTCTGTTCCAATCTGCCTCTACCTTCTTGAATGCTGGCTTTATCTCAATACTGAGGCATGTGGGAATGTAGGGACACAGACTGCTCATCTCACTCAGGGAAAATTTTCCTGTTAATGGCACTTAGGCAAGAGGTTCAATCTCCCTACACAACTGGATATCACCCCATCCTCTGCTCTTTGTGTTTTAGATGTACAGTAAAGTACTTTAACAGGAAGAATTCTATTTGTAATTAATTTTTCAGCATTTTAATAGGATTCTGAACCAAAAAAGCATAATCTGTGTAGTTACAATGATGCATAAAAATAGAACCTGTTTAAAAGCAATTAAATCCCCTGGCATGTTTCCAACTCTATCGTTTGGGGCAAGTCCGATTGAGCATATGCCAAACTGTACATCTCCTCCTTCTCTTATTTTCACTCTTATATATAACAGGCATCACTTTTCAGTTAAATTTAAATACCTAAGAATAATTCTGTGTTCATTAAAGAGTTCAACCAATAGTATTAAGCAGAACAAAAAATAATAAAAGGGATAAAGTATTAAGTTGTTCCTCAACAGTCAGGAGAAGGGCTGTTCAATTCCATCAAGGTGGCATGTACCAATGCCAATCACTAGTCAAAGTGATCAGTTTCTGTTCATAATTGATCATAATATTAGGAATAAGAGTCAAAGGGATCACATAAACAAGACTAGGGTCTGCTAATACTAACTGATAGAATTAAAAAGGAGAGAACTATCCAACATGGGAAGCAGGATACAGAGCACACTCATAGTTTGGCAGATGTCCTAAACAGCACTCTGGCCTCAGAATCAGCCCTTAAGGCATTCAGATCCGGCTAAAAAGCCCAGGCATGAAAAGCCAAGACACTGTGACGAAAAAAGAACTAACCTAAATGAAAGATCTCTGTGAGTGAGATCCCAGTGGAAAGAACGGGCCATCAAAGAAGGAGGTACCTTTTTCTGAAGGGAGGAGAGAACTTCCACTTTGACTATGACCTTGTCTAAATAAGATCAGAGTTGGCAAAATCAAAAGGCTTCCATAACCTTGGTAACTCATGACAAGAGCCTAGGGTGATTACTGACACCATAAACAAGAATGTCAATTGTTAAATCAACAACAAGAGTCACTGTGCACTTACTCCCCATGTAGGATCTCTGTCGTTAATGTGTTGTTCTATGTGAACTAATGGCATAACTAGTACTCAAACAGTACTTTACACTATGTGTTTCTGTGTGGGTGCAAATTGTTGAAATCTTTACTTAGTATATACTAAATTGATCTTCTGAATATAAAGATAATTGAAAATGAATCATGATGTGAATGGGATGGGAGAGGGAGCGGGAAATGGGAGGGTTACTGGTGGGAGGGAAGTTATCGGGGGGAAAAAGCCACTGTAATCCAAAAGCTATACTTTGGAAATTTATATTTATTTAATAAAAGTTAAAAAATAATGGAAATTAAATCTTTTTTAATGTTTGGTAAAAAATAAAAGAATGAACAAATACTTTTCTGGACTCAGATTCCTGGATTACTAAATTTCCTAGGGAGATGTACAGTTTAACTTGCGTACAAATTTCCTAAAAAAAAAACCTTTTAAAGTGCTTTTCAGACTGAAAATTTTCTCATGCCATCACCTCAGTAAATAAAAAATAGGTCTTCCTGGACCCATCAAAAGATCAGTACATTTTTAGAGTAATGAAAGATCTGTTAGAGAACCATATACCAAACTATTAGATTTTTCAGAAAAGAAAGACAAAAAATCCCAGGCCAGTTCATGACACCTGTGCCTGTTACATATCTTTCCATGAAGTCTAGACACCAACTGTCACCATCCCAGAGTTTTATGGCTATGCTACTCCTCACGTTGCCTGCACTGCCCTGAATATATACCCAATTGTGCACATTTCTCTCACTTTTATCCTTTCACCATATTTGCACAAATTGCAGCTGGTGGCACAGAAATTTCAATAATGGAGTTTCTCTAAGAGAAATAAGAGAGGACGCCAGCACTGGCTTCCCTACATCTGCTGATATCTGCCTTGTTCATTCATCATGAACATACCTGTAACCTCTGGGTGCTTCATCAGGAGCAGGAGTCCATACCTCAGGGTGGTGCTCACTGTCTCTGTTCCAGCAGCAAACACATCAAGCACTGTGGTCATCAGGTTTTCAACAGTAAATTCAGACTGTTGGTTGTGCTTTTCCTAGAAATTATTTAAATAGTTGATGTTTTTATCAGCATTTTCATCACAATCAATCCAAATTATTTCAGGCTTACTTAAAGATAGGCAGCTCATATCAAGAACCTCAGGTGGTCATTGAAATCATACATAAGAGTGTTAATTATTAAATTAACAACAAGAGTCACTGTCCATTTACTCCCCATGCAAGACCTGTGTCCTCAAAGAGTTGTATATGAGAGTTAAATGTGATACTTGTCCCAAACAGCTTTTTTTGTGTTTATTTGTGCAAACTGTTGAAATATTTTCTTAGTACACAGTTGGTCTTCTATGTACAAAGTTAATTGAAAATGAATCTTAATGGAGAATGGGACTGGGAAGGGAAGAGGGAGGAGGAGGAAGGGTGGGAGAGTGGCCAGGAGCATGGGTATGGTAGAAACAATCACTATATTCCTAAAGTTGTATTTGTGAAATTTGTATTCCTTAAAAAATTAATTTACAAATAAAATTTTTTTAAAAAATTAAAAACTAAATCAACTGGATGAAACTAGAGAACATGGTGTTAAGTGAAAAAGTTACACAGAGGACAAATACCACATATTTTCCCTTACTAATGGAAATTTAAAAAACAAGAAAAAGGAAAAAGTCCTTCATCTGATCACAAAACGTTCATTACTAGAGTCTGAAAGGGGTGGGAAAAATAAAAGAATTCTGGATTAAAGTTATAAGGGAAGCTGGGTGTGGTCCATTAATGGCGACACGTATTTCACCCAAATACGGAAAATGTTTGCATCTTTGTTGGAAAGATGTGTTTCTTGTAAGCAGCAAATAGATGGGTTTTGTTCCTTAACCCAATCAGCCAATCCGTGTCTTTTAACTGGACAGTTCAGGCCATTAACGTTCAGTGTGACTATTGATAAGTGGTAACTTTGCCCTGCCATTTGCCAAAGATATTTTCTAATATATGCTTTGAATTCCCTATGATCTTTTGCTGTGAGGTTTCCTTCCTTTACCTTCTTTCATATTGATGACCGTGTTTCTGTGTTTCTGTGTGTAACACATCTTTAAGCATCTTTTGCAGGGCTGGACGAGTGGCGACAAATTCTTTCAATTTCTGTTTGCTATGAAAGGTCTTTATTTCACCTTCGTTCACAAATGAGAGCTTTGCAGGATATAATATTCTGGGCTGGCAGTTTTTCTCTCTTAGTACCTGTGCTATGTCTCACCATTCCCTTCTAGCTTGTAGGGTTTCTGATGAGAAGTCTGCTGTGAGTCTAATTGGAGATCCTCTGAAAGTAATCTGACTTTTTTTTTCTCTCTCTCTCTCTTCTAGTTGGCCTGGTGAACTTTTCCCCATGGGGTTCAGGCCTTGTTCCCTCTAGTCTCCTCTTTCCACTTGCCTGCCGGTGTCTCGAGCTATTTGAGGTTCGGCTCACCTCGCGTTCCAGCACTGGTGTGTTGAGTCTGCCGCTGGTGTCCCGAACTGTGGGCTCCCACGCTCTCCACGCAGGTCCACTGTGAATCACTAGTTCCGGAGGAGTTTCCTCCCCTACTCTTCCTTGAACCTGCAGTATCTCCACTTTTATTAAACTGTCTATCCCCGGACTATCAGTGTGCTCCCTTCCTATTCCACCATCTTGCTGCCGACAATCAGGAAATGTTGATAATAGGGAAAGATAGGTATAGCTTATAGATTGTGACTAACACATCACACCAATACAAAATGTTAATAACTGGGAAAGCTGAGTATGGGGTCCATGAGAACTCTTTGTAGTACTTCACAATTTTCATTTTGTAAATTTAAAACTATTCTAAAATTGAAAGTTAAAAAACAACTATAACAACTATTTGGTATGACAGAAAATGTAGATTAATTAACCCAACCTTGATTTTATTTATCCATTATCCATTGATCATCTCCAAATTTCATTTGCAAGCCTCTCTTACAGCCATAGTAGCCATGCAACATATTTCTCACTTGACGTCACATGCTCTTTGCTCTCTCTACGAGAAAACTTGGATACTACCCACATCCCATGCACTGTGTCACACAATGCAAAAGGAATCCCCAAAGCTGAGTTTCTTCCAGACACGAGAATGTTTTGGATCACACATATAATTCTGTAACTCAAATCTTCTCCATGGTTTGGTTCTTCAGTCACCAACTCTGGGAGAACTGGTATACCTGGCTGGGCCAGGACAAAGCCAGGAGCCAGCAGCTTTTTCCAGGTCTCCTATGTGGTTTTAGGAGCCCAAACACTTGAACCATCCTCTGCTGCCTACCCAGATCCATTAGCAGGGAGCTCTATGAAAAGTGGAGAGCTGGGAATCGAACTGGCACCCATAAAGGATGCCAGGACTGCAAGCCATGGCTTTACCATCTATGTCACAATGCTGCCCCTGTGACATTTCTATACTTGATCAAATCAAAACTCCCCCTGCCAACATTCAGGGCTGCGAGTTACTTGACAGACACTTACCATGCCTTATTGGCCCAATTCATTTTTGCTTACAGTCATGTAAGTCTGCTTTCCAAATCTTTGCCATCAAACACTTCAGAACCTCTCATTATACCCTTCAACCTATCTAAACCCCTTCTACTGCACCTCACTGCAAATACTTGAAGATTAAACTCAACATTGGGCCATGCAGGAAGCCCACTAGGTGAAACCCTTACTTTTCATTCTTTCATGCACAGTAACATATGATTGGGTTCACATTAACCCTGTGGTTTGATACTTTCAATTTTTCAACTTCTTTGTTGTCCCTAGTAACTGAGGTGTGCACTCTGTCTTTCCTCATGAAATTAATAGCTAAGGCAGAGCCCATATATTCTAATTGTTTAGCATCTCAATTTTAACTCTTCCATGACCCTTAGTCAAGTCCCATACACACAAGTAAACTTTAAGTGTTCGTCAAGTATTTCTTCTCTGACATTTGAACATCCCCTATAAGTACTCAAATTATCAATCAGCCACCACATGCAGATAAATTAATGACATTTTCAGAATAGGGAGAGAGTCCACTGATAGTCTGAGAAAAGATAGTTTAATAAAAGTGGAGATACTTAATGGAAAAACTGCAGAGGAAACTCTTCCGGCATTAGTAGGACATGGTAGACCTATGTGGAGGGCACGAACGCCCATAGCTTAGGACCCCAGCTGCCGAGCATATGCACCAGTGCTGGAAAGGGAGGTGAGGCAAAAGCACAGTACCAAGAGACATTGTTGGAAAAGCGGCAGGAAGAGCCTAGAAGGAACGAGGCTTGAAGCCCCATGGGGGAAAGTACACCAGCCTAACTAGAGGAGAGAAAAATAATAATAAAGGGGGCTGGTATGGACACGATTCTCCCTCTCCACTCACCTTACAAAGGCAAGCAAGACAATATAGCAGGCGCCATTTTGGACATACGTAAGAGCTGCGCCAGCTCAGGGCTGTGCCCGATCTCAACCAAGCAGAAAAACCTGGCTCTGGTGGAAAGTAATAACAGAAGACTAAGACCTAGTGAATGTGTGGAGCTTATGAACTGGGACTGTGGAAAAAAAAAAAAAACAACTGTGGGTGTGTGGGAGAACTCACAGTGTGGCTGAGATGTGAGTAGTCTCAGTGGGAGACACAACAAACTTGGGCGGCCTCGGCTACCAGGTGAGAGACATTGCAGGGGAATCAGCTTAAACTGTGGACTGCACAGAACCCTTGTGGTGTCCTTGGGACAGAGCAGATGAATATTATACACACAGGGGCTAGCACTCAGGCACTGATTGCCATCAAGGAGAAGAGCTCAGCAGAGCAGAATTACTTTCTTTCTGAATAAAAGAGAGAGAGACAGAGAGAGAGAAAGAGACAAAGAGAGAAGACTTACCACACCAAACTTGGGTGTGTCACATTTGGCACACCCTTAACCCTGAAGAACTGAACAGAGATCTCTGGCCACACCCACCACAAGCCTCTAGAGATTCACCAAATGCAGACAGTCCACTTAATCTAGAGCCATAGTATAATGAGAAAAGCCACCACAGTGAAAAAAAGAAAAGAAGAAACCAAAGAATATCTCCACAATGCCAAACAACAAATCCAAAAACTGAAGAAACAAGAACAAGGAAGACATCATGATGATCCCAAATGAACATGACACTCCAATACAAGATTATGAAAATGATGCAATAGAAGAAATGCAAGATACAGATTTCAAAAAATTTGATAAGAACATTTAAAAGTTATCAAAAACAAATGCATGAACTACAGAAATCCATGCAGAACTAACTTAAAAAGGAGAGAAAAGACTCAGATAAATAAAATCAGAGATGAAAAATGGAATGTAACATAAGACACCAAAGAAATAAAGTCATCAGAAATTACTACAAAAAGTTGTATGCCAGCAAACAGGGAAATCTAACAGAAATGGATAGATTCCTGGACACATACAACCTACCTAATTTGAACCATGAAGACATAGAAAACTTAACTCATAATTGAGACAAAAAATTGAATCAGTAATAAAGGCCCTCCCAACAAAGAAAAGGCCAGGATCACATGTATTCACTGCTGAATTCTACCAGACATTTGAAGAAAAACTAACTTCAATTCTTCTCAAATTTCCATTCTCCCAAAAGCAATTTATAGATGCAATGAGATACCAATCAAGATACCAAAGATATTCTTCTCAGATCTGGAAAAAATGATGCTGAAATTCATATGGAGGCACAGGAAATCAAATAGCCAAAGCAATCTTGTACAACAAAAACAAAGCCAGAGGCATCACAATACCAGATTTCAAGACATACTACAGGGCAGTTATAATCAAAACAGCATGGTACTGCTACATAAACAGATGAATAGACCAAAGGAACAGAATAGAAACACCAGAAATCAATCCAAACATCTACAGCCAACTTATATTTGATCAAGGAGCTAAAACCAATTTCTGGAGAAAGGGCAGTCTATTCAACAAATGGTGGTGGGAAAACTGGGTTTCCATGTGAAGAAGCATGAAGCAAGACCCCAACCTTACATCTTACACAAAAATCAACTCAACATGGATTGAAGACCTAAATCTGTGAACCGACAACATCAAATTATTAGAGAACACTGGAGAAACCCTGCAATATATAGGCTCAGGAGAAGACTTCTTGGAAAAGACCCCGGAGGTACAGAAAGTCAAAGCCAATATTAACAACTGGAATTACATAGAATGAAATGTTTCTGTACTGCAAAAGAAACAGTCAGGAAAGTGAACAGGCAATCAACAGAATGGGGAAAAATAATTGCAAACTATGAAACCGATAAAGGTTTAATAACCAGAATCTACAACGCAATCAAGAAACCACACAGGCCAGCGCCAAGGCTCAATTAGCTAATCCTCTGCCTGTGGCACCGGCACACAGGGTTCTAGTCCCGGTTGGGGCGCCAGATTCTGTCCCGGTTGCCCCTCTTCCAGGCCAGCTCTCTGCTATGGCCCAGGAGTACAGTGGAGGATGGCCCAAGTACTTAGACCCTGCACCCGCATGGGATATCAGGAGAAGCACCTGGCTCCTGCCTTCGGATCAGCGCGATGCGCTGGCTGTTGCAGCCATTGGAAGGTGAACCGATGGCAAAAGGAAGACCTTTCTCTCTGTCTCTCTCTCTCACTATCCATTCTGCCTGTCAAAAAATTTAAAAAAAAAAGAAACTGCAAAACAACAAAACAAACAACCCACTTAAGAGATAGGCCAAGGACCTCAATAGACATTTCTCAAAAGAGGAAATCCAAATGGCCAACAGACACATGAAAAAATGTTCAGGATCACTAGCCATCAGGGAAATGCAAATCAAAACCACAATGAGGAATCACCTCACCCCAGTTAAAATGGCTGAAATACAACAACAGATGCTGGCAGGATGTGGGGGAAAAGGGACACTAACCCAATGTTGCTGGGAATGCAATCTTGTAAAGCCACTATGGAAGTCAGTCTGGAGATTCTTCAGAAACCTGACTATAACCCTATCATACAACACAGACATCCCACTCCTTGGAACTTACCCAAAGGAAATTAAACTGGCAAATAAAAGAGCTATCTGCACCTCAATGTTTATTTCATCTCAATTCACAATAGCTAAGACATGGAATCAAACTAGATGCCCATCATTAGAAGACTGGATAAAGAAATTATGGGATATGTACTCTATAGAATACTATACAGAAGTAAAAAAAATGAAATCCAGTCATTTGCAACAAAATGGAGGAATCTGGAAAACATTTTGCTGAGTAAAATAAGCCAGTCCTAAAGGGATATATATATATATATATATATATATATATTCTCTCTGTTCGGTGACAACTAACTGAGCCCCTACAAGGAAACGTGTTGAAGTGAAATGGACACTATGAGAAACAGTGACTTGATCAGCCCTTGTCCTGTCAAGGAACAACTTACTATATTATTCCTTTTAGTATTTTTTTCTAATTAATACCATTGGTTGAACACTTTAATTAACACATGATTATTCTTAGGTATTTAAATTTAAATGAAAAGTGATCCCTGTTAAATACAAGAGTGGGAATAAGAGAGGGAGGAGATGTATAGTTCAGCACATGCTCAATCAGACTTACCCTAATGGTAGAGTTAGAAACGTGCCAGGGAATTCCAATTCATTCCCATGAAGACGGCATGTACCAATGCCATCTCACTAGTCAAAGTGATCAGTTTCTGTTCATATTTGATCATAATGTTAGGATTAAGAATCAAAAGGATCACATAAACAAGACTAGAATTTGCTAATACCAACTGATAGGATTAAAAAGGAGAGAACAAACCAACATGAGAAGCGGGATACACAGCAGGCTCATAGAATGGCAGATGTCCTAAACAGCACTCTGGCCTCAGAATCAGCCCTTAAGGAATAAGATCTGGCTAAAAAGCACATGAAAGTTTCTCAGGCATGGAAAGCCAAGATATTGTGGCAAAATAAAAAATGGCCTAAATGAAAGATCCCTGTGAGTGAGATCCCAGTAGAAAGAATGGGTCTTCAAAGAAGGAGGTACCTTTCTCTGAAGGGAGGAGAGAACTTCCACTTTGACTATAACCTTGTCTAAATAAGATCGAAGTCGGCGAACTCAAAAGGCTTCCATAGCCTTGGCAGCTCATGACAAGAGCCTAGGGTGATTACTGACACCATAAACAAGAGTGTCAGTTGTTAAATCAACAACAGGAGTCACTGTGCACTTACTCCTCATGTAGGATCTCTGTCCTTCATGTGTTGTACTGTGTGAATTAATGGCATAACTAATACTCAAACAGTACTATATACTTTGTGTGTCTATGTGGGTTCAAACTGTTGAAATCTTTACTTAGTATATACAAAATTGATCTTCTGTATATACAGATAATTGAAAATGAATCTTGATGTGAATGTGATGGGTGAGGGAGTGGGAGATGGGATGGTTGGGGGTGGTTGGGGGAAAATGCCACTATAATCCAAAAGCTGTACTTTGGAAATTTATATTTATTAAATAAAAGTTTAAAAAAAGAAAAAAAGTTGTACTTTGGAAATTTATATTTATTAAATATAGTTTAAAAATACATAAAAACATGACAAAAATAACATTTTACCTGTTCCATTTTGATCAGGAAACAATCAATGAAGTCTCGAGGGTTGGTAATGTCCAGAGATTCTTGGTGTTCTTTTATTTTCTCCAAATCATAATTTGCTACATAAGTAGAATTACTAATCATTTTTCTATGACTTCCTGGGAACCAATCAAGAAGAATAGGGAAAGTATTGCAAACCTTAAAATTTAAAAATAATTACTGAATTAAACATTTTTATTGAAGGCATATACACAATACACCATTTTATGCTTTAAAATTCTGGTAAAAAAAAACTCTGTGACTGTAACATAATTAAAAATATTTCATTACGAAAATTAAAAAGGAAGGAAGGAAGGAAGATGGAAGGTGGTGGAATTGAGGCAGAAAATATCATTATATTCTTAGAATTTTATCAACAAACTACATGAAATATATTCTCCTTATGTTAATAATTTTTAAAATAAATAGCTTGTTCCCTGAGGAGCAGCATTTGATTATTTATGTAAAGTAATACTCAGCGCTGACAGACAGATGTTAGGGAGAAAACCCTGGCCCCATGATCGAAAATGACAGTAATTTCTTTAATCATACATTACCTTTATCTTCTTTATATAGTTCTCATCTGATACAGTAACTCTTCCCTCTAACTTCAAAATATACTCTAGCTTGAACTGTGAGCCATCACATTGATGGATTCCAGCTCAGAACTCTATGACTCAAAACCTCTGCACTAGAGAAGTTAAGTTACTTCTATACTGTCACACAGTGTAACAACCCAGCAAAGAGCATGATTGTGAGGTTTTCTCACAGATCATCCACATCAAACCCAATCCTTTTATCACTTAATTCCACTCTCTCAGCTAGTGTTTTATGCATCAAAAACTTTAACCATCCAAAGCTTTCTGGCAGTATCTATGCTCCCAAATGTTCAAATTCCTTGATATACCAAATTGGGCTATTTCAGCCAAAGAATGTAGTGAAAACTTCTCTAAGAGCTCAGTATAGGCCAACCATGTGGGTAAGCGAATGCTTTTCAACAAGCCTATAGTTAGTCAGTCACCCACTGACCGCCTGAAATTGAGGTTTTCAGCTTTAATGGAACAACCACTAGACAAGCAGCCTGAGTTCCAGCTCCATATTCAAACGTTGGTTCTCTTCTGTATATATAAAGGCCTCAACTCAGTTTCCCAGGCAGGCACTCAATGATGCTATGATATGGACAGGACTTTGGTGCTTGAAATTCACTTCAACATTTTATACCAACAAATATTGCACATAGGCAGCTCAAAAGTCCAAATACTGCACAAAATTTTTGAGAAACCCATTGAAACCAGTCGGAATTCACTTTATGAGAACTCTAGGCAACAGTCAAAATTTTATTTATGACTTCTGGGAAATAATCGATAAGTGTCAGTATAAAAGAAAACTGAATTAAAAAATGTAATTAAAACTAGTAATAAAACTTTGTGGCAATTTTATCTGCCCTTGTCCTCTGTCCTCTCTAACTCAACTGCTCCCAGGGGAGGGACTCTGCTCCCTGGATCCAGAGGAAGATATTGTGTTTCTCTGTGCTAACCTTTCTGAGAACCACCTGAAGAACTGATAAAAGACATTTCTTATTTAATTCAGAATTCATTCAGGGTGGAAAGTAAGCAGACATTTCTCCCAAATCTGGTAATGCAAATGGACACCCTGCAGCCAACCTGTGGCAAATAACTATAATTGAGGAACACAATGGAGCACTAAGGTCCTGGGAAGAAAAGCTGGGGGAGAATAACTTGGACAATTAGATCATTCAAAAGTGCCCACGTATGCTGTAGAATTTAGAAAAATGTTAACATTCCTGTTCAGAACATAGGCTGAGGAAAGAACTGAAAGAGATAATGAACTTGAGTTGACTTGATGAGGAAAGACTGTTTTGAAAATGGAGGCCCTGGCCGGCGCCGCGGCTCACTAGGCTAATCCTCCACCTTGCGGCGCCGGCACACCAGGTTCTAGTCCCGGTCGGGGCACCGGATTCTGTCCCGGTTGCCCCTCTTCCAGGCCAGCTCTCTGCTGTGGCCAGGGAGTGCAGTGGAGGATGGCCCAAGTCCTTGGGCCCTGCACCCCATGGGAGACCAGGAGAAGCACCTGGCTCCTGCCTTCGGATCAGCGCGGTGCGCCGGCCGTGGCGGCCATTGGAGGGTGAACCAACGGCAAAGGAAGACCTTTCTCTCTGTCTCTCTCTCTCACTGTCCACTCTGCCTGTAAAAAAAAAAAAAAAAAGAAAGAAAGAAAGAAAAAAAAATGGAGGCCCATGCTCCAAAGAAACCATTGAAGTTGAGGAAACTATTGATGGTCTATGTTTTGAAAATACAGACAATAGCTTGAGAGAGCTGTCTTGAGAAATGGGGCACATTCCCAGATTATGTGATAATGTGAGATTTTTCTCGGTGGTATTAAAGAAGATACAGGAGAATATAACTTGAGAGACTGCTTTGAAAAGTATAAATACTGAAATCATAGAAGTTATGCAGGGGCACGGCACTGTGGTGTAGTGGGTTAAGCTACCGCCTGCAGTGCTATCATCCCATATGAACACCATTTTGAGACCCAGCTGCTCCACTTCCGATCCATCTCTCTGCTATGGCCTGGGATTGCAGTAGAAGATGGTTCAAGTCCTTGGGCCCCTGTACAGTGTGGGAGACCTGGAAGAAGCTCCTGGCTCCTGGCTTCAGATTGGCACAGCTCCAGATGTTGCAGCCAATTAGGGAGTGAACCAGCAGATGGAAGACCTCTCTCTCTCTCTCTCTCTCTCACCTCTCCTTCTCTCTGTGTGTAACTCTGACTTTCAATAAATAAATAAATCTTAAAAAAAAGAAGTTATGCAGCATAGGTAGAGTGGGGGAAAGGTTTTGGATTTTCTAACAGTTGATAGAATTGTTGTTCAGAAATACCACTCTTTAAGTGGGCATAGTTTTGAGATGAAACAACAAAAAAAAAACCTTTTCTAAACAAAAGCTGCAGGCTGCTGCCAGATCACCAAGGGCTGAGGTGCTGGGTCTGGCAACTTAATGGATCATGGAGGAAACTCTGGAGGTGGTGGATGTAATTTTGGCAGTGGTGGAAATTTTGGTGGAAGAGGAGGCTATGACATTGGGGTGGTGGCGGCAGAGAGGGTACAGAGGAGGTGATGGTGGACAGAAGGGATTTGGAGACCATGGAGGCAAGTGCAGTGCTGGTGCTGACGGCAGTATCAGAAGAGGCTACTGGTTGTGGTGGACAGATACGGGGACAGATATGCTAGAGAAGGAGGATGTGAGGGTAAAATGAAGGAGGGAAATTTGGAGGTAACTATGGCGGTGGTGGGCACAACAATGGTTTTGGAAGTTCAAGTTGATGCAGCAGTCAAGTATGGCCCTATAATAGGGGGCATTATGAATGGAGAAGCTCAGGAAGTTCCTATGGTGGTGTTCATGGAGCTGGTGGTAGAAAGAGTCTAAAAAATAGGAGAAAAGGGCTACAATTATGAACAAGACAAAGAGAAAAGAGTTATCAGGAAAGGTGCAGATAACTTGGAGGCTATCAGCCCAAATGCTATAGGAACTATACAAAAAACCTGTCACAGAATGAACAATGACCAAAATTTAGAAAAGCTACTGCAGCATGAACAGTAACCCTTCTTGTCCAGGAAATCATAGCCACAACTTGTCAAAAGTGCAGCTGTTGATTAATACAATGTACTGCTGATTAGTTGTACATTCCTGAGGTTTTTCTACATGTTGTAGCTTTGTCATTTCTTCGTCCTTTCATTGCACCAGGTGTATTGTTCTATAAATTGTGGTAGTGGTACAAAGGAATAAAAAAATAAAGCAAGTTTAATCTTTTAAACAAAAAGAACATTGGAGTGAGCCTGGGGCACAGTACTTAGATGTCCCTTGGAACACTTGGATACCATATTATAGTGCCTGTGCTCAAGTAACAGATCAACTTCCAATTTCAGATCCCTCCTAGTGCATGCCCTGGGAGGCAGCAGATGATGACTAAAGTTTTGGTGCATGTCACCTACCAAGAAATTGGATTGTGTTCCAGGACCGTGACTTCGGCTTGGCCCAAGCTGGCTACTATGTGTAACTAAAGTGTTAAACAGCAGGTAGAATATGTCTGATTCTGTCTGTCTCTCCCAAGCTTTCTTCCATTCAAATAAATGAAAAAAAAAACATTTTATATTAAAAAAATAAAAGACTTGAGGCTGGCATTGTGGTGAAGCAGGTAAGCTGTTTCCTGCAGCACTGTGTCCCATACAGCACTAGTTTGAGTCTGGCTATTCGACGTCTGATCTATCTCCCGGCTAATATCCTGGGAAAGCAACAGAAGATGGCCCGAGTACTTGGAGCCCTGCTACCCATGTGAGAGACCCCAAAGAAGCTCCTGATTCTTGACTTCATCCTGGCCCAATTCCAGCCATTGTGGCCTTATTTTGAGTGACCCAGCAGATGGAAAAGCTCTCTCTGTCTCTGTTTCTCTGTCTCTGTCTCTGTCTCTCTGTCTCAGAGTCATATATATATATATATATATATATATTACTCTAACATTCCAATAACTCATTTTTTAAAAAAGGCAAGACTTGAGGAAATGCTGAGTTTTCTCCTGTGACTGACAACTGGGTTCCATTTAACCAATATGAGTGAGGTAAGGAGTGCCTATCACAGCTCATGTCCCAGAAGTGACTTAATGTTGTTTCTTATTTCATTTCTTCTTTCCTGCTTCCTTCCTACCTCCCCTCTTTCCTTTCTTCCATTCACTCTATTCTTTCTTTTTCTCTCTTTATCTTGCATTGTGTATATGTATCTAAAGCTCTTTGTTTGTATTTTTCACTTTCACCTTCAAGGTAATCTCTGTCAAAGCAGCTGAACACAAGCTAAGGGAACAGAGAATGCAGGGACCTCACAGGAAAGCAACATACACCTTTAGCATATTTAGTGGAGAAAAGTCAATAAACAAATATCTATAGCCAACAAAAGAAAAAGAGAGAGAAGCAAAAGGAGTCATTGGCAAAAACAAAAAGAAAAACAAAGGGAAAGCATTTACCTTCCAGAAAAAATTCTAAGGGCCATGCTGAAGTGAATGTTTGAAAAGTGGAGAGACTGCATATAAATTCTGAGCTCATCAGTGCAAAGAAGAGAAATGTTCTCTCAGAAAGAGGGGAACTTGGTCTCACCTGTACCCATGGAGAATTCAAAATCTTGAAGTTTTCATTGAATTTGTCGATGAAGGCAAGAAAATTCGGGTCTCTATAATCAAAACAGTTCTGGAAAATCACAGAGCAGATCACGTTGCAGGGAGCAGCACCCAGGATAAAGGTCGGATCGCAGGGTGATCCTGAAGAATGGGAAACATTTTTTTAAAATTTTTTTTATTTATTTTTATTTTTTGACAGGCAGAGTGGACAGTGAGAGAGAGAGAGACAGAGAGAAAGGTCTTCCTTTGCCGTTGGTTCACCCTCCAATGGCCGCCGCAGCCGGCGCACTGCGGCCGGCGCACCGCGCTGATCCGATGGCAGGAGCCAGAAGCCACGTGCTTCTCCTGGTCTCCCATGGGGTACAGGGCCCAAGCACTTGGGCCATCCTCCACTGCACTCCCTGGCCACAGCAGAGAGATGGCCTGGAAGAGGGGCAACGGGACAGAATCCGGCACCCCAACCGGGACTAGAACCCGGTGTGCCGGCGCCGCTAGGCGGAGGATTAGCCTAGTGAGCTGTGGCGCTGGCCTGGGAAACATTTTTAAATACTATCAAAACATACATACAGGACTTTAGGCTTTGAACTAACAAACAGAGGCAATTTTAGAATCGAACATAATATTTACATACAGACTAACTGATCAGCAAAATCTTCAAAGTGCTTAGAAAAACACTACAATTTCCCCATCCTAGTTTATTTAAAGATGGCTTTCCAACTACTGCAAAAACACCCACTGCTTGAAGAGAACATCACTGCTTCTCGGTATAGGATTCTGACTCTATGTCAAGTTGTTTTGGAGGGCAAAAGGAAAAAGTCTTAGAGGCTACCTAATAACTCAAGCTATAAGTGTAAAACCTCACCTATTCTTAAAGTTTATAGACAATTAAGGAAAGAAAACAGGCATCGTGTTTAGAGCCTCCACAACTGAAGAAATTACACATACAAACTCCAGACAGAAAGACTAAAGAGAAAGTGTACAAAACAATTCAGCTGTTTCACAAAGCAAACATAGCCAGCAAACCATCCATGGAATTTGAAAAAAACTCTAACTCAAATGAAAACAAAGTATAAAACAAATCTTTTTGCATAAAATTGAAATGAAACTAGAAATCCTTATTTCAAATTTGAATGACAAGGGTAAACTCAAAAGTTAAATTGATGAATGAAGTCCTTGATTTATCTGATATAGAAAGAAAAATAATTCCTGCCCTTGGAAACAATGTCCATATAACAAATCAGGCTTTAAAAAATAAAGTAAAGTAAAAATAACCAATCAGGCTATATAATTAATTTATTTGGATAAAGCTTATGGTCTTATGGAATTCTAGATAATTGCTCTACACAGAAATCGACAGAAAGCTGTGTCACAATGAATATTTTAATGTGACCACCCTTTAGGGAAACTCATCATTTTACATATTAAAAAAGGCATAGGAGACTTTTGTTTGTTTGTTTGTTTTCCTTTTATTTTGTTTGGGGTAGAAAATATTTCAATAAAATTGCTCTAATCAAAAGATCAAGAAACTTTATATGTAAAAGCCCCAGGATTCACAATACATATATAATTAAAGATGACAAGAAACAGGAAGTTATAAAGAATAGCGAATTAATAATAGAAAAATCTGTTTTCTTAACTGCTCTGGACAGGCTCTTGTTCAACTAAAATACTCTGGAGTATTAAGCTTTCAAAAAAAAACTATGATTTTCATCAATGGACAGATCAACTAGGCAGAAAATCAGCAAAGAAACAGCAGAGCTAATATTCACCATAAGCCAAATGGATCTCACTGATATCTACAGAACCTCTCATCCCATAACTGCAGAATACACATTCTTTTCTTCAGTGCATGGAACTTTCTCTAGAATAGACCATACGCTTGGCCATAAAGCAAGCCTCAGCAAATTCAAAAAATACTGAAATCATACCAGGTATCTGGCCATAATGGAATGAAGCTAGAGATTAACAACTTAAGAAACTCTAGAAAATATTCAAATACATGGAGACTGAACAACATGCTTGTTAATGAACAGTGTGTCATAGAAAAAAAAAAGGAGAGCAAAAGAAAATCCTAGAAATGAATGAAGATGACAAAAAAAACAACAAAATTTACATGATATAGCGAAAGCATTGTTAAGAGGAAAGTTTATAGCAATTAGTGCCTACATCAAGACATTTGAAAGGCAGCAAATAAGTGATCTAGCAATGCATCTCAAAAATCTAGAAAAACTAGAATAATCAAAACTCAAAATTAGTAGGAAGAAAGAAAATAAAAATTAGAAAAGAAATAAACAAAATTGAAATTGAAAAAGATACAAAAGATCAGTGAAATGAGGAGCAGGTTTAAAAAAATGAATAAATAAAGATGATAAACTATTGGCCCAAATAACAAAAGAGGGGAAGTGGAGCACAGAATATCTGAATTAATAAAGTCAGAGATGAAAAGAAAGATATTACAATGGATACCACAAAAGTAAAAAAAAAAAAAAAAAAGTCATCGAGAATTACTGTACTGTACTATACTGAGGCATAGCAGGTAAAGCTGCCACCTATAGTGTCAGCATCCCATATGAACAACTGTTCCAGTCCGGGCTGCTCCACTTACAATCCAGCACCTTGCTAATGTGCCCAAGAATGCAGCAGATGATGACCCAAATGCTTGTGTTCCAGCACCCATGTGGGAGACATGGAAGAAGCTCCTGGCTCCTGGGTTCATACCAGCCCAGCCTCAGCCATTGTGGTCATTTGGGGAGTGAACTAACAGATAGAGGACCTCGCTATCCTTCTCCCCTCCCTCTCTAACTCTGCCATTCAAATAAATTTTAAAAATCTTTCCAAAAGTTGCTGATAGATTTATTTGCAGCCAGCATTGAGGCACAGTTGGTAAAGCCACAGCCTGCAACACCATAAACCCATATGGGCACTGGTTTAACACTGGCTACTCCACTTCTTATTCAGCTTCCTGTTAATGGCCTGGGAAACTAGTAGAAGATGGTCCAACTATATGGGCCCTTGTACCCACATGGGAGACCCAGATGAATCACTTGGTTTCAGTCTGGCCCAGTGCTAACTATTGAGGACATCTGGGCAGTGAACCAGCAAATGGAAGATTTTTCTCTGTCAGTCTCTTCCTCTTTATCTATAACTCTGCTTTCAAATACATAAATAAATTTTTAAAACAATAAATAATAAAACAGTTATCTGTCCACAGGGGTACTATTATGGATAAGGACTGTACTGAGTCATGTAAGTAATGGAAATAATAGTAAAACATTATTACAGGTAGGCATTAAAGACTTGGCCTTGAAAATACCTCTGGATCTGTCAGTGAGGCTCATTCTACAAATATAGACCAATTAAGTGATCCATCACCTTTTCATGTTTCATAAGGATGTGAATTAGTCATTTCTACCATGCCACACTATTATCCCCTGGTGAAATGTTCTGGAATACTACCCCACAATTATGCTGCAGGAAAAAATATTTCTTTATGTCCAAAAAAATGAGGATTTACAAGCAAACAAAACAAGGAAAGAAAAAAAAATTAGAGGCTTTTATATTAAACTCTGTATGCATGGTCACTGAATGAAACACAACCAAAGGTGCCAAAATCTCCCTTAGCTCTGGGCTTCAATCAGTCTCTGCTCCTCCAGGGAACTGACAATAAGGACCCAGAATGAAAGATTTTGCCATACTTGACTGTGTCCAGGGCCATCACTGGAGAACACTCCATTCTCTTAAGGACATAGAATCACCCACCACTCATTTTTCTCAGCTCCTCCACCAGGCAGCAGGCTTCCTCTTGAACTCTTTCTTCAATGCTCTTCTTCCCCATCCCAAAATTCCGCAGGGTCATCAGAGAGAAGCGCCGGGTCTCCTTCCATCTCTTTCTATTGCTGAAAATGATTCCTAAGAGCAAAAGAAATGGAAACTAAAGGAGGATCCCAGACAAAGACACCTGAAAGGCTTGTGGATCAACCCAGCTGTGCAGGAGGAGACCTCGACATTTCTACTCCCCATTTTTCTTCCTGTTATCAATACCATGCAGGCGCACACACACACACACACACACACAAACACAAAAACACTGACCAAATCCTTTCTTAACTTTTGCAGTCACTGGAAAACGATTCTTCCAGAAAACTCTTCTCCCAGATCAACCAAGGCTTCTTTCACCGCATCATATCCACAAATCACCACAGTGGGCCTCAAGCCCAAAAACACAGCGAAAACAGGGCCATAGACTTCTGACAGCTGGAAAGAGAAAATAGAATGAATGCAAATATTATTAGCAAAAGAAATCTCATTTGGTCCACATAGTGTATACTGTTCAGAAAGGAAAGAACATCATATAAGAACATAATATTGTTGATATTTTTCTTCATCAGATACAATTTCAAACATTTCTGGATGTTATATATAATCATAGTGATGATCACTGTAGCTCCTCAAACAGTGACTCACAACTCCAGGCTCTTACAGGGGAAATCAGTTTGCAAATTATCAGAACTAGTCAACATATTGAGCAAGGCTTATTTACTTGGTTTTACAGGCAGAGACTAAAATTTATAGACTGTCTAGCATTTTGTTAGCCTGACTAGACCTCAGAACTTAAGCAATTCCCTGGAGGAGGCAAGATGGCGGAATAGGAAGGGAGCACACTGATAGTCCGGGGAGAGATAGTTTAATAAAAGTGGAGATACTGCAGGTTCAAGGAAGAGTAGGGGAGGAAACAGCAGAAGAAACTCTTCTGGAATGCGTGATTCACAGCGGACCTGCGTGGAGAGCGTGGGAGCCCACAGTTCGGCTCACCAGTGGCAGACTCAACACACCAGCGCTGGAACGCGAGGTGAGCCGAACCTCAATAGCCTGAGACACCGGCAGGCAAACGGAGAGAGGAGACTAGAGGGAACGACCCTTGGGGGGGGAAAGTTCACCAGGCTAACTGGAAGAGAGAGAGAGAGAGAGAGAAAAAAAAAGGTGACTGGTACGGACACGGGTTTCTCTCTCTCTGCTCACCTCTCAAGGGCGAGCAAGACAAAGAGCAGGCGCCATCTTGGACATACGTCATAAGCAGAGCGACCTCAGGTCTGCACCGGCCCTGAGCCTAGCAGAAAAACCTGACTCTGGGCGGGGCGAATTAACAGGAGATTAGGACCTAGTAAATTTGTGGTGCTACTGAACTGAGACTGTGAAAAAAGAGACGGTGGGGGAGAGAACTCATGGAATTCACATAAGCACTCTCCAGAGACGCTACAATTCCGTAATTTTGGCAACCCAGTGGGAGACTGAAGGAGAATTTGAGCCCATTCTGAGGGCCGAACAGATTCCCTGTGTGGTCCTTGGGAAAGAGCTTCCGATCTCTGGCTCCTGTAGGTATATCATTTGCCTGCTAACTACCTCCAACTTCGTTCAGCTGTGAGGAATTATGTCCCTTTTGAATCAAAAAAAGAAAGAGAGAGAGAGAGAGAGAGAGAGATTTACCACGCCTAACCTGGGAGTGTCACCTTTGGCACAGCAAACAGAGCTCTCAGGCCACACCCATCTCAAGCCCTAAGGCTCCATCAAAAACAGATAGTCCACTTAATCTAGAGTCATAGTATAACAAGAAAAAGCACCATAGTGAAGAAACCAAATATCTCCAATATGACAAATAACAAACACAAAAACCGAGGTAATAAAAACAAGGAAGTCACCATGACGCCCTCAAATGAAAAAGACACCCCAATTCAAGATTATGAAGATGATGACATAGAAGAAATGCAAGAAGCAGATCTCAAAAAATTGATAAGAACATTAAGAAGTTCTCAAAAACAAATTCTTGAACTACAGAAATCCTTAATGGACAAGATAGAAAATCTCTCTCGTGAAAATGAAATATTAAGGAGGAATCAAAATGAAACGAAACAACTAGTACAACAGGAAACTGTGATAGTGACTGAAGTGAAGAATTCAATAGATCAAATGAAAAACACAATAGAGAGCCTTACAAACAGAATGGGTGAAGCAGAAGAGAGAATATCAGACTTAGAAGACAGAAAACAGGAAAGGATACAGTCAGACCAAAGAAAAGAAGAGGAAATTAGGAATCTAAAACATATTGTCAGGAATCTGCAGGATACTATTAAAAAACCCAACATTCGGGTTCTAGGAGTTCCTGAAGGCATGGAGAGGGAGAAAGGATTGGAAGACCTTTTTAGTGAGATATTAGCAGAAAATTTCCCAGGTTTGGAGAAGGACAGAGAAATCCTAGTACAGGAAGCTCACAGAATCCCTAATAAACACTACCAAAAGAGATGCTCACCACGACACATTGTAATTAAACTCTCCACAGTGAAACATAAAGAAAAGATCCTAAAATGTGCAACAGAGAAACGTCAGATTACTCTCAGAGGATCTCCAATCAGACTCACAGCTGACTTCTCATCAGAAACTTTACAAGCTAGGAGGGAATGGCGAGATATAGCCCAGGTACTAAGAGAGAAAAACTGCCAGCCCAGAATATTATATCCTGCAAAGCTATCATTTGTGAATGAAGGTGAAATAAAGACTTTTCATAGCAAACAGAAATTGAAAGAATTTGTTGCCACTCGTCCAGCCCTGCAAAAGATGCTTAAAGATGTGTTACACACAGAAACACAGAAACACGGTCATCAATATGACAGAAGGTAAAGGAAGGAAACCAAGGAAGGAAACCTCACAGCAAAAGATCACAGGGAATTCAAAGCATAAATTAGAACTTATCTTTGGCAAATGGCAGGGCAAAGTTACCACTTATCATTAGTCACATTGAACGTGAATGGCCTGAACTGTCCAGTTAAAAGACACAGATTGGCTGATTGGGTTAAGGAACAAAACCCATCTATTAGCTGCTTACAAGAAACACATCTTTCCAACAAAGATCCATACAGACTGAAAGTGAAAGGCTGGAAAAAGATATACCATGCCAACAGAAATGAAAAAAGAGCAGGCGTAGCCATCTTAATATCGGACAACATAAACTTTACCACAAAAACTGTTAAGAGAGACAAAGAGGGGCACTATATCATGATTAAGGGATCAATACAACAAGAAGATATAACAATTATCAATGTATATGCACCTAACTACAGGGCACCAGTTTATCTAAAAGATTTATTAACGGACTTAAAGGGAAACTTAGACCCCAATACAATAGTACTGGGGGACTTCAATACTCCACTCTCAGAAATAGACAGATCAACAGGACAGAAGATCAACAAGGATACAGTAGATTTAAACGACACTATAGCCCAAATGGATCTAACAGATATATACAGAACTTTCAATCCTACAGAACTTAAGCAATTCCATACTGGCAAATTGTGTTACTTCATTCAACTATCTTTGACAATGACACATCAAATATTATAATCTCTAGGCACTTTTTCTTTTAAACAGAATATTTTAGTCATTTGCTTTCAGCAATATATTTTATTTAAAATCTGAGGCTAATTACTTAAGCTTTACAAACCATTGAAGTATGATAATGTGTACTTACTCTGGTTAAAGATTTGCTGATGTCTTTAAAACCCAGCTGCAGGACATTTCCAAGAATTGGGAAAGGAGTGGGGCCAGGAGGAAGCCTCCCTTTCTCAGAGCTCTGTTTCCAGAGTGAAAGGAGAAGCATACAGGAGAGACAGAGCCCCAGCACCACCACGGGATCCATGGGAGCCTTCTCTTCTTCCTGAGACAACTGAGTGCTGGCAATCGCAGGCTTTTAGAACTTCCCTGCAAATAATGTGTGCCTTAGACCTACAAGAGTAAACAATAAGTTAAATGCACTTAATACCTCTTTGGGGTGGACTTTGTTAGGTCTTCTTTCCTCTTGCTCTGCTTTCCTTTGCATTCCCCTACCTCCAGTACCACTCAGGTTCTGGTCGACCAAGTGTATGGTGAGGAACAGGCACTCTTTTAAGACTTACGTCAGCAAATGCAGGTGGCTAACACCAACCTGAGTTGAGAGCTAATATAATTAGTTATTTGTTTAAAAATTGTCCAGCATTCTGATTTACTATGTTGATGTCTGTTGGGAATATATGACATCGAGGGTACCTGTGTTACCATCCTTTGTATATAAAATGTCTATCCTATAGCACTTCCTGGAACACAATAATATTTTCCAAGAAAGCAAATACTTTCTTCAAATATTTTAAAGTACTAAACTAAAAATACAATACTAAAAGTTTGAACTTAGATATTTTATACTCTACATCTTGAATGATTGAATATCTATCAAGTAAACAGTCATACCTTTCGCCATTAAACATTTAAACAAAGTACTTGAGGACACATGTTCTTCTTTTTGTTTTCTAATGAGGAGAGGGAGACTCTCAGAACAGGACACCTCTAAAGTCTCATAGCTCACACATGGCAGAATTGGGATTGGAACTGATGTCTTTGATGGTGCCTTTTGGCTCACATCTCAGCTTCTTCAAAGCAATTTTGGAAATAAAATGTTACTCTGAGGGTACTCCAAATTGTTCACTAAGCAACAGAGCCCTACATTCACAAAGGGAATAAAGATAGGGTTTCTCCACTTCCAGTCAGTGTGGAGTGAAACTTTCTCAGTGTAACTGAGGCTAAAACCAATCTCAGAGAACTGAGTGGAAAGGGGGGGGAAAGGGCAGCTTATCCCAGCTCCCCATCAATTCCAATGATGTTAGTCCTGCTTTGTTTTTTTTAAAATATTTATTTTATTTATTTGAAAGACAGAGTTACAGAGAGAGTTGGAGGGAGAGGGAGGGGGAGGTTTTCCATTAATGGTTCACTCCCCAAATGGCTGCAATGGCCAGAGCTGGGTGAATCTGAAGCCAGGAGCGAGGAGCTTCTTCCAGGTCTCCCACACAGGTGCAGGGGGCAATGACTTGGTCCATCTTCCTTGTTTTCTCAGGCCATTAGCAGGAAACTGGATCAGAAGTGGAGTAGCTGGGACTCAAACTGGCACCCCAGGGGATGCTAGCACTGCAAACCAGTGCTTTAACACACTGGGCCACAGTGCTGGCTCCAGTGTTGATTTCTTGACCTGACATTATGAGAAAAATGTCTGAGTAAGATAAGGGACAACTGGAAAAAGAGACTGTGAACAGACTCACAGGCATGAGCTTCAGTAGTGATTGGGATCAAAGACTTCTTCAAGCAGCTCCAGGATACACAGGAACCATCATGGACAGTCCTGATCAGGAGATAACATTGATTCGTCAAGAAGATTTAAATAGCACTGGAAGGCAAGCCTTACAAGATTACCAATGCAATGGTTCTACAAAGGGACAACCTCTAAAGATAATATTGTATTTGTCCTAAATTCATAACTGCAGTCATAACTATGACAATTTATTTTCCTTATATGTATGATGTACAACATATTTGAATAAATACATAATAAAATTATTATCAGAATTGAACATATTTTCATAGTTATCAATTTACACAATTATCTTTTTTTGCTGACAAAACCTGAAACTGGCCTTTTCTCTTAGCAGAATTGGAAAGACTCATGCATAATTAGATCAAAAGGGGACTCAGGTATCCACAAATGTAACCCCTACATTAATTTTAGGAATGTGAAGACTTGAGGTGAAGTTTCCCTAACATATCACTTCAAAACTCTGTTTTAGAACTTATGTTTCAATTCCTAGCTCAGCGACTCTCACGTCTAAGGGATGTCCCATGACCGCCCAAATGAATGGTCAGAAGGGCATCACTGGCAGGCCTCCACAATTGGAGTGGAATGAGAAACTCAACTTAATCATAATAGTGAATTAGAACTGTTTATAATTTAATAAACATTTACCTTTAATCATAGTTTACAGAGAAAATATTTCATGCACCCTAAATGTATATGGTAGCTCCATAAGTTATCAGTAAGGGAACGTGTCTGTGTGACCAACAAGTTGATCAGAGATCCATACAAAAAATTTTATTTACTTAGAACATTTCCAAGCAAATTGTTGACAGAATTTTTAAAACTGAAAGTATTCAATATAAATTTCCTTTAAAATTCAGACAATTGTTCTATATAACCAAAATACAAACTTCAAAACCAGAAAACTCATAATGATGCATTAGAACTATCAAATCCTCAATTCCATGAGTGTTTCATAAAGTCCTTCATATTCACTCAGATCCAACTCACAATCCTGAATTACTTCCTGCAATTGTCAGGCCTCCTCTGTGGGGAGCAACTCGTGTGGGGAGCAATCCGGACTGGACTAAGTTACTGAAATTAAGACTTATTCTATGCATCTGCTCTCCCACAATATGGCGCTGGGAGAGAAGTAAACAGCTTCCGCACAGCTGCCTCCAGTTCAGCTAATAAACTGTAGGACTTGCTCCTGATTGGAGAGCAGCGTACTCGGCGTGTGGGCAGCCGAGTTAGGATTGGCGGAGGAGGACTATAAAGAAGGAGAGAGACGGCATGCACCAGGAACATCTATGGGGAACATCTAAGGGAACCCGTGCAGCCCCCGAGAAAGCCGGCCGGCGGTGTGCCGCTCCCCTGCGGAAGTGGGGAATGCGGCCAGGGGGAACTGCCCTTCCACGGAGGTGGAAGGGATAGTAGCCAACCCGGGAAGAACCAGCAGCAAACCCGGGGAGGGCCGAGCAGACGAAAGAACAGCGCAGGGTCCTGTGTCGTTCCTCCACGAAGAGGGGGAGCGACAACTCGGACTTGACTGTTACTGGAATTAAGACTTATTCTATGCATCTGCTCTCCCACAATATGGCGCTGAGAAGGGAGAAACAGCTTCTACACAGCTGCCTCCAGTTCAACCAATAAACTGTAGGACCTGCTCCTGATTGGAGGAGAGCAGCGTACTTGGCGTGTGGGTAGCAGAGTTGGGATTGGTGGAAGAGGACTATAAAGGAGGAGAGAGACAACATGCACCAGGAACATCTAAGAGGAACATCTAAAGGGAACACCTGAGCAGCCCCCGAGAGAGCCGGCCGGCGGTGTGCCGCTCCCCCGCGGAAGTGGGGAAAGTGGCAGGGGGAACCGCCCTTCCACGGAGGTGGAAGGGATAGTAGCCAACCCGGGAAGAACCAGCAGCAAACCCGGGGAGGGCCGAGCAGACAAAAGAACAGCGCATGGTCCTGTGTCGTTCCTCCACGAAGAGGGGGAGCGACATAATGGTGCCGTGACTCAGATATGAAGCCTAGGCAGGGTTTAGTGTCGTTCCTCCACGAAGACGGGGAGCGACATCCTCCATCAAGTACAACCTGCAACAGTTCCTCAATCTTCCCTTGACTTTTTGACCTTGTTTATTTGAGGGTACAACCTAGGAGTTTCTAAATCATCTCTCTTCTGAGATTGTCTGACGATTCCTCAAGATTCAGTTGTGGTTATGCAGCTTTGACAAGACTATCAGAGGAGGTGCTCAGTACTTTTGGACTCCAGTTAGTTGACCAAGATTCAATTCACTTGTGACCATTGGTGCATAATGTGACCTAACACCCGCATGAACTACATACTCTCAACCGAGGATACATTATCCCAATTACAGAGACACACATGAAATGTTCCTCAGTCATGTGCTCTTTCTTTCCTGTGCCCAGATTGGAGGTTGTGCTTTCATTGCACTGGTCTGGAGCCCAGGTATTGGTATTTTAAGGTAAAATTTTAAAAATCCAAGTGGTGCTAGTACAGTCATGACAGAGAACCACTAAAGTAAATTGTCTGATGCAAGCAAATTAGTTTAAGGACCAGTTGGTAATTTTTGACTTTGAGGGAAATCAAAATAATCTATGACATGTACACTAATGTCTGTTGTGTGCTACTCCAAAATCTAGGACATTTTGTCTTTGAGAGCAGAAGCCTTTCAAGAACTCAGTACACTCTGCCAGCATTACAGGTGCCTAAACATAAAATAGTAAACATAGTTTAGCAACCAACCATATGCCAAGTTATTAGCTAACTAAATGTGAATGCTTTTCATTATTATAGGCAAAACACACTGGAAAGCAGAGATCACTATTTCTTACTTTTCAGTTGGAAATGCAGACTGTGGGAGAATAAGAGATCTGACCAGGGACACAGAGCCCCCATAGAACAAAAAAAAAAAAAAAAAAAAAAAAAAAAAAAAAACAGATTGGAGGTGAGATCTTCTGATGTCCTATGCAGTACACAATGGCTCACGCCACTGCTACCTGGGCAACCACATAAGTAAATCAAACCAAACCCCAAACATTAGTTACTCTGAGTCAACACCACCGACTGCCTTCATGAAGCACAGGTGTGGGGCCAGCAGCAGGTTAAGCCAGTGATTGGGACAATGCTCATGCAAAGGCACACAGATGTTAAGATATCATCCTATTCTTACAACTTACTAGTTCAGTTGTTTCTAAGCCCTTTCAGTAAGGAAAATTAAGTCTTTCAAGACCCAGTGTTTTATTGGTCATGATTACAGAGGTCCTGACAATTTGCACATATAATAAAATAATAATATAATAAATAATAATATCCTTTAGATTCTACCACAATTGCCTAAGGTAAAATTATCTCCACTTAATAGAGGAGGAAGCAGAGTTTCAGAGAATCAGTTCCCCAGACTAGGAGATACAAACTAGAGTTGGAAGAACTTAGGCTTGACCCCACACGTCCTATGTCTTACTCCCTTTCACCAATTGAAACATTCAGATCAATTGGGTTCAATAAAATTTATTGATTTTGTGCTATGAGTCATTATTTTGTGATTCAGCCTAATCAAAGTCTTTCCAAATAACAAGAATTTAGTTAACAATTAAAGAGTAGATGAAAAAACCAAAATCAAAAAGTTTGGGGTATAAACTTTGGAACTTGAATAAGTCCCCATCTTTATTAATATTTCATACCGAATAAAAACAGAAGCCATCTTATGCCTAATTCATGGTTTTAAAATCTTAAAAAAACACACACATTAAGTTATTTTTGATAAAATGCTCAGCTGCTCTTCATAGAAATTATGTTATATGTTGAGAGGTCACTATCTTTGAGATGAGCTGAGGTCCTTTCTATTTATAGATTGAAGGAATCAGAGGCTTTTTTGTTTTTGTTTTTTGAAATACAGCCAAACAGAGAGGGAGAGAGAAATCGTCCATGTACTTGTTCACTCCTCAAATGCATGAAGCATGGAAGCTTAGCTAGGCCTAAGCCAACAGCCAGGAAATCAATCATGGCTCTCACGTGGGACCCAAGTACATGAGCCATCGCCTGCTGCCTCCCAGGATGTGCATTAGCAGAAGCTGATGCCAGGAGCAGAACAAAAACTGGAACCAGAGCAATCTTGTACAAAAGAGTCCCAAGTAGCATCTTACCCCATGCTTGTAGCTAATTTAAAGATAAAAGGGACCTTTAATATCAATGGGTCCAAATTTTTTTTTTATTTTTATGAAGGAGCAATTAGTGACTTAGTGAAATGGTGTCACCAGTCCACCAGTACAACACTTTGTCTAGGGACCAATGCTGTGCCACATAGGGTTAATGCCCTGGCCTAAAGCGCTGGCATCCTCATATGGGCGCTGGTTCGAGACCCAGCTGCTCCACTTCAGATCCAGCACTCTGCTCTGGCCTGGGAAAGCAGTAGAAGGAGGTCCAAGTTCTTGGGCCCCTGCAGCCAAGTGGGAGACCCAGAAGAAGATCCAGGCTCCTGGCTTGGGATCAGCGCAGCTCCGGCCATTGTGGCCAATTGGGAAGTGAACTATCAGATGAAAAACCTCTCACTCACTCTCTCGTTCTTTCCTTTTTTCTCTCTGCCTATCTTCTCTCTGTATAACTCTGACTTTCAAATAAATAATAAAAATAAATCTTTATGAAAAAAACACCTTGTCTAGAATGCCAAACTTAAAACTTTCAGTTCAGGAGCCTGTGCTGTGGCGTAGCAGGTAAAGCCGCCACCTGCAGTGCCAACATCCCATAGGAGTGCCGGTTCTAGTCCCGGTTGCTCCACTTCCAATCCAGCTCTCTGCTGTGGCCTGATAAAGTAGTGGAGGATGGCCCAAGTCCTTGGGCGCCTGTACGCACATGGGAGACCCGGAAGAAGCTCCTGGCTCCTGGCTCCTGGCTCCTGGCTCCTGGCTCCTGACTCCTGGCTCCTGGCTTCGGATCAGCACAGCTCCAGCCATTGAGGCCATTTGGGGAATGAACCAGAGGATAGAGGAACTCTCTCTCTCTCTGCCTCTGTCTCTCTGTAATTCTGTCTTTCAAATAAATAAATAAATAAATAAATCTTTAAAAAAATTTTTAAAAAACTTCCTGTTCAGTATCTTTTTTTTGATGTAGAACTTTTTTTTTTATTTTTCCATGAAACACACAAAGTTTAGGTCAGTAGAAAATAAATTTAACAAAAGAATTGTAATTTTTGTCCACGTATCCTGCTTTGTGTAAGGAAAGGAAATGACTTTGTGATTCATTTCACAAGTAAATATTACAATTTAGTTACAGGTAAATGTTCAAAATAACTCAACCATTTAATGTAAGATGAAATAAACTGGTTTTTCAGGGATCTCTATTCCAGGGCCCACAGCACACAAGAAGAGAGCCAAAATAAATAATAACTAAGATTCCCCTGATCACAAATTTCCAAAGAGCTGGAGAAGGGGCGAAACAGGATGAAATGGTGGTGTGACAGGGAAGGGATGCCAGCAGCACTGCTTCAACAGCCCATCTCTTCTGAATGCAACTCCCTCTCTTGTGTACAGTAAATTCTGAACATGGCTAGACTTTAGGACATTCCTTGAATTGAAATTAGAAAATACACTGACAATGGAAGCAGCTCTTTCCCCTAAGTCCAATAACAGCCTCTTTCTCCATGAGTTGCTGCTGTATCAGAAGCCTGCTAAGGCATCAAACGCTGTCACAGTAGCCCTTCCATCATTTCATGAAAGCTTCATAAATATTATCCTTAGATTGTACTGACACAGGAACAGCAGGACCAGATTTGGGGGCTGCTTTGGCAAGAGGCACAGCAGAATCATCCTCTGACCTTGTTTAGGGAGCAGCAGTAGCCCCTTTATTCACCCAATGTACTCTCAGTGCAGCGGACACAAATCGAGAAATCTCTGCCTTGGGATTAGTGATCTGTGGCTTGGCACTAAAGGCTGCTGTGGATCTCATCTCAGGAGGCTGCACTTGTATCACCCGCCTTTGGTCACTGAATCAAATTGGGTGGAGCACTCAGAACCCTGTGTTCGCAAGGGAGCTGGTGGGAAAAGCCCAGGTGGGGCAGGTCCAAGTGGAGGCACCAAAGGTGGGCACATCATGCCAGGATGAGGTGGAGGACCAGGGGTCTGCCTGGTGGTTGTCCTGGAGGGAAAAGTAGGAGTAAGGCCCTTGGAGCGGTCAGGAATGAAGGAGCCCCTGGAGGTGGTCAAGGAGGAAGAACTGCAGGTGGCCCAGGAGGCCGTATAGGTGGAGCAGGTGGTGGTCCAAGAGGAGGGGGTCCTGGCATGGGAGGTGCTTGTACCTGAGACGGAGGAACAGACTGTGGGGGAGCCTGCTGCTGATTTAGATGCAGACGTGCCATCAGAATGGGAGCTTCTTTAGGCCGTTTTTGTGATTGCCCTTCTGCTGCAGAATAATCTTCATCATCGTCCTCTGAAAATTTCTCTACTTCTCGTCCCTCTGCAGGGATTTCTTGACCTGCCATTCGGAGCATCATGGCTTGAAGAGGAGCCAGCTCCTTCATGTTCTTTTTCCTCCTTGATTTTCCAAGAATATTAGAAAATTGCACACTCAGACCTGATTTTTTTCTTCAATGTCGTCTCGTTCATTATCATCATGATGTAGATTCATCCCCCTACTCTCTCCGTCTGATCTGTCTGTGTCACTGTCATCAGTGCTGTCATCATGCTTATCTGACCCATATCTTCAGGATAACCACGGTCTTCACTTGTGCTGGAGACGTCATCATCATGACCCTGCTGAGCAAGTTCAGGACTACATAGCATGTCTCCGTCTTGCCTACGAGAGGGAAGGTCCAGGGTAAAGCCCACTTTAAGGCCATACATCTGTAGGACCTGTGGAGGAGGTGGGCCAGGGGTTGAGCCAGGAGGTTTTCTAGCAGGGGGCAAACATGGAACAACACGTCCAAGAACAGGAAGTATAGAAACTGCCCGAGTTGGAAGTCCATCAGCTGAAGTTTTCTTAAGGTTGGAGGAGGGCTGGGCACCAGGAAGTGGACTATCCTGGATCAAGATGTTGGAAGGAGCATGCGGCATATCTAGCAAAGCAATACTCTCCACTTCAACATGCTGAGCCTTCTTGACAGCATAAAAATACTGGCTAAGTTGTGCCCTCTTCTGTTCATATGCTACTTCTAGCTTTCTCAATTCCTTGTAAATATCTGGATTCTCTTTTTCATAAAGTTGGAGAATAGGTTCAAAAGTTTAATATAGATTTTTATGCTTGTCTTTCAGTACTTTCTCATTTCACTGTGGCTGTTGCACTGGGTTAAACTCCATTTCATCCAAGTTTTCCATGTCTCAGATAATTTGTTTGGGATCCTTCATCTTCAAAACTGCAGCTTGTACCATCATGCATTATTTATTGTTCTTTAATCTCTCTTCTGGGCTTCCTTTCGGTTTGGTCTGCAGGGTTCATAAATTTTCCACTCTTGGTGGATGATGCAGCTCTTTGCCCCATATCAACAATCTGTGTGGTTTACTTTTTCATTAAGGAAAAAAAGAAACTGTTCTGCTCAGCTCCCAGGACCACCCAGCCCCCACCATCTTGAACCTCTCAGTGTCTTCTCAACCTATCATATGGAATTCCCAACTCTACCCAAATGATCTGGAGAGTACCACCATCAGGCTTTCAACAGTCACAGAGTAATACAAATATAAAATTTGTTTATGGAGTAGAGTAGGGTTTTTTTGAATTTATAGAATTTAGTTTTAGAACATAATTTGGGATTTATAGAAAAACTAAATAGAAGAAACAGTGTCCACTACATATGACCCCATCATCCCACATGTGTACCCCAGTTAATAACCTCAAAGTGTTGGCCATCACATAAAATCAAGAACCCAACACCAGTAAATACAACACAAGTTCATACTTTACATAGGGTTCAGTTTGTGTTACACATTCACTTATGTTGACTACTGTATGATGCAATATGTGCACCATTGTGCAATCACACAGAATAGCTTCACTGCCTTAAAATCCTCTCTCTCTGCTTATCCGTCCCTCTGCTCACCCCAAACCCTTGCCCACAAATCATCTTTTGCATATCACCATAGTCTTTTCCAGATATTTTCATGGATTACTAATTTGTTTCAACATTAAATTTAATTTAAATAATATTGTATTTTATTTATACACTACTGTTTTTCTAACCACTCAACTAATGAGAGACTTCTTGATGGCTTCCAATTTTTGTAAATGATGTATAAAGCTGCTATAAACACCCTTGTACTGGTTTGGGGAGGTAGCTATGAGTTTTCAATGCATTTGGATAAATACAAAGGAGCACAAAATCTGGTAACTATGGTAAGCGTACTTTAGTCTTATAAGAAAATGTCAGACTGTCTTCCAAATATTTGCCCCTTTTGCCCCTTTTGCATATCCACTAAGATGACTAATACTCTCAATTGCTCCACATTCTTGTCAACATTTGGTTTGTTGAGTGTTAGATTAGCACCATTGTGCAGGTGTTTAGTGTTGTCTCATTATTATTTTAGTTTGCAACTTCTTAATGATAGATGATGTTGAGCACTTTCCAAACCCTGCTGGCATCTGTCTTCTTGAATGAATATATGATGAAATTTTTGTTCTTTTTTTAAGCAGATTGTCCATTTCTCACTGTTGAGTTTTAAGAGTTCTTTGTATTTTTGAATTAACAGTCCTTCATCAGATATGCCATTTATAAATATTTCACACACTGACTCTGTAGCTTCTCTGCTCTTTATTTTAACAGTATTCTTTGCAGTGTATAATTTTTATTTTATTGAAGATCAGCTCATCATTCCATCCTTTCATGTATAATTCTTTTGATGTTCTATTTGTGAATGTCCAGGTTTTGAGCACCATTTGAGAAAGGCTGTCCTTTCAACGTCGTGGTGCCATTACTTCTTTGCAAAATTAAGTTGGCTATATTTGTGTTGTTCTGTTTCCAACTCTATTCAATTTCATTAACTTATTTGTCTATTCTTTCACCAATACCAAACAGTTTTGATTACCATATATTTCTTATGAGTCTTGAAATCAGATGAAGCAAGATCAGCCCATTGACTAATTTTCCTTAAATATTGCATATCCTGGGTTTTTAACTACTTCTTATTAATTATAAATTCAGATGCTGATATCTAAAAAGGAATATGCCTGTTATTTGGTTGAGATCATATTATGTGCATGGATCATATGAAAAACATGACAACATAACAATAATAGCATCATATTCATGTTGATGAAATATATCTCCATTTATTTACATCATCTTTGGTTTCCTCTGCTTTGTAGTTTTCTTCAAATGATCATATACACATTTTATCAGACACAAACACAAGCATTTCATATTTGTAGGTACAATGTAAATGATACTGTGTGTGTTTGTGCCTATCCTTATAAGGACCAGCGTGACCTCTTGGAACTTCATTTTTTTTTCATATGTTATTCACATTAGGTACAAAAGAAAGAAAATCTGAAAACTGATTCAACATTCAATAGTGCTTTTATTTTGAACATATAGAGGGGAAACATGTCCGAATCATCAAATGCCAATCATCTTGCTCAATTTCGCAGTGATAACATAATAGCAATTCAGCATTAGACATGAAGTAACCCATGAGGTGGTTAATCCAAGAATTACACACTGTAAGGAATGGCAGATACACATTTATGAAGGGATCCAGAAAACGTTTCCTAATGGAGGCTAGACCTTGAAAATGAATAAATGTCAGAGGATACAACAGGGGAGGGACCCATGATAGGCAAAGGAGTTGGAGGCGGCTCTGGAAGAGAGGAGTTGCAGATGACAGCTCTGCAGCAGCCACGTGGCCTGCCCTTCTTCAGGCAGGAATGAAGCTGAGCTGGTACAAGGGTGGCGCACGACCTAGCCCACTGACAAGTGGGGTGGTGTCAATGTCCTTGGGGTCAACCAGAGGCTTCAGGGTAAAGTTCTGTAAAATGGCAGTCAGGAATAAAAACAGCTCCATACGGGTCAGGGCCTCTCCCACACACACTCGCTTTCCTGAAAATAACAAGCACAGAGGACTCTTAAAACATTGAATTGTGAAACTTCCTCAAGAAGTATATAGTGACTGCTTGCTCAGGTACTGAGTAGATGCATGGGTGGATGGAAGACAGGATGACTGGGAGGATAGCTGGGTAGACACATGGAACAAAGGATGAACACTTGTTATCCACAAAAAATCTTATTATATCAGGCATCCCTAACTCTACAAATGTGTATTGAATATCAATTCTGTGTCAAACATTTCATTAACTGTTGCCAAATTACAAACACTTTGAATTTAGACCAAGTGCTTTCAGAAGTTCCATTTCTTGTGCAGTGAGTTAAAGGTAGTTGGGTTGAGGGAAGGACTGTCATATAAAAGTGTACTTCAAAAAGCTCTTGATAAAATGGCATGAAGATAAGTTTATTAGGGCTCAAAACCAAGTTAAACCAATTTTAAATTTTCAATATTACCCATTTGCAAGGAATTAGCAAAGACCACTCTTGTGCATGGATAACAAAAATTTTAATCAAAATAAACATTTTAATTCTATTTTCCATTAATTAAAAGTGCCTTTATGCTCTATATCCCTTTGATACTATATCTATATATATACTATGTCTATATCCCTTTAATACTGAAAAGTTTTTGTTTTTATTTCCAAGATCAAATATTACAACAGGACATTTCCATGTATTTATAAAAAATGCAGCAGTTGAATTTATAGATCAGAGGTTTCCTTGAGTTTGTTCCTTCTCTCAGCACAGTGAGCTGATGTCTTTAAAATACTTATCGCCCTCCTCCCCTTCCCACACCACCAAGTTCACCCACCCACCCTCCCCAGTTCAAGTTGCACTATTAATATAAAGCAACTGGGTACAACACAGCAAGAATATGCACAACTTGGTACAGCCAAAACCAGAGGATCACCAATGGAGAGGAAGATCCTCACTGAAAAAGCATTTACCTATAGACTATGTGTAGCTATAGATATAGTACACCCAATCACCTAAGATTTCCCTGGTTTTAGAGCAAGTGGAAGTTCCATTGAGTATTAGTCAGCAGTTCCAGCTCTGCTTTACCTAAGTGCATGTCTTTTCCTACAAGGAGAGGTTTTCTACCACCTCCACGTCTTCCAATTTAAGGCTTTCCCTAGCAGCTTTATTATCACTTACTGGATAGACAGGAGGGTCTCTAGTGTGTCTTGAACAAAAAATTTCGTGGATGGTCCAGTTACCCCTTCTTCCCACACTGGGGAAGAGCTGCAGAAACAAGTGAGTATCTCCTAGCACCATGGGATTCAAGGCCCAGGAAACTGAGAACTCTGTGTGCATTTCAGGGAGGACTTGCCAGAAACACTGCAATAGGAGCACTCTGTCCACTATCTTCTCGCATTGAGTAGCAAAGTTCCACTACAGGTGACATTTAGAGTCTTTCCTCATTTCTATCCAAGACTAGAGGATTATCTCACAGCTTTAGTCTCTCCTTCCCAGCAAGTGTCTTATATAGCCTTTCCAAAATGTGGGACAAACTGAGGAATGTAACCAGGCCCATATCCCCAGAGAGGTAGGATAAACACCCCCTATGAGAAGCTTGCTACTCATTAACTAAAAAGTTCATGAGGTCACATACTACTTTTGCTCGAATTAGTAGGTAAAACAGGATTTTTCTGGTGGTAATGGGAGGCTTAACTTACAGGGCAATAAGTTATCAAAGTTATTTTGAGCATATGATTAGCGTCATAAACCCATTTATATTTTGAATCCATCAATTTACTGGTATTTCCCTTTTTTTTTTTTTTTTTTTTTTTTTTTGACAGGCAGAGTGGACAGTGAGAGAGAGAGACAGAGAGAGGTCTTCCTTTTGTGGTTGGTTCACCCTCCAATGGCTGCCGTGGTGGGCACGCTGAGGCCGGTGCACCGCGCTGATCCAAAGGCAGGAGCCAGGTGCTTCGCCTGGTCTCCCATGGGGTGCAGGGCCCAAGCACTTGAGCCATCCTCCACTGCACTCACAGGCCATAGCAGAGAGCTGGCCGGGAACGGGGGCAACCGGGACAGAATCCGGCACCCCGACCGGGACTAGAACCCGGTGTGCTGGCGCCAAAGGTGGAGGATTAGCCTATTGAGCTGTGGCGCCAGCTGGTATTTTCCATATTAAGAACACAGATGCTTTGAGAAAAGCATACTCTTATAAGACCATTTTCCTGAAAATGGCAAGGTATGCGACTAAGTATCAGCATTCCAATGAGATGGATCCTGGTGAGTGACACACACTGTAAAGCCACACACTGTGAGAGAGGAAAAAGCGGCACGGAATGGTTCCAGATCAAGAATCTCACCCTGATCATTGAAGGTTTTCATACTGAGACAATGAAAATGCCAATAAAAAAGATTTTAAGGAAGGGAGAATTCAAGTCCATGTTCGAAGTTATTTCATGATTGGAAATATTATGCATTTTCTTTTCCATGTCTAATAAATAGTAATTCATGCTAGCCCAGTTAGATTAACTTTTTCTTAAATGGAGATAAAATATTACTTATGCTCAGCACAGCTTAGCTTGACAATTTTTCTTATTTGGAAACCTAAATGACCTTATAAAGCTTATAAAGTCTTGGGCATTCTGATCTCTATAGAGCAGATACCACTAAACAGAAAACAAATATTTGAAGTATTCATTGCCAGCAGTTCAAGTATAACAAGATTAACTTCCCGTATTTACAATTACGTGATTGTTCTCAGGCAAAATACTACCATTTCCATCTCTAATCCTAAAGGTAAATCTGATTATCTTTTTAAAATACCTCATTATGTAAATGCTAAATTTCATTTTCTTAATGTTAAATTTTGTTTACACAAACTAGTTCATATTGGCTTATCTAACTTCACTTTGAGATCAAAGGAAAGAAAAGGGTATACCAAAAATCACCATGTTTTTGAGGGTGGCTATGATTCTAAGCAACACAACCTACAGGCCACAAAAGGGGAGAGGGGTGTCACAAAGATAATTACTAGAATAACCATGTGGGAATAAGAATCCTCCAGAAGTAGAGAGAAAATGAACTGCAAAAATGGATGTGTCTGTCTCAAATTCCTCTCTTACATACTGATTTAACAAGAAATAAGAAAGGCTATATATAGATTTAGATATGGAATTTTTTAAACAATTACATTAAAAATCATGACACACATTCAGAGAATGAAGATTAAAACTCAAGATTAGAGAATGGAGAAGTCAAAGAGAAAGTAGAAATAAAACATTTCCTAATTAAAGATCTCATCTGATATAATAATCTAACCACAGGAGCTCATTTCATAGGAAAGCTATCAATAAAGTTCTCTGTTACAGGACTGACATATAGGTTAGTCAAAAACCAATATACCATGCGGGAGTGCTCCAAGATGGCAGAATACGGATGGAACACACTGATAGTCCAGGAAAAGATAGTTTAATAAAAGTGCAGACACTGTAGTTTCAGGGAAGAGTTAGGGGAAAAAACTGTGGAGGAAACTCTTCCGGAACTAGGGTGACACTGTGGACCTACGTGGAGGGCACAGGCACCTACAGCTCGGGACCTCAGCCACCGAGTCTATGCACCAGCATTAGAAAGGGATGTGAGGTGAAACCTCAGTAGCCCGAGACAATGGTGGGGAAGCAGCAGGAAGAGCCTAGAGGTAACAAGGCTTGAAGTCCTGTGGTGGAAAGTGCACCAGACTAACTACTGGAGAGAGAGAAATAAATAAATAATTAATAAACAAATAAATAAATAGGACCAGTACAGACACGATTCTCTATCTCCACTCACCTTACAAAGGCGAGCAAGACAAAGAGCAGGGGCCATTTTGCACATACATAAATGCTGTGCCTGAGAGGTGAGTACTCTTGGGAGACGACACAAACTCAGTAACCTTGGCAACCTGGTGGAGATTGCAGGGGAATTTGAGCTTACATTGAGGACTGCACAGATGCTTTGTGTGGTACTTGGGACAGAGCAGATGAATATTATACCCACAGAGGCCAGAGCTCTGACACAGACTAGCTTCAATTCCACTCACCTATGCAGAATTACTTACCTTCTGAACAAAAAAAAGAGAGAGAGATAGAGAGAAAGAGAGAGAGAAGATTTACCATGCCTAATCTCGATGTATCACCTTTGGCACACCCTTAACCCTGAAGAACTGAACAGAGCTCTCTGGCCAAATCAATCACAAGCCTCTAAGGATCCATCAAAAGCAGACAGTCCACTTAATCTAGAGTCATAGTATAACAAGAAAAAACACCACAGCAAGGAAAAAAAAAAAGAAGAAGAAATCAAAGAATATCTCCACATGCCAAGCAAAAGAACAAGGAAGATATTATGACATCCCCAAATGAACAAGACACCACAATTCAAGATTATGAAGATGATGAGATGGAAGAAATGCAAGATACCGATTTCAAAAAATTTATGATAAGAACTTTAGAAGTTATGAAAAATAAATTATTTAACTCCAGAAATACTTACTGGACAGGGTAGAAATCTCTCTGATGAAAATGAAATCCTAAGGAGGAAACAAAATGAAATGAAGAAACTAGTAGAACATGAAACGGTGGTAGTGAAGAGAAACCAAAATGAATTGAAGAATTCAATAGATCAAATGACAAACACACTAGAGAGCCTTAAAAACAGAATTAGTGAGGCAGAAGAGAGAATTTCAGACTTAGAAGACAGAGCACAGGAAAGTATACAATCAAACCAAACAAAAGAAGAGGAAATTAGAAATCTAAAACATATTGTTGGGAATCTACAGGATACTATTAAAAACCCAGCATTCGGGTTCTAGGAGTTCCTGAAGGCATGGGGAGATTGAAAGGATTAGAAGGCCTTTTTAGTGAGATACTTGCAGAGAACTTCCGGGGTTTGGAGAAGGACAGAGACATCCTAGTACAGGAAGCTCATAGAACCCCTAGTAAACATGACCAAAAGAGATCCTGAACACGACACGTTGTAATCAAACTCACCACAGTGAAACCTAAAGAAAAGATCCTAAAATGTGCAACAGAGAAATGTCGGATTACTCTCAGAGGATCTCCAATCAGACTCACAGCAGACTTCTCATCAGAAACCCTACAAGCTAGAAGGGAATGGCGAGACATAGCCTAGGGACGAAGAGAGAAAAACTGCCCACCCAGAATATTATATCCTGCAAAGCTCGCATTTGTGAACGAAGGTGAAATAGAGACCTTTCATAGCAAACAGAAATTGAAAGAATTTGTCGCCACTCGTCCAGCCCTGCAAAAGATGCTTAAAGATGTGTTACATACAGAAACACAGAAACAAGGTCATCAATATGAAAGAAGGTAAAGGAAGGAAACCTCACAGCAAAAGATCACAGGGAATTCAAAGCATATATTAGAAAATATCTTTGGCAAATGGCAGGGCAAAGTTACTACTTATCAATAGTCACATTGAACGTTAATGGCCTGAACTGTCCAGTTAAAAGACACGGATTGGCTGATTGGGTTAAGGAACAAAACCCATCTATTAGCTGCTTACAAGAAACACATATTTCCAACAAAGATGCATACAGACTGAAAGTGAAAGGCTGGAAAAAGATATACCATGCCAACAGAAATGAAAAAAGAGCAGGCATAGCCATCTTAATATCACACAACATAAACATTAACACAAAAACTGTTAAGAGAGACAAAGAGGGGCACTATATAGTGATTAAGGGATCAATTCAACAGGAAGATATAACGATTATCAATGTATGTGCACCTAATTGCAGGGCACCGGTTTATTTAAAAGATTTGTTAAGGGACTTAAAGGGAGACTTAGACCCCAATACAATAGTACTGGGGGACTTCAATACTCCACTCTCAGAAATAGACAGATCAACAGGACAGAAGATCAACAAGGATACAATAGATTTAAAGGACACTATTGCACAAATGGATCTAACAGATATCTACAGAACTTTTCATCCTACACATAAAGCATTTACATTCTTCTCAGCAGTACATGGAACCTTCTCTAGGACTGACCACATACCAGGCCATAAAAAAAGTCTCAGCAAATTCAAAAAATTAGAATCATACGATGTAGCTTCTCAGATCATAAAGGAAAGAAGTTGGAAATTAGCAACTCAGGAATCCATAGAGCATATGAAAACACATGGAAATTGAACAACATGCTCCTAAATGAACAATGGGTCATAATAGAAAACAAAAGAGAAATCAAAAATTTTCTGGAAGTAAATGAGGATAACAGCACAACATACCAAAACTTATGGGACGCAGCAAAAGCAGTGTTAAGAGGAAAGTTTATAACAATAGGTGCCTACATCAAGAAATTGTAAAGGCACCAAATAAATGAGCTTTCAATACATCTCAAGGATTTAGAAAAGCTGCAGCAAACCAGACCCAAATCTAGTAGAAGAAGAGAAATAATTAAAATCAGAGAAGAAATCAACAGGACTGAATTCAAAAAAAATTACAAAATATTAGGCAAACGAGGAGTTGGTTTTTTGAAAAAATAAACAAAATTGACACACCATTGGCCCAACTAACTAAAAAAAGAAAAGACCCAAATCAATAAAATCAGAGATGAAAAAGGAAACGTAACAACAGACACCACAGAAATAAAAAGAATCATCAGAAATTACTACAAGCATTTGTATGCCAGCAAACAGGGAAATCTATCAGAAATGGATAGATTCCTGGACACATGCAACCTACCTAAATTGAACCAGGAAGACATAAAAAACCTAAACAGACCCATAACTGAGACAGAAATTGAAACAGTAATAAAGGCCCTCCCAGAAAAGAAAAGCCTAGGACCACATGGATTCACTGCTGAATTCTACCAGACATTTAAAGAAGAACTAGCTCCAATTCTTCTCAAACTATTCAGAACAATCAAAAAAGAGGGAATCCTCCCAAATTCTTTCTAATTCCAAAGCCAGAAAAAGATGCAGCATGGAAAGAGAATTACAGACCAATATCCCTGATGAACATAGATGCAAAAATCCTCAATAAAATTCCGGCCAATAGAATGCAACAACACATCAGAAAGATCATCCACCCAGACCAAGCGGGATTTATCCCTGGTATGCAGGGATGATTCAGTGTTTGCAAAACAATCAATGTGATACACCACATTAACAGGCTGCAGAAGAAAAACCATTGATTATCTCAATAGATGCAGAAAAAGCATTTGATAAAATACAACACCCTTTCATGATGAAAACTCTAAACACCTGGATATGGAAGGAACATTCCTCAATACAATCAAAGCAATTTGTGAAAAACCCACGGCCAGCATCCTATTGAATGGGGAAAAGTTGGAAGCATTTCCACTGAGATCTGATATCAGAAACTGACATTTTGGAAGTACCACATATGAGAAAGCAATGTAATATTTGTTTTTCTGAGTCTGGCTTATCTCAGTTATTATGATAGCCTCCATTTTCACATATTTTGATATAAATATAGGATATAATTCCTTCTTAGGCTGAATAATATTTCATTGTATATATATATATACATGTTTATATATATTTATATATATGTATGTATATCATCTATCTTTATCCATTAATTTATTGTTAGGCATGTAGTAGGTTGATTCTATAAGGTATTATAAATACTGCAGCAATAAATATAGGAATTAGATAGGCTAAATTGATTTCCTCTCTATATATATTTAGAGTGGAATACCTGGTACATACAATATCTGTTCTTAGATTTTTGAGGATTACATTCACATTTTTAAATAATGACAAATTCTTGAGTTTATCTATTTTCAATAGTTTCTAAAACTTGCTAGTAAGAGACAGGAGGACATACATCTACATCTCCACTTCATGCAAAAAATATAAAGACACGCACCTACAGACATACACCTGCACACATGTGCTTCGCCTCACTCCATTTTCCAGAATGTTCATATCACACGTTCATTGTTTACACCACTTACAGTGTGTTGATCACACACAAGACAACTATTACCATGTTTCTCTTGTGCATTCTTGCTTTAAGTGTCTATTTAAATTCCCAACTTCGGGTGTTAGTTTTGAATTCTTGCATACGCTCATAGGTACTGCTAGTGTTAATGTTCTGACAACTTCAAATAACCCATTCTCTTTCATCCTCTGGGTCTCCCCCCTCACACCCACGTTATCCACCAGGTCCAATCAGAAGTGCTAGTTTCCAGGTCTGGTACCCATCACCCTCCCTCACCCTCGCAGCCTCCATCATGAGCTCCCCTGGTTCCTGGGCTCAGACGCTGCCACTTGTTTCAGATGTCTGCATGCAGCACAGCCTCTAATATCACTCTGAGAAACTGAAAGCAGAGCACAACTTGTTTGTCCATTTGCAGGTCTCAAAATATAAAAATACACAAGATGGGGCCAACACTGTGGTGCAGTGAGTATAGTTCCTGCCTACAATGCCAGCATCCCATATGGGAGCCGGTTCAAGTACAGGCTCTTCCATTTCCAATCCAGCTCCTTGCTGATGGCCTGGGAAAGCAGTGGAAGATGGCCCAAGTGCTTGGGTCCCTGCACCCACATGGGCGAATCGGATAAAACTCCTGGTTTCTGGCTTCAGATCAGCCCAGCTCCAGCAGTTGTGGCCATTTGGGAAGTGAACCAGTGGATGGATGATCTCTCTCCTCCTTTTCTATAGCTCTGACTTTCAAACAAAGAAATAAATGTTATTTAAAAGAAGAATACCCAATATGACAGCTACTTAAGGATTCTACTGCCACTCTGATACTCAATCTTTATCTCACTTGTCTCTGAAAGGCTTATTTAGCTTTTATGCCTAGTGTTCACAATTACATAACCCTTTGTCAGGGGTGGATAAATTTCATTCACTTTATGCCATTTGGTGAGAATTTTCATTTTCCATCTCATGCATTTTATGGACATTTACTGAGAATTTTCCATCTACATGGCCAAAACATGGAGGTCTTTTCACTGGTGCCATTCTTTCTCTACTGTTTACATAGGGCAGCTGGGTTACAGGAGCAAGACAGACAAAGTGGCTAAGGGCATCCACGTTCCAGGGGACTCTTTTTTTAAGATTTATTTTTCCTTTATTTATTTGAAAGACAGAGTTACAGAGACGTAGAGACAGAGAGTGAGAGAGGTCTTCCATTCCCTTGATTCACTCTCCAAATGGCTGCAATGGCCAGAGCTGTGATGATCCAAAGCCAGGAGTCAGGAGCTTCATCAAGGTCTCCCATGTGGTGCAGGGGCCTAAGTACTTGGACAATCTTGTATTTCTTACCCAGGCCATAGCAGAGAGCTGGACAGGAAGAGGAGCAACCAGGATGCCAGCACGGCAGGCTGGGGCTTTAACCCACTGTGCAACAGCGCCAGCTTTTGGGAGATTCTGATCTGTCCTGCACCTCCCTCCTTCCCTGGCTCTGACTGATGTCCTTATGCTGGATCTCTTAGGTTCAGTTTCTCTGGAGTACAAACCTCCCTTTCCTGTTGGAGACAACAGTTCTCAGAAAAATTGAGATGAGGATGGAACCAGGACAGGGAGAGCCTCCTATTTCCTGCTCCAATCTACTCTACCTACTTGAACAATGCCTTTTTCTCAATACTGAGACTTGTGGGAATGTAGGGACACAGACTGGTCACCTCATTCAGGACAAATCTTCCTATTAATGGCACTGAGGCAAGAGGTTCAATCTCCCTACACAACTGTATAAACCCCATCCTCTGCTCTTTGTGTTTTAGATGTACAGTAAGGTACTTCAACAGGAGCCATTGCAATCTCTAATTAATTTGTCAACATTTCAATGGGATTCTGAACCACAAAAGCATAATCTGTGTAGTTACAATGATGCATAGAAATAGAACCTGCTTAAAGGCAACTAAATCATTTTTAATTGTTTGTAAAAAAAAATAATAAACGTACATGCAAGCACTTTTCTGGGCTCAGATTCCTGGATTAATAAATTCCCTAGGCAGATGTACTCTTTAACTTGTGTACAATTTTCCTAAAAACTCAACTTTTTAAAGTGCTTTTTTAGACTGAATATATTCTCATGCCATCTCCTCAATAAATAAAAAATTGACCTTCCTGGACCCAGCAAAAATACAGTGCATTTCTAGAGTAATGAAAGATCTGTGAAAAAACCATATACCATTCAAACTATTAGATTCTTCATAAATGAAAGAAAGAAAAAAAAAATCCCAGGCCAGTTCATGACACCTGTGCCTGTTACATATCTTTCCATGAAGTCTAGACACCAACTGTCACCATCCCAGAGTTTTATGGCTATGCTACACCTCACATTGCCTGCACTGCCCCAAATATATATCCAGTTGTGCACATATCTCTCATTTTTATCCCTTCACCATATTTGCACAAATTACAGCTGGGGCACAAAAATTTGAATTATGAAGCTTCTCTAAAAGAAACAGGAGGGTTAACACCACCATTGGCTTCCCTACACCTGTTGATATCTGCCTTGTTCATTCATCATGAACATACCTATGACCTCTGGGTGCTTCATCAGGAGCAGGAGTCCATACCTCAGGGTGGTGCTTGTGGTCTCCATTCCAACAGCAAACACATCAGTCACTGTGGCCATCAGGTTTTCAACAGTAAATTCAGACTGTTGGTTATGCTTTTCCTAGAAATTATTTGAATATTTTATATTTTTATCTGCATATTTCATCACAATCAATCCACAATATCTCAGGCTTAATTAAGATAATCAAACTTACAAAGGGAAAACTGAAATATTAAAACTAAATCAAGTCTGTGAGAGCATTTGGAAAGCCAAGACACTGCAGCCAAAAGAATATTCTACATGAAGGTCCCTGTGAGTGAGATCCCAATGGAAAGAAGTGGCCATCAAAGAAGGATGTACTTTTCTTTAAAAGGTTAGAACTTCTACTTTGTTAATGGCCTTGTCTAAATACTGATGGAGTTCTGAATTTAATTGGCTTCCACAGTCTACGCAGCTCATATCAAGAACCTCAGGTGATCACTGAAGTCATACATAAGAGTGTTAATTGTTAAATTAACAACAGGAGACACTGTCCATTAACTCCCCAGCAGGACCTCTGTCTTCAAAAAGTTGTATTATATTATGAGAGTTAAATATGATAATTGGTCCCAGTGTTTTGTGTGTGTTTGTGCAAACTGTTGAAATCTTTACTTAATATAAAGTTGGTCTTCTATGTACAAACTTAATTGAAAATGAATCTTAATGAAGAATGGGACTGGGAAGGGGAGAGGGAGGAGAAGGAGCAGTGGGAGAGTGGACAGGAGGGTGTGTATGGTGGGAAGAATCACTATATTCCTAAAGTTGTACTTATGAAAATTGTATTCCTTAAAAAATTAATTAATTAATTTTAAAATAAAATTTTAAATATTTTTAAAAAACTAAATCAACTGGATGAAACTAGAGAACATGTTGGTAGGTGAAAGCAGTTACAAAGAGGACAAATACCACATATTTTCCCTCACTAATGGGAACTTTAAAAAAAAAAAAGAAAAAGAAAAAGTCCTTCATCTGAAGACAAAATGTTGATTACTAGAGGCTGGGAGGGGCGGGACAGATAAAAGAATTCTGGATTAAAGTTATAAGGGAAGCTGGGTGTGCTCCATTAATGGTGACAAGTATTTCACCCAAATACGGGAAATGTTAATAATAGGGAAAGATAGGTATAGCTTATAGATTGTGATTAACATATCACACCAATATAAAATGCTAATGACTGGGAAAGCTGAGTATGGGGTCATGAAAACTCTTTGACTACCTCAAAATTTTCATCTTGTAATTTAAAACTATTCTAAAATGGAAAGTTAAAAAACAACTGTAACAACTACATGGTATGACAGAGAATGTAGATCAACTAACCCAACCTTCATTTTATTTACCCATTATCTATTGATTATCTCAAAATTTCATTTCCAAGCCTCTCGTAAAGCCATATTAGCCATGCAACATATTTTTCACTTGATGTCACATGCTCTTTTCTCTCTCTAAATCAAAATACATATAAGTATATGAAGTGGAACTGGTAATGATGTCATTTTGACATGAGTATTTCAGCATCACTGGAAATGTACACTGACTAAGTGTGATGACAGAACGTATCAGGCACCTGACTCCATGCAGCTTCAGGTCTGTGGTACAAGTTCTGAACTAACCAACATGATTCCCTGAATGCCAGATAAACACACAATTTTTGAAACTATTGTTAATTGAGCATTACTTTACTGTTAGCCGATAAAATCTTGATTAATAGAAATGGATGAATTAGGGTCATATGTTGAAAATAGGATAGGCTAGAATCAAGACATTGCAATTTTCAGAGTTTGGCATCACACATAGTAGAGACTCCTTGGTTACATCCATCCATGCATGCTCTAAATAAACATTATTCTCAAATCAACTCACTGTGAGAGAAGTCCAAATAAGTCAAGAGACTCAGCATCCATGACAACTGAGAAAATATTCACATCAAACTGGTGGGAGATGCTCTGGAAAACTCAGATACTACCCACATCCCATGCACTGTGTCATACAATGCAAAAGGAATCCCCAAAGCTCAGTTTCTTCCAGACACAAGAATGTTTTGGATCACACATGAAATTCTCTAACTCAAATATTCTCTGTGGTTTTGGGTTTTTAGTCACCAACTCTGGGAGAACTGGTATACCTGACTGGGCCAGGACAAAGCCAGGAGCCAGGAGCCACTTCAAGGTCTCCTATGTGGTTTTAGGAGCCCAAACACTTGAGCCATCCTCTGCTGCCGACCCAGGTGCATTACCAGGGAACTGATTTAAAGTGGAGAACTGGGATTCGAACCTGCTACCATAAAGGATACCAGGACTGCAAGCCATGGCTTTACCCTCTATGTCACAATGCTGGCCCCTGGGTCATTTCTATACCTGTTCATATCAAAACTCCCCCTGCCAACATTCAGGCCTGCAAGTTACTTGACAGACACTTACAATGCCTTATCTGCCCAATTCATTTTTTCTTACAGTCATGTAAGACTGCTTTCCAACATTTGCCACCAAACACTTCAGAATCTCTCATTACAACCTCTTCCCACTTAAACCCCTTCTACTGCACCTCACTGCAAATATTTGAAGGTGAAAACCTACCTCAGGCATGCAGGAAGCCATTAGGTGAAACCCTTGCTTTTCATTCTTCCATGCACACTAACATAAGATTGGGTTCACATTAACCATATGGTTTGATACTTTCAATTTTCCAACTTCTTTGTTGTCCATAGTAACTAAGGGGGGCACTCTGTATTTCCTCAAGAAATTAATACCTAAAGCAGAGCCCATATATTCCAATTGTTTAGCATCTCAATTTTAACTCTCCCATGACCCTTAGTCAAGTTCCATACACACAAGGATACTTCAAGTGCTGGGCAAGTGTTTCTTCTCTGACCATTTGAACAACTTCTATAAGTACACAAATAGTCAATCAGCCACCAAATGCACATAAATAAACAACATTTTACCTGTTCCATTTTGATCAGGAAACAATCAGTGAAGTCTCAAGGGTTGGTAATGTCCAGAGATTCTTGGTGTTCTTTTATTTTCTCCAACACATAATTTTTTACATAAGTATTATTACTAATCATTTTTCTATGACTTCCTGGGAACAATCAAGAAGAATTAGAAAAGTAGTACAGATCATAAAATAAAAAAAAATTACTGAATTAAACATTTTTATTGAAAACATATACATAATACACCAGACTATGGTTTAAAATTATGTTTAAAAAAAACCTCTGTGACTGTAACATAATTATAAATATGTTATTACAAAAATTAAAAAGAAAGGAAGGAAGGAAGATAGAAGGAGGTGGAATTGAGGCAGAAAAATCATTATATTCTTATGATTGTATCACTAAACTACATGAAATATATTCTGGGGCACATTCCTAGATTATGTGATAATGTGAGATTTTTGTCGGTGTTATTAAAGAATAGAGGAGAATGTAATTTGAGAGACTACTTTGAAAAGTATAGAAATACTGAAATCATAGAAGTTATGCAGGTACATGGCACTGTGGTGCAGTGGGTTAAGCTGCCGCCTGCAGTGCTGTCATCCCCGATGAGCACTGGTTAGAAGCCCAGCTGCTCCACTTCCAATACAGCTCTCTGGTATGGCCTGGGAATGCAGAAGAAGATAGATCATGTCCTTGGGCCCTTGCACTGTGTTTGAGACCTGGAAGAAGCTCCTGGAACCTGGCTTCGGATTGACACAGCTCCAGATGTTGTGGCCAATTAGGGAGTGAACTAGCAGATGGAAGACCTCTCTCTCTCTCTCTCTCTCTCTCTCTGTGTGTGTGTGTGTGTGTGTGTGTGTGTCTGTCTGTCTGTCTCTGCCTCTCCTTCCCTGTGTGTAACTCTAACTTTCAATAAATAAATAAATCTTTTTTTAAAAAAAAAGAAGTTATTCAACATAGTAGAGTGGGGGGAAAAGTTTTGTATTTTCTAACAGTTGATAAAATTGTTGTTCAGAAATACCACTCTATTAGTGGGCATAGTTTTGAGGTGAAAAAAAAAAAAAAAAAAAAAAAAAAAAAAAAAACCCTTTCTAATCAAAAGCTGCAGGCTGCTGCCAGATCAACAAGGGCTGAGGAGCTGGGTCTGGCAACTTAATGGATCATGGAGGAAACTCTGGAGGTGGTGGATGTAATTTTGGCAGTGGTGGAAATTTTGGTGGAAGAGGAGGCTATGACATTGGGGTGGTGGCGGCAGAGAGGGTACAGAGGAGGTGATGGTGGACAGAAGGGATTTGGAGACCATGGAGGCAAGCGCGGTGCTGGTGCTGACGGCAGTAGCAGAAGAGGCTACTGGTTGTGGTGGACAGATACGGGGACAGATATGCTAGAGAAGGAGGATGTGAGGGTAAAATGAAGGAGGGAATTTTGGAGGTAACTATGGCGGTGGTGGGCACAACAATGGTTTTGGAAGTTCAAGATGATGCAGCAGTCAATCATGGGCCTATGATGGGGGCATTTTGAATGGAGAAGCTCAGGAAGTTCCTATGGTGGTGTTCATGGAGCTGGTGGTAGAATTTCTGGATATGGTAGCAGAAGATTCTTAAAAATAGGATGAAAGGGCTACAATTATGAACAGGACAGAGAGCAAAGAGTTATCAGGAAAGGAGCAGATAACTTGGAGGCTATCAGCCCAAATTCTATAGGAACTATACAAAAAATCTGTCACAGCAGGAACAATGACCAATATTTAGAAAAGCTACTGCAGCATGAACAGAAACCCTTCTTCTCCACGAAATCATAGCCACAACTTGTCAAAAGTGCAGCTGTTGATTAATACAATGTACTGTTGATTAGCTGTATATTCCTGAGGTTTTTCTACATGTAGTAGCTTTGTCATTTCTTTTTATTTTCATTGCATCAGGTATATTGCTCTGTAAATTGTGGTAGTGGTACCAGGAATAAAAAAAATAAGGAAAGTTTAATTTATTAAACAAAAAGAACAGATGAGTGAGCCTGGGGTGCAGTTTTGAGATGTCACTTGGACTACTTGAATACCATATTGTAGTGCCTGTGCTCAAGTAACAGATCAACTTCCAATTTCAGATCCCTCCTAGTGCATGCCCTGGGAGGCAGCAGATTATGACTGAAGTTTTGAGTGCATGTCACCTACCAAGAAATTGGATTGTGTTCCAGGATCCTGACTTCTGTTTGGCCCAAGCTAGCCTCTATGTGTAACTAAAGTGTTAAACAGCAGGTAGAATATGTCTGATTCTGTCTGTCTCTCCCAAGCTTTCTTCCATTCAAGTAAATGAAAACAAACAAATAAATATTTTATATTAAAAAATAAAAGACCTGAGGCCGGCATTGCGGTGTGGCAGGTAAAGCTGCTGCCTGCAGCATGGCTTCCCATATGGGCACTAGTTTGAGACTGGCTCTTCCACTTCTGATCTAGCTTCCTGTTAATGTCCTGGGAAAGCAACAGGCAATGGTCCAAGTGTTTGGGGCCCTGCTACCCATGTGAGAGGCCCCAAAGAAGCTCCTGGCTCCTGGCTTTTCCTGGCCCAGTTCCAGCCATTGTGGGCTTAAGTTGAGTGAAGCAGCAGATGGAAGCTCTCTCCCTTTCCCTCTCCCTCTCCCTCTCCCTCTCCCTCTCCCACTCTCTCTCACCCTCTCTCTCTGTCTGTCTGTGTGTGTGTGCCTCAGAGTCATATATATTTGACTCTTACTTCAAATAAATTATCTTTTAAAAAAGGCAAGACTTGAGGAAATGCTGAGCTTTCACCTGTGACTGACTACTGGGTTCCATTTAACCAATATGACTGAGGTAAGGAGTGCCCAACACATTCCTGTCCCAGAAGTGACGATGTTGTTTCTTCTCTTATTTCATTTCCTCTTTCCTTCTTTCTTCCTTCCTACCTCCCTTCCTTCCTTTCTTCCATTCACTCTATTCTCTCTTTGTCTCTCTTTCTCTTTCATTGTGTATATGTATCTAAAGCTCTTTGTTTGTATTTTTCACTTTCACCTTCAAGGTAACCATTGTCAAAGCAGCTGAACACAAGTTAAGGGAACAGAGAATGCAGGGACCTCACAGGAAAGCAACATACACCTTTAGCATATTTAGTGGGGAAAAGTCAAATATATCTATAGCTTAAAAATAAAAAAAAAAAAAGAAGAAGCAAAAGGAGTCATTGGCAAAAAGAAAAACAAAAAGAAAGAATTTATCTTTCACTTGCACCGCGGCTAAACAGGCAAATCCTCCGCCTTGCAGCGCCGGCACACTGGGTTCTAGTCCCGGTCGGGGCGCCAGATTCTGTCCCGGTTGCCCCTCTTCCAGGCCAGCTCTCTTCTGTGGCCAGGGAGTGCAGTGGAGGATGGCCCAAGTGCTTGGGCCCCGCACCCCATGGGAGACCAGGGTAAGTACATGGCTCCTGCCATCGGATCAGCGCGGTGCACCGGCCGCAGCACGCCGGCCGCAGCACACCGGCCGAGGCGGCCATTGGAGGGTGAACCAAGGGCAAAGAAAGATCTTTCTCTCTGTCTCTCTCTCACTGTCCACTCTGCCTGTCAAAAAAAAAAAAAAGAAGAAGAAGAAGAAAAGAAATGTTCTCTCAGAAAGAGGGCAACATGGTCTCACCTGTACCCAGGGGGAATTGAAAAACTTGAAGTTTTCATTAATTTTTTCCATCAAGTTAAGAAAAGTCTGATCTCTATAATCAAAACGGTCTGTAGGAAGCAGTGCCCAGGTTAAAGGTGGGATCACAGGGTGAGCCTGAAGAATGGGAAACATTTTTAAATACTATCAAAACATCCATACAAGACTTTAGGCTTTGAACTAACAAGCAGAGGCTACTTTAGAATCGAAAATAATATTTACATACAGACTAACTAACTGATCAGCAAAATCTTCAAAGTGCTTAGAACAACACTACAATTTCCCCATCCTAGTTTATTTAATGATGGCTTTCCAACTACCGCAAAAACACCCACTGCTTGAAGAAAACATCACTGCTTCTGGGTATGGGATTCTGACCCTAGGCAAGGTTCTTTTGGAGGAAAAAAGAAAAAGTCCTAGAGGCACCTAATAACTCAAGTTATAAGTGTAAAACTTCACCTATTCTTACAGTTTATAGACAATTAAGGAGGGAAACAGGCATCTTTTATAGATCTTCGATAATTGAAGAAAGGACACATAGAAACTCCAGACAGAAAGACTAAAGAGAAAGTGTACCAAACAATTCAGGTGTTTCATGAAACAAACTTAGCCAGCAAACCATCCATGGAACTTGAAAAAACTCAAGCCCAAATGAACACAAGTTATAAAACAAATTTGTTTGCAGAAAATTGAAATGAAATTAGAAATCTTTATTTCAAATTTAAGTGACAAAGGCAAACTCAAAGCTTGAATTGAGGAATAAAGTCCCAGATTTCTCTGATATACAGAGAAAAAATAATTCCTGCTCATGGAAACAATGTCCATAATAACAAATCAGGCTAGGGGCTAACACTGTGGAATGCTGCGTTAAGCCTCCAGCTGTGGTGCCAGCATCCTATATGGGCTCCGGTTCCAGGCCTGGCTGCTCCACTTCCAATAGGTTCCCTGCTATGGCCTGGGAAATCAGTGGAAGATGTCCCAAGTGCTTAGGCCCCTGCACCCATGTGGTAGACCCAGAAGAAGCTCCTGGCTCCTGACTTCAGGTTGGCCCAATTCCAGCCTCTGCCACCATTTAGGGAGTGAACCAATGAATGGAAGACCTCTCTCCATGTCTCTCCCTTCTCTGCCAGTACCTCTGCCTCTCAAATAAATAAATGAATCATTAAAAAATAAAGTAAAATAAAAATAGTCAATCAGCCTGCCCAATTAATTTATTTGGACAAAGCTGTGGTCTTGTGGAATTCTAGATTATTGCTCTATATAGCCATCAACAGAATGCTGTGTCATAATGAATATTTTAATATGATGATCACTTAGGCAAATTCATCATGTTTCATAATAAAAAAAAGTAAAGGAGAGTTTTGTTTTTGTTTTCCTATTTTGTTTTGTTTTGGGTAGACAGTATTTCAATAAAATTGTTCTAATCAAAAAATCAAGAAACTTTTTATGGAAAAGCCTCAGGATCCACATCATAGATATAATTAAAGATGACTTGAAATAAGAGTGTATAAAAGGGGCTGGCGCTGTGGCATAGCAAGTAAAGCTGCCGCCTGCAGTGCCAGCATCCCATACGGGCACAGGTTCAAGTCCCGGCTGCTTCACTTCCAATCGAGCTCTCTGCTATGGCCTAGAAAAGCAGTGGAAGATGGCCCAAGTGCTTGGGCCCCTGCACCTGTGTGGGAGACCCAGAAGAAGCTCTTGGCTCCTGGCTTTAGACTGGCGCAGTTCCAGCTTTGCAGCCAATTGGGAAGAGAACCAGCAGGTGGAAGATCTCTCTCTCTTTTTCTCTCTGCCTCTCCTTCTCTCTCTGTGTAACTCTGACTTTCAAATAAATAAATAAATCTTTTTAAAAAAAGTATATAAACGATAGGGATTAAATAATAGAAAAATCTATGGGGCCTGGGCTGTGGCACAGCGGGTTAAAACCCTGGCCTGAAACACCAGCATCCCATATGGGCACTGGTTCTAGTCCCGGCTGCTCCTCTTCAGATACAGCTCTCTGCTATGGCCTGTGATAGCAACAGACGATGGCCCAAGTCCTTGGGCCGCTGCACCCGCGTGGGAGACCCGGAAGAAGCTCCTGGCTCCTGGCTTCAGATTGACACAGCTTCAGCCATTGTGGCCATCTAGGGAGTGAACCTGAGGATGAAGACCTCTCTCTCTGTCTCTACCTTTCTCTGTAACTCTGTCTTTCAAATAAATAAAATAAATCTTAAAAAAATCTGTTTACTTAACTGCTCTCGACAGGCTCTTTTTCAATTAAAATATACCAGGTACTAAGCTTTCAAAGAAAACTATGATTTTCATCAATGCACAGATCAACTAGGCAGAAAATCAACAAAGAAACAGCAGAGCTAATATTTACAATATGCCAAATGGATCTCACTGATATTTACAGAACCTCTCATCCCATAACTGCAGAATACACATTCTTTTCTTCAGTGCATGGAACTTTCTCTAGAATAGACCATATGCTTGGCCATAAAACAAGTCTCAGCAAATTCAAGAAATACTGAAATAATACCAGGTTTCTGGCCATATGGAAGGAAGCTAGAGTTTAACAACTTAAGAAACTCTAAAAAATATGCAAATACATAGAGACTGAAAAGTGTGTCATAGGAGAAAAAACAAAAGGGAAAGCAAAACAAATTCTAAAAATGAATGAAGAGGACAACACAACACAGCAAAACTTCTGTTATATAGCAAAAGCATTGTTAATAAGAAAGCTTATAGCCCTACATCAAGAAATTGGAAAGGCATCAAGTAAATGATCTAGCAATGCATCTCAAGGAACTAGAAAAACAAGAATAAACAAAACCCCAAATTAGTAGGAAGAAAGAAATAATAAAAATTAGAAAAGAAATAAACAAAATTGAAATTGAAAAAGATACAAAAGATCATGAAATGAAGAGCTGTTTTAAAAAAAATTTAAAAATGATAAACTATTGGCCCAAATAACCAAAAAGAGGTGGAGGGCAGAAGACACAAATTAAAAAAGCCAGAGATGAAAGCAAAGGTATTACAATGGATAACACAAAAGTAAAAAAAAGTCATCAAGAATTACTATAGGGACATACACTGTGGCACAGCTGCTAAAACTGCCACCCATAGCATCGGCATCCCATATGAGCACCTGTTCCAGTCCCGGCTGCTCCACTTACATTCCAGCACCCTGCCAATGTGCCCAGGAAAGCAGCAGATGATGGCCCAAATGCTTGTGCTCCTGCACTCACGTGGGAGACCTAGAAGAAGCTCCTGGCTCCTGGGTTCATACCAGCCAAGCCCCAGCCATTGTGGTCATTTGGGGAGTGAACTAAGAGATAGAAGACCTCTCTATTCCCCACCTTTTAATTCTGCCATTCAAATGAATTTTAAAAATCTTTTCAAAAGTTGCTGATAGTTTTAAAAGTTATTTGGGGCCGGCGCCACAGCTCACTAGGCTAATCCTCCACCTTGCGGCACCAGCACACCGGGTTCTAGTCCCGGTCGGGGCGCTGGATTCTGTCCCGGTTGCCCCTCTTCCAGGCCATCTCTCTGCTGTGGCCAGGGAGTGCAGTGGAGGATGGCCCAAGTACTTGGGCCCTGCACCCCATGGGAGACCAGGAGAAGCACCTAGCTCCTGCCATCGGATCAGCACGGTGCGCCGGCCGCAGCGCGCCGGCCACGGTGGCCATTGGAGGGTGAACCAATGGAAAAGGAAGACCTTTCTCTCTGTCTCTCTCTCTCACTGTCCACTCTGCCTGTCCAAAAAAAAAAGTTATTTGGAGCTAGATTTGTGGCATAGTGGGTAAAGCCACAGCCTGCAATACCATAATCCCACATGGGCACTGCTTCACCACCCGGCTACTCCACTTCTGATGCAGATTCCTGTTAATGGTCTGGGAAACTAGCAGAAGATGGTCCAAGTGTATGGGCCCTGATACCCACATGAGAGACCCAGATGAAGCACTTGGTTTCATCTGGCCTGGTGCTGACTGTTGAGGGCACCTGGGGCATGAAACAGCAAATGGAAGATCTCTCTCTGTCAGTCTCTTCCTATTTATCTGTAACTCTTGCTTTCAAATACATAAATAAAATTTTTAAAACAATAAATAAATAATAAAACAGTTATTTGTCCAGAGGGGTACCATGATGGATAAGGGTTGTATAGAGAGGTATGTGGGAAATTAAAATAATACATAAACACCATAACAGGTAGGCATTATAGACCTGGCCTTGAAACCACCCCTGGATCTGTCAGGGAGGCTCATCCTACAAATATAGGCCATAAGGATGTGAAGTAGTCATTTCCACCATGTGCCAGACTAGTATCCCCTGGTGAAAAGTTCCGGAATACTACCCCACAATTGTGCTACAGGAAAAAATATTTCTTTATGTAAAAAAAAAAAAAAAAAAAAAAAAAAAAAAAAAAAAAAAACAAACCTGAAGTGTTACAAACAAACAAAGCAAGGAAAGAAAAAAATAAGAACAGGCTTTTATACTCAACTCTGTAGGCATGGTCACTGAATGAAACACAACCAAAGGTGCCAAAATCCCTTAGCTCTGGGCTTCAATCAGTCTCTGCTCCTCCAGGGAGCTGACAATGAGGACCCAGAATGAAAGATTTTGCCATACTTGACTGTGTCCAGGGCCATCACTGGAGAACACTCCATTCTCTTAAGGTCATAGAATCACCCACCACTCGTTTTTCTCAGCTCCTCCACCAGGCAGCAGGCTTCCTCTTGAACTCTTTCTTCAATGCTCTTCTTCCCCATCCCAAAATTCCGCAGGGTCATCAGAGAGAAGCGCCGGGTCTCCTTCCATCTCTTTCCATTGCTGAAAATGATTCCTAAGAGCAAAAGAAATGGAAACTAAAGGAGGATCCCAGACAAAGACACCTGAAAGGCTTGTGGATCGACTCAGCTGTGCAGGAGGAGACCTCGACATTTCTGCTCCCAACTCTTCTTACAGTTATCGCTACCATGCAGGCACAGGCACACACATACATACACATACTCACACACACACACACACACACACAACACACACACAGAGACACTGACCAAATCCTTTATTAACTATTGAAGTCACTGGGAAAACGATTCTTCCAGAAAACTCTTCTCCCAGATCAACCAAGGCTTCTTTCACCGTATCATATCCACAAATCACCACAGTGGGCCTCAAGCCCAAAAACACAGCGAAAACAGGGCCATAGACTTCTGACAGCTGGAAAGAGAAAATAGAATGAATGCAAATATTATTAGCAAAAGAAATCTCATTTGATCCACATAGTGTACATCGTTCAGATAGGTAAGAACATCAGATTGTTGATATTTTTCTTCATCAAATACAATTTCAAACATTTCTGGATGTTATTAATAACCACAGTGATGATCACTGTAGCTCCTCAAACAGTGACTCACAACTCCAGGCTGTTGCAGGGGAAATCAGTTTGCAAATCATCAGAACTAGTCAACACATTGAGCAAGGCTTATTTACTTGGTTTTACAGACAGACAAAAATTTACAGACTGTCTAATTCTTTGTCACATGACTAATAAATAGAAGACCCAAATTTAAACTGTGCTCTGTCAGCTACTGATTTCTCAGCACTTTGTCAGGACTCCATGTTCAAATCTGGACCCACACCCAGCTGCTGTACAACACTGTTTCAGATCATCTACAAAGTTCTTCCCATGGAGATCAGACTCTGTAGTGGTAAATATTAGAGAAATCTACAGTTGTTAAAAGTCACCCCAGATGATATTAATGCCCAGCCCATTTTAAGATCTGCTGGTATTATTAACATAGAAAGAGAATGGGCAGGCAGCGGCCAGCATTTTGGCAAAGTGGTTCTGCAATGCCAGCATCCCATATGGTGACAATTTGAGTACTGGCTGCTTCACTTCTGCTCCAGCTCCCTGCTATTGCTCCTGGGAAAAGCAGTAGAGAATGGCCCAAGTGCATGGGCTTGCTGCCCATGTGGCAGACATGAATGAAACTCCTGAATCTTGGCTTTTATCAGGCAAGCTATGGCCATTGCAGATTTTTGAAGAGTGACCCAGTGGAAGAAAGATTTCTCTCTCTCTCTCTCTCTCTCTCTCTCTCTCTCTAATTCTGCCCTTTAAATAAATAAATAAATGCTAAAAAAGAAGAAGACATAAAAATAGTGAAGTGGGGGGTCACCAAAAAGGCAGGGCAAGCACATGCAAATCTCGCTAGAGACAATTTAATTCATACTGTACAGAAAGATGGTACCAGCAGGAAGAAATAACATATCTTCCTCAGGCATCACAATGGAAAGTCATAAAAGGGCTTCATGACTCTTGTCATTTGGGGAGAGATAAACTTAAAAAGCTGTGTGACAAATTATTTTGTGGAAAGGGCCTGACAAAAACCATCCACAGAGTCTGTCAGAATTGTCTTCTCTGTGCTAAAAGTAACTCCCAGGGGTCTCGACCTCCACCTTTAATTAAACCTATGAAGCGAAAAGGAACTTACCCCGGGGAAGACTGGCAAATAGATTTTACACAGATGCCACCCTGCCAAGGCTATAGGTAACTGCTTGTACTTACAGACACCTTTACTGGATGGGTAGAAGCCTTCCCAACCAGAACTGAAAGAGCTCAGGAAGTGGCCAAAACTCTCCTGAAGGAAGTTATTCCTCGCTTTGGTCTCCCAAAATCTTTACAAAGCGACAATGGGCCTTCCTTCATCTCCCAGATTATACAAGGGATTTGTAAGGCCCTAGGAATAACCTGGCACCTTCACTCTGCATGGAGACATCAGTCTTCTGGTAAGGTAGAAAGAGCCAACCAGACTCTAAAGAAAAACAAAGGCAAACTCTGCCAGGAAACTAGTCAAAACTGGATTTCTGTCCTTCCCACTGCTCTACTCAGAATTAGGACAGCACCCACCTCCCAGCTCTCCCTACGCCCCTTTGAGGCTCTTTACAGGAGGCCCTTTCTGCATTCAGACATCCTGGTAGATACAGAAACCAACAATGCCATCAAATACTTTATTTCCTTGGCTCAATTCCAAAAGGCAATCTGGGATCTCGGGCTCCACACAGGCCAGGACACCAGCCCATCCCACTTATATGAGCCATGAACGCAGGTCCTACTTAAAACCTGGAAAGACAGTTCTCCCAAGTCCCAGCTTACTCCTACATGGAAAGGGCCATACACTGTCTTACTTTCCACACCTACAGCGATCAAAGTGCCTGGCATCCCCAGCTGGATCCACCACACCAGGGTGAAGCCATACTGCTCTGAAGACCAGCAGGATCCTGAACCGAAAAAAGCCTGGTCAACAGAGCCTCTGGAAGAGTTGCACCTACTCTTTAAAAGGAGCCCAGACAAGTAAAAATGCACTCCCAAAGTCTTCCCTTCTTCCTCCTACTGGCATGCTTCCCACCTGGACTCCTAACTGATGCCTCGCCCTTTATTAGGCCACTCCAGGCTGCAGTTGATTTATTGGCCAACACTTCCTATGGCCGCTCCTGCTGGATTTGCCTGGAGATACAGGGCTCATCTGGGGAAGCATGGCCAACCTCTCTAACGGAATGGGCTCAGACAGAAGGATTTATGTACTACTCAACTTCTACTGGGCATCAGGGTGTTCCCACATCAGTTAGAAAAGACAGGCTCTCACACCCTGTTATAGGACCTATCTATACCAAGGTCACACTAAGGGCAAAAGCCCCCTTTGCCTCAGCTCTCCTGAGTTTCCACAGGTACACCCTATGGGATCCCTAGATAGCTCTTTTTGTAACTTTACTGTAACGGTACACACCAAGGATTGGGTACTCTCACTCAAGCCCCCTTGCTCTTCTCCTCTCCTCCTAACATATCTGTGGCACATCAGCTCCATTACACTGGGGGCTTCTGCCAGGGAAGACCTCTGTCATGTAAACATTTTGCTCTAATGGCCGATTTTAATTGGGGCAGCATGGGAATAGATAATTGCTCCCTCATTCACGTGGATAGCAAGTTGGCCCGGACTTTCATCAACACCTCTAGACGGATAATGTTCTGGGAAGATCGGATGAGCAGTACTTCCCACAACAACATCCCACGTTTTAGTCCACTAACTGCAGCTTCCTTTGTTGCCATGTACTTCTTCAGACGCACCACTACTGAAATATACCACTTCTCTGGATGCCTCTCTCCCACAGCGGGGATATACTTTGTCTGTGGGACTCTTGCTTACCAATGCTTACCTTCTAACTGGACAGGGCTCTGTACCCTGGCCTATGTCCTCTCTACTATATCTGTTGCTAACGGATTCCCTTACACACCACTTCTTGACTCTCCAAGAGAATTCTCCCTCTGATCCCTGTCCTGGTAGGGATCAGCATAGTGGCTGGAGTGGCAGGAGTTGCTACAGGCACAACAGGGGCAGTATCAGCAAACAACACGGATACTAGCCTCTCCTCCGAACTGGCTGGTCTTAACACCCACATAGCAGCCTCCCCCTTCACTCTCCAAAATCAGATCAACTCCTTGGCTGCAGTTGTTCTCCAAAACAGACGAGTGTTGGGCATGCTAACTGCCGCTCAGGGAGGTGTCTGTGCCATGCTCCAGGAAGAATGCTGTTTCTGGGTCAATCAGACTGGACAGCTACAAACCCAAATTCGTACTTTCCTGGACAAAACCAAACAGCTCCAGGTCAAGCAGGGCTTGGATTTCTGGCCTGACATCTGGTCATGGAAATCCTGGATATTTCCTCTCCTTGGCCCTATAACTTCTGTTGCTGCTTCTCTTTGGACCATGTGTTTTAATGCCTTTGTTCGTTCTGTCTCTAACAGAATAAAAGCTGTCGAATTTCAAATGGTCGTCAGACAAGGCTTCCAGCTCATTCCATCGGATGACCTGAGCAGCCCTCTGGACCGAGCAGGGCAGTCTTTCCAAGGCCACTGTCGCACACCATAGGACAGATAGAAAGAGGAAACACACATATCCATCTTGACGCCCATATGTCAGCTTTGAAGTAGCTACAGAAGACGAAACTTCTCGCAAAAAGAATTATGGGTATTCCTCTTGAGGGGAAAATGTTAGGTAGGAAGTCAAAAATGAGCTTATGTGTGTGTGACAAAGGCCTAAGGCATTGACATCCAGGTCCAGCATCCGCATCTCAAAGTCATCCCAAAGTCATCCCAATAACCTTCCAGGTACAGCCCAGTATCTGCACTTCAAACGTTCTGCCAGATCCTGATAATCAGCATCCTGATGACCTTCCAGGGGGTCCTACCCTTCTACCGGATAACCATCCTTCCTCTAACTGGGGCTAGGCCAGCCAGGCTTCCTCCTGGCTGATAACTTCAGGGGGAAAACTCAGAAAGGAATTTTTCATATTTACATCCAAAAAGTCCTTTGTTCGAAGAAGAGAAGGAGAAGAGGTGGGAAGAGGAGACCCATCCCCTTAAAAACCTCTAGCAATCATGACAGAGAACAACTAAAGTAAATTGTTTGATGCAAGCATATTAGTTTAATGAGCAGTTCGTAATTTTTGACTTTGAGGAAAATCAAAATAATCTATGACATGTGCACTAATGTCTGTTTTGTGCTACTCCAAAATCTAGGACATTTTGTCTTGAGAGCAGATTCGTTTCAAGCACTCAGTACAATCTACCAGCATTACAGGTGCCTAAACATAAAATAGTTAACATAGTTTAGTAACCAACCATATGCCAAGTTATGAGGTAAATAAATGGGAATGCTTTTCACTATTACATGCAAAATATGCTAGAAAATGGGGATCACTATATCTTATTTTTAGCTGGAAATATAGACTTTTGGAGAACAGATCTGGCCAGGGACACAGAGCTTACATAGAACGAAAAAACAGATTGGAGGTGAGATCTTCTGATGTCCTATGTAGTATACAATGGCTCACGCCACTGCTACCTGGGCAACCATGTTAGCAAAACAAACCAAACCCCAAACATTAGTTACTCTGAGTCAACACCACCGACTGCCTTCATGAAGCACAGGTGTGGGGCCAGCAGCAGGTTAAGCCAGTGATTGGGACAATGCTCATGCAAAGCACACAGATTTTAAGATATCATCCTATTCTTACAACTTACTAGTTCAGTTATTTCTAAGCCCTTTGAGTAAAAAAATTAAGTCTTTCAAGACCCAGTGTTTTATTGGTCATGATTATAGAGGTCCTGACAATTTGCACATATAATAAAATAATAATAATAATAATAATAATATCATTCGGATTCTACCACAATTGCCTAATGTAAAATTATCTCCACTTAATAGAGGAGGAAGCAGAGTTTCACAGAATCAGTTCCCCAAACTAGGAGACACAAACTAGAGGTGGTAGAACTCAGTCTGGATCCCACATGTCCCATGTCTCGCTCCCTTTGACCAACTGAAACATTCAGATCAATTGGGTTCACCAACATCTATTGATTCTGTACTATGAGTCACTATTTTGTTTTTCAGCCTAATCAATGACTTTCAAAATAAACACGAATTTAGTTAATAATTAAAGAGTATATTAATAAAACCAAAATAAAAAAGTTTGGGGTACAAACTTTGGAACTTGAGTAAGTCCCCGTCTCTGTTAATGTTTCATACAAAATCAAGAGAGAAGCCATCTTCTGCCTAATACACAGTTTTAAACTCATTTAAAAAAAAAAAACAACACATCAAGTTATTTTGGATAAAATAGCTCAGCTGCTCTTTAAGGAAATTATGTTATATGTTGAGAGGTCACTATCTCTGCTCTCCTCCTCTTTTCAGTAGGAAATCATAGTATTTAACCTGTGCATACTGACTTCAGTCACTTTCTATATCCATAAGGCTTTTCCAGATAGTTTCATGGATTAGTAATTTATTTCTTTTTAACATTAAGTTACATTTAAATAATATTGTACTTTATTTATACACTACAGTTTTTCTAACCACTCAACTAATGAGAGACATCTTGGTGGCTTCCAACTCTTGTAAATGATGTATAAAGCTGCTATAAACACCTGTGTGCAGGTCTTGGGAGGCAGCTAGAAGTTTTCAACTCACTTGAATAAATACAAGGGAGCACAAAAATCTGGGAAGCCATGGTAAGCATACTTTAGTCTTATAAGAAAATGTCAAACTGTCTTCCAAATATTTGCCCCTTTTGCATGCACACTAATGATGAGGAATACTCCCGGTTGTTCCACATTCTTGTCAACATTTGCTTTGATGGGTGTTAGATTAGAACTGTTGTGCATGTGTTTAGTGTTGTCTCATTATTGTTTTAGTTTACAGCTTCTTAATGATTTATGATGTACAGCACTCTCCAAACCCTGCTAGCATCTGCCTTCTTGAATGAGTATATGATCAAACTTTTGGCCATTTTTTAAGCAGATTGTCCATTTCTCACTGTTGAGTTGTTTTTTTTTTTTTTTTTGACAGGCAGAGTGGACAGTGAGAGAGAGAGACAGAGAGAGAAAGGTCTTCCTTTGCCATTGGTTCACCCTCCAATGGCCGCCGCTGCAGCCGGCGCACCGCGCTGATCCGATGGCAGGAGCCAGGAGCCAGGTGCTTTTCCTGGTCTCCCATGGGGTGCAGGGCCCAAGCACCTGGGCCATCCTCCACTGCACTCCCTGGCCATAGCAGAGAGCTGGCCTGGAAGAGGGGCAACCGGGACAGAATCCGGCGCCCCAACCGGGACTAGAACCCGGTGTGCCGGCGCCGCAAGGTGGAGGATTAGCCTATTGAGCCACAGCGCCGGCCCTCACTGTTGAGTTTTAAGAGTTCTTTGTATATTTTGAATTAACAGTCCTTCATCAGATACACCACTTAGAAATATTTCACACACTCACTCTGTAGCTTTTCTTCTCTTTATTTTAACAGTATTCTTTGCAGTATAAAAATTTTTATTTTATTGAAGATTAGTGCACCGGTTCATCCTTTCAGGAATAATGCTTTTGTTGTTCTATTTAGGAAACTTTTACCAAAGCAAGATCATCAAGATTTTCTCCTATGTAATGTTATTAGAATTTTATACTTACATTTTACACTTAGTTTTATGATGTATTTTAAACTAACTTTGTGAAGAATATAAGGCCAATTTGAATATTCTTTTTTCTTTTGTATGAGAATGTCCAGTTTCAAGCACCATTTGAGAAAAGGATGTCCTTTCACCATGGAGGTGCCTTTGCTTCTATTCAAAAGTTAGTTGACTATATTTGTATTGCTCTGTTTCCATTAACTTATTTGTCTGTTCTTTCACCAATACCCCACAGATTTGATTACCATGCATATTTTCTTGTGGGGAGCAACTCGGACTAGACTAAGTTACTGGAATTAAGACTTATTCTATGCATCTGCTCTCCCACAATATGGCGCTGAGAAGGGAGAAGCAGCTTCTACACAGCTGCCTCCAGTTCAACCAATAAACAGCAGGACCTGCTCCTGATTGGAGGAGAGCAGCGTACTCGGCGTGTGGGTAGCAGAGTTGGGATTGGTGGAAGAGGACTATAAAGGAGGAGAGAGACAACATGCACCAGGAACATCTAAGGGGAACATCTATCTGAAGGAACACCTGTGCAGCCCCCGAGAGAGCCGGCCGGCGGTGTGCCGCTCCCCCACGGAAGTGGGGAATGTGGCAGGGGGAACCGCCCTTCCACGGAGGTGGAAGGGTCGGTAGCCAACCCGGGAAGAACCAGCAGCAAACCCGGGGAGGGCCGAGCAGACGAAAGAACAATGCAGGGTCCTGTGTCGTTCCTCCACGAAGAGGGGGAGTGACATTTTCTCATTTTTTTATTTATTTATTTTTTGACAGGCAGAGTGGACAGTGAGAGAGAAAGAGAGAAAGGTCTTCCTTTGCCGTTGGTTCACCCTCCAATGACCGCTGCGGCCAACGCACTATGGCCAGCGCACTGCACTGATCTGAAGCAAGGAGCCAGGTGCTTCTCCTGGTCTCCCATGCTGGTGCAGGGCCCAAGCACTTGGGCCATCCTCCACTGCACTCCCGGGCCACAACAGAAAGCTGGACTGGAAGAATAGCAACCAGGACAGAATCCGGCGCCACGACCGGGACTAGAACCGGGGGTGCCGGTGCCACAAGCAGAGGATTAGCCTAGTGAGCCACGTTGGTGCTATCATGATTACCATACATTTCTAATGAGTCTTGAAATCAGATGAAGCAAGGTCAGCCCTTTGACTTATTTTCCTTAAAAATTGCATATCCTGGGTTTTTAACTACTTCTTATTAATTATAAATTCAGATGTTGATATCTAAAAAGGAATATGCCTGTTATTTGGTTGAGATCACATTATGTCCATAGATCAAATCAAAAGACAACATAACAATAATAACATCATATTCATGCTGATGAAATATATCTCCATTTATTTACATCATCTTTGGTTTCCTCTGCTTTGTAGTTTTCTTCAAATGATCATATACACATTTTATCAGACACAAACACAAGCATTTCATATTTGTAGGTACAATGTAAATGATACTGTGTGTGTTTGTGCCTATCCTTATAAGGACCAGCGTGACCTCTTGGAACTTCATTTTTTTTTCATATGTTATTCACATTAGGTACAAAAGAAAGAAGATCTGAAAACTGATTCAACATTCAATAGTGCTTTTATTTTGAACATATAGAGGGGAAACATGTCTGAATTATCAAATGCCAATCATCTTGCTCAATTTCACAGTGATGACATAATAGCAATTCAGCATTAGACATGAAGTAACCCATGAGGTGGTTAATCCAAGAATTACACACTGTAAGGAAAGGCAGATACACATTTATGAAGGGATCCAGAAAACGTTTCCTAATGGAGGCTAGACCTTGAAAATGAATAAATGTCAGAGGATACAACAGGGGAGGGACCCATGATAGGCAAAGGAGTTGGAGGCGGCTCTGGAAGAGAGGAGTTGCAGATGACAGCTCAGCAGCAGCCACGTGGCCTGCCCTTCTTCAGGCAGGAATGAAGCTGAGCTGGTACAAGGGTGGCACACGACCTAGCCCACTGACAAGTGGGGTGGTGTCAATGTCCTTGGGGTCAACCAGAGGCTTCAGGGTAAAGTTCTGCAAAATGGCAGTCAGGAATAAAAACAGCTCCATACGGGCCAGGGCCTCTCCCATACACACTCGCTTTCCTGAAAATAACAAGCACAGAGGATTCTTTACCTAAACATTGAGTTGTGAAACTTCCTCAAGAAGTATGCAGTGCCTGCTTGCTCAGGGACTGAGTAGATGCATGGGTGGATGAAAGACAGGATGACTGGGAGGATGGCTGGGCATACACGTGGAATAAAGGATAAACACTTGTTATCCACGAAAATCTTATTATATCAGGCATCACTCACTCTACAAATGTGTATTGAATATCAGCTCTGTGTCAAACATTTCATTAACTATTGACAAATTACAAACACTTTGAATTTAGAAAAGAAACACACATTTCTTGTGCAGTGGGTTAAAGGTAGTTGGGTTGAGGGACTGACTATCAAATACAAGTGTACTTCAAAAAGTTCGTGATAAAATAGCATGAAAAGGTAAGTTTATTAGGACTCAAAACCAAGTTAAGTCTATCATAAATTTTCCATATTGCCCATTTGCAAGGAATTATTGAAGACCACTCTTGTGCATGGAAAACAAAAATTTCAATCAAAATGAACATTTCAAGTCTATGTTCAATTAATTTAAAGCGCCCTCATGTTTTAAGCCCTTTGAAACTCGAGCAGGATTCAGCCAAGGACTTTCTTTCCCCAGGACAATTTCAAAACCGTATATCTAAACTGGTTACTCTCAATTTAAATCCATAAATGGCTCTCATGTTTGTACCCAACAATGAGGTCCAAGTGGCTTGATATGGACCTTCTCAATCTGTTCATGGTCTGATGCTCAACATCACTCCTTCCATTCTACACATCTACTAAGCAATGGAATATCTGCTTTAAATCAATCTCCAGTCCTCCATGGAGTTTCAAACTGTATGCCATGCTACCCAGGGATCTAAGAAACTCCCTTCTGCTGCTTCCTTTGGAACTTGTGTCTCATGTCTCTTCCTGAATGTAATGTTTGTAAAGCCAAGTTCTTCCTCTGGGTTTCCTCATCATATTCCTGATACACTGAAACATGGATCACTTTGAGTATTTTTCTCTATTTTTTTCTACACAGATAAAATGTGAGTTCATTAAAAGAAGAGCTCAGACCTTAACAGGCCATTACAATGCCAAACCCAAAGCACTGAAAAAACACAGAGGAAAAAAATGGAAACTGCAGGTGTAGAGACTCAGCTCAGACAATTTCGCTGTGGAGATCAAATATCCCAGGTGAACGACCTTGAGTGTAGCAAGATGAAGGTGCCCTGCATTCTTTCAGAGTATCCTCCCCATTCCCAAGGTTTCCCTGTCCCTAAATTTTCTGGACAGTTCTGACCTCAGCAATCCACAGGAATGTCCTCTTCCTGAGGTGCATTTCCTCTGTAGGTGTCCTGATTTTCTCCTTTCCTTTCTGTAAGCCTCCTCTGAGGCAGTTCAATTTCCCTTCTCCTATTAGAACCATGGGATGTCAGTGAGCAGAAAACAGTTTCCCTTCAGCCTCCTTGTTAACCTGTGCTTTCCTTTTTTTTTTTTTTTTTTTTTTTTTTTTTGACAGGCAGAGTGGATAGTGAGAGAGAGAGACAGAGAGAAAGGTCTTCCTTTGCCGTTGGTTCACCCTCCAATGGCCGCCATGGCTGGCGTGCTGCGGCCGGCGCATCGCGCTGATCCAATGGCAGGAGCCAGGTGCTTCTCCTGGTCTCCCATGGGGTGTAGGGCCCAAGCACTTGGGCCATCCTCCACTGCACTCCCTGGCCACAGCAGAGGGCTGGCCTGGAAGAGGGGCAACCAGGACAGAATCCGGCGCCCCGACCAGGACTAGAACCCAGTGTGCCGGCACCATAAGGTGGAGGATTAGCCTAGTGAGCCACGGCGCCCAGCTGTGCTTTCCTTTCAAAGCACTTAGACTATGGTGTTGCAATCCTCTAGTCACCTCCTTCCCTAATTTGTAAGAAAGACACTTATGAGCACTTTGTGTGCTCGGGGCTACTAATTAAATAGCTAGAACTCTAGGCCTACATTGTTGCGGAGCGGGGTAAGCCTCAACCAGCAATGCCAGCATCTCATAAGGGTGCTGGTTTGATTCCCAGCTGCTTCACTTCTGATCCAGTTCCCTGATACATTACCTGGTAAAACAGTAGAAGATGGCTCAATGACTTGTATACATGGACCCACGTGGGAGACCCTGATGGAGTTCCAGGATACTGGTTTCAGCCTGGCTCAGCCCTGGCCATTGAGGCCATTTGGAGAAGCAGCAGATGGAAGATATACCTCTCTCTCATTCTCTCTTTCTCTCTCTCCCTCTCTCCCTCTCTTTCTCTCTACCCTTCTCCTCTCTCTTTCATTTTGCTTTCAAATAAATAAATAAATAAACCTGTAAAAAGCAGACATTCTTATAGCTCAAAGTAAAGACCAATACACAGAAGAATCTCAAAGTTATTTACCCATATAACATTCTTACAATAACTGAAGAAAGTCTAAATGAGATCCACGTTCTAAGAGGAGCACATGTGTGCCCAGGTATAGAGAGAGGCAGAATTCAATTACTCTATCCTGGGGTTTTTCACTTTGAGAGAACTGGGTCAACAACATGAAGCCCCAAACTCCCACTAACCTGGCTCTATAATGAGGAAATGTCATGAAAAAGGAAGGAACGTGGACAGTAGGAGTGGGACTCCTGATCCTGTATAAAAGCAAATCTACCGCTCAGGAGGAAACAATACCTTAACTTCAATTGATCCCCAAAATGTATCCTGTCCCCCAGGATCATATGGAAATAAATTTCTGTTACCTGTTGAGAAAGGCATGAAGTAGTCACTTTTCTTAAAGTTGCCGCTGGCATCCAGGAAGTGGCCAGGGTCAAACTTGTCTGGCTTCAGGAATTCTTGGTTATCATGTAGCACAGAAGTCAGTGATGTTAGCACGGCCGTGCCCTGAAAAAAAAAAAAAAAAAAAAAAAAAAAAAAAACAGAGAAGAAGCCAAGGCATGGAAGAAAGATGGAAATCACAAAGTCAATCTCTAAGGACAAGGAAATCCATGTGCAAAGAAATACCATGACATTTCCAGCCAGGACAAGTAAGAAACAAGGATGAGATTAAGATCAGGAGCGCTGGCGCCACAGCTCACTAGGCTAATCCTCCACCTTGCAGTGCCGGCACACCGGGTTCTAGTCCCAGTTGGGGTGCCGGATTCTGTCCTGGTTGCCCCTCTTCCAGGCCAGCTCTCTGCTGTGGCCAGGGAGTGCAGTGGAGGATGGCCCAGGTGCTTGGGCCCTGCACCCCATGGGAGACCAGGAAAAACACCTGGCTCCTGGCTCCTGCCATCAGATCAGCGCAGTGCGCCGGCCGCAGCGCGCCGGCCGCGGCGGCCATTGGAGGGTGAACCAACGGCAGAGGAAGACCTTTCTCTCTGTCTCTCTCTCTCACTGTCCACTCTGCCTGTCAAAAAAAAAAAAAAAAGAAGAAGAAGAAGATCAGGAGCAAAGATTTTCCTCCGTGCCCTCCAAGAACATTGGATGTACTGAGCATTTGGGAAATTGGGTGCCAATCACCCTGCAGCCAACCCACATACCACAAAGCTTGCACTTGGGTGCCTGTCCTCACTTGCTGCTCTAACTCACTCAGTTCTCACAGATCTCACACATGGTCAGTCATCTAAAAGGAAAGCCTGTGCTGATTCAACAAAAGTCACGAGTATTTGGAAACTGCTCACAGGGCATTTTAAGAGAACATCTTAACAAGACTCCTGGAATGATTCCAACAAGTACACGAACATCTATTTGCTCTCCATCCTTTTGACACAATATGTTTATTTTAAATTAAAGATGTAAGGGAACTGTTAATGATAGGTGAATCCTGCCTAAAATAACACATCCTATTGAATGGGGAAAAGCTGGAAGCATTTCCACTGACATCTGGTACCAGAAGGGATGCCCACTCTCACCACTGCTATTCAGCATAGTTCTGGAAGTTTTAACCAGAGCCATTAGGCAAGAAAAAGAAATTAAAAGGATACAAATTGGGAAGGAAGAACTCAAACCATTCCTCTTTGCAGACGACATGATTCTTTATTAAGGGGATCCAAAAACTCTACTAAGAGAATATTGGAACTCATAGAAGAGTTTGGCAAAGTAGCAGGATATAAAATCAATGCACAAAAATCAACAGCCTTTGTATACAAAGGCAATGCCACAGCTGAGAAAGAACTGCTAAGATCAATCCCATTCACAATAGTTACAAAACCAATCAAATACCTTGGAATAAACTTAACCAAGGACGTTAAAGATCTCTACAATGAGAATTACAAAATCTTAAAGAAAGAAATAGAAGAGGATACCAAGAAATGGAAAAATGTCCCATGCATGGATTGGAAGAATCAACATCATCAAAATGTCCATTCTACCAAAAGCAATTTATAGATTCAATGCAATACCAATCAAGATACCAAAGACATTCTTCTCAGAACTAGAAAAAATGATGCTGAAATTCATATGGAGATGCAGGAGACCTCGAATAGCTAAAGCAAATTTGTACAACAAAAACAAAGCCGGAGACATCACAATACCAGATTTCAGGACATTACAGGGCAGTTGTAATCAAAACAGCATGGTACTGGTACAGAAACAGATGGATAGACCAATGGAACAGAATAGAAACACCAGAAATCAACCCAAACATCTACAGCCAACTTATATTTGATCAAGCATCTAAAACCAATTCCTGGAGCTAGGAGAGTCTATTCAATAAATGGTGCTGGGAAAAAAGGATTTCCACATTCAGAAGCATGAAGCAAGACCCCTACCTTACACCTTACACAAAAATCCACTCAACATGGATTAAAGACCTAAATCTACGACCTGACACCATCAAATTATTAGAGAACATTGGAGAAACCCTGCAAGACATTGGAACCAGCAAAGACTTTCTGGAAAAGACCCTAGAGGCACAGGCAGTCAAAGCCAAAATTAACTATTGGGATTGCATCAAGTTGAGAAGTTTCTGTACTGCAAAAGAAAGAGGCGAGTGAACAGACAACCGACAGAATGTGACAAAATACTTGCAAAGTATGCTACAGATAAAGGATTAATAACCAGAATCTACAAAGAAATCAAGAAACTCCACAACATCAAAACAAACAACCCACTTAAGAGATGGGCCAAGGACCTCAATAGACATTTTGCAAAAGAGGAAATCCAAATGGCCAACAGACACATGAAAAAATGTTCAAGATCACTAGCAATCAGGGAAATGCAAATCAAAACCACAATGAGGTTCCATCTCACCCCAGTTAGAATGGCTCACATTCAGAAATCTACCAACAATAGATGCTGGAGAGGATGTGGGGAAAATGGGACAATAACCCACTGTTGGTGGGAATGTTAACTGGTTAAGCCACTATGGAAGTCAGTCTGGAGATTCCTCAGAAACCTGAATATAACCCTACCATACAACCCAGCCATACCACTCCTTGGAATTTAAATTGGCAAACAAAAAAAGCGGTCTGCACCTTAATATTTATTGCAGCTCAATTCACAATAGCTAAGACCTGGAATCAACCCAAATGCCCATCAACAGTAGAAAGGATAAAGAAATTATGGGACATGTACTCTATAGAATACTATACAGCAGTAAAAAAAATGAAATCCAGTCATTTGCAACAAAATGGAGGAATCTGGAAAACATTATGCTGAGTGAATTAAGCTAGTCCCAAAGGGACAAATATCATATGTTCTCCCTGATAGGTGACAACTAACCGAGCACAAAAAAGGAAACCTGTTGAAGTGCAATGGACACTATGAGAAACGGTGACTTGATCAGCCCTTGCCCTGATTGTTGATGAGCAACGTAATACTTTATGCCTGCTAGTATTTTTTTGTTTGTTCTACTTAATACTATTGGTTGAATTCTGTAATTAATACACAGTTATTCTTAAGTGTTGAAACTTAACTGAAAAGTGATCCCTGTTAAATATAAGAGTGGGAATAAGGGACGAGATGTACAATTTCGGACATGCTCAAGCTGACTTACCCCAAACGGTAGAGTTAGAAACATAGCAGGGGATTCCAATTCAATCCCATCAAGGTGGCATGTACCAGTGCCATCTCACTAGTCCCAGTGATCAATTTCTGTTCACAATTGATCATAATGAAAGGACTGAGAGTCAAAGGGAGCACATAAACAAGTCTAGTATCTGCTAACACTAACCGATAGAATAAATAAAGGGGAGAGTGATCCAACATGGGAAGTGAGATACTCAGCAGACTCATAGAATGGCGGATGTCCTAAACAGCACTCTGGCCTCAGAATCAGCCCTTAAGGCACTCGGATCTGGCTAAAAAGCCCATGAGAGTATTTCAGGCATGGAAAGCCAAGACACTCTGGCAAAAAGATCTCTGTGAGTGAGATCCCAGTGGAAAGAACAGGTCTTCAAAGAGGGAGGTGCCTTTCTCTGAAGGGAGGAGAGAACCTCCACTTTGACTATGACCTTGTCTAAACAAGATAAGAGTCGGAGAACTCAAGGGGCTTCCATAGCCTTGGAAACTCATGACTGGTGCATAGGGAGATTACTGATGCCATAAACAGGAGTGTCAATTTGTAAAGTCAACAACAGGAGTCACTGTGTACTTACTCCTCATGTAGGATCTCTGTCCTTAATGTGCTGTACACTGAGGCTTAATGCTATAACGAGTACTCAAACAGTATATTTCACTTTGTGTTTCTATGGGGGTGCAAACGATTGAAATCTTTACTTAATGTACACTAAACTGATCTTCTGTAAAAAAAAAAAAAAAAAGAAAAAAGAAATTATCAATTCCCAACTTGACTCTCACTGGGATTAAACATGACAATAGGTCTGATCTGATTTCATCATCATTTAAAAAAAATCATCTATTATTTTTCACTTTATGTTTCTGTGTGGGAGCAAACTGTTGAAATCCTTACTTAAGGTATACTAAGCTGATCTTCTGTATATTAAGATAATCGAAAATGAATCTTGATGTGAATGGAAGGGGAGAGGGAGTGGAAAAGGGGAGGGTTGTGGGTGGGAGGGACGGTATGGGGGGGGAAGCCATTGTAACCCATGAGTCGTACTTTGGAAATTTATATTCATTAAATAAAAGATAAAAAAAATAAAGAAAGAAAGAAATTATGGGACATGTACTCTATAGAATACTATACAGCAGTAAAAAAAATGAAATCCAGTCATTTGCAACAAAATGGAGGAATCTGGAAAACATTATGCTGAGTGAATTAAGCTAGTCCCAAAGGGACAAATATCATATGTTCTCCCTGATAGGTGACAACTAACCGAGCACAAAAAAGGAAACCTGTTGAAGTGCAATGGACACTATGAGAAACGGTGACTTGATCAGCCCTTGCCCTGATTGTTGATGAGCAACGTAATACTTTATGCCTGCTAGTATTTTTTTGTTTGTTCTACTTAATACTATTGGTTGAATTCTGTAATTAATACACAGTTATTCTTAAGTGTTGAAACTTAACTGAAAAGTGATCCCTGTTAAATATAAGAGTGGGAATAAGGGACGAGATGTACAATTTCGGACATGCTCAAGCTGACTTACCCCAAACGGTAGAGTTAGAAACATAGCAGGGGATTCCAATTCAATCCCATCAAGGTGGCATGTACCAGTGCCATCTCACTAGTCCCAGTGATCAATTTCTGTTCACAATTGATCATTTTGATAGGACTAAGAGTCAAAGGGATCACACAAACAAGACTAGTGTCTGCTAATACTAACTGATAGAATCAAAAAGGGAGAGAACAATCCTACATGGGAAACAAGATACACAGTAGACTCATAGACTGGCAGATGTCCTAAACAGCACTCTGGCCTCAGAATCAGCCCTTAAGACATTCGGATCTGGCTGAAGAGCCCATGAGAGTATTTCTGGCATGGAAAGCCAAGTCACTGGAAAAAAAAATGACCTAAATAAAAGATCTCTGTGAGTGAGATCCCAGTGGAAAGAACAGGTCATCAAAGAAGGAGGTCCCTTTCTCTGAAGGGAGGAGAGAACCTCCACTTTGACTATGACCTTGTCTAAATATGATCAGAGTCGACAAACTCAAAAGGCTTCCATAGCCTTGGCAACTCATGACAAGAGCCTAGGGTGATTTCTGATGTCATAAACAAGAATGTCAATTTGTAAAGTCAACAACAGGAGTCACTGTGTACTTACTCCTCATGTAGGATCTCTGTCCTTAATGTGCTGTACATTGTGATTTAATGTTATAACTTGTACTCGAACAGTATTTTTCACTTTGTTTTTCTGTGTGGGTGCAAACTGTTGAAATCTTTACTTAATATATGCTAAACTGATCTTCTGTATATAAAGAGAACTGAAAATGAATCTTGATGTGAATGGAAGGGGAGAGGGAGCGGGAAAGGGGAGGGTTTCAGGTGGGAGGGAAATTATTGGGGGGGAAAGCCATGGGAATCATTAAGCCATACTTTGGAAATTTATATTCATTAAATAAAAGTTAAAAAATAATAATTAATAGCTGAATTTCCATTTGGGAAATATAATATTCATGTAGACTTAAAGTCTCATAACATAGGTTTTATTTATTAATTGCATATGAAAAAAATAAATCTCAGCAGTGGTGAAATCTCGCAGTCATCCCCACCAAAGAAGACCTTAGCAACACCAATGCTGCAACAAACTGAAATTACGTCCCCCAAGTCATGGTGTGACGTACACAACACTACCTGTGTAATATTCTTGCCCAAAACACATCTCTAGTCTCCAACTAAACATTCACACAAAGCTAGAATGAGAAATGTTCTGTCTGAAAGGTGGCCTGGACTCTTCTAATATATTAGAGGAAAAAGAATGGTTCTTGGTTAGAAGGGACTAATGCTCAGATGATATCATATGTGAACAAGGATCAAGAAGTTTCAGGGAACTATGATGCCATGTAAGGAATAAAATGAAAGAAACCAACTAGATAATGTTAAAATCTGAAGATTCTCACATGAGGAATTCAACAGCTTTTTCATGGAAATTCAATGAGTTTTAGCAAAATACAGGGAAATGATTCAATAATCCAAGAGATATTTAGAAGAGATGTGTGGGGAGCTACTCGGACTAGACTAAGTTACTGGAATTAAGACTTATTCTATGCATCTGCTCTCCCACAATATGGCGCTGGGAGAGGAAGTAACAGCTTCTACCCAGCTGCCTCTCACCAACTTGACAAGCTGCAGGAGCTGCTCCTGATTGGAGGAGAGCAGCGTACTTGGCGTGTGGGTAGCAGAGTTGGGATTGGTGGAAGAGGACTATAAAGGAGGAGAGAGACAACATGCACCAGGAACATCTAAGGGGAACATCTGAGGGAACACCTGTGCAGCCCCCGAGAGAGCCGGCCGGCGGTGTGCCGCTCCCTCGCGGAAGTGGGGAATGTGGCAGGGGGAACTGCCCTTCCACGGAGGTGGAAGGGACGGTAGCCAACCCGGGAAGAACCAGCAGCAAACCCGGGGAGGGCCGAGCAGACGAAAGAACAACGCAGGGTCCTGTGTCATTCCTCCACGAAGAGGGGGAGCGATAAGATGGAAATAATTTTAAGCTGAATTTTATAAATAAAACAGAAATTCAATATGGCTAGGGTATCAAGCTCCAATATTCTATTGTACAGTAGGGTGACTATAGAGAAAAATAAAACTGTATATTTAAAAAAACAGAAGAAAGGATTTTGAATGTTTTCAAATGTTTGAGGAGATACACATATTTACCCTGATTTGGACATTACATATGTATCAAAACATCATGTGATTTCACGTAATATGTTAAATTTTATGTGCTAAATATTTTAAAATAAAATGAAATGATATATTATGTCACAAAAAATACAGTGAAAAGCACGTCTCATTCTCATATAAGCACACAAACACATCTAAAATACCCAGAAATAGCCATTCCAAAAACTAGTTTTTTACCTTCTAGGAAATGTGCTCTTCCAAAGATAACATGCATATCATTTTCATTAGGCAGATAAGTATGATCACGCCACTTCTCAATTTTCTCTATTCTAAACCCAAAGGACAGCATGCACTACACTTTGATTTGTGTGTAGACTAAACTAATTTGGATATTATCCAGTACAAACACATATACATATGTCTTTACTCAGCTATACAGTCTGAATGTGCCTTGACATTACTGATGAGCACGTCCATAGTTTGAAATTTGATTCCTTTAGAAGCAATTTAGTAATGACAAATTTTTCAGAAATTACTCCCTTTTCACATTCTCAAGCATAGAGCAGATATGAAGAATTTGAATTCTTGCACTTTAGGATATTTTACTTTATAATGCAATAGATATTCCCCATTGAGGAACAGAGGGGTTTTTTTTCCCCCTCTTCATTCTATTTGTTGAACTTTTTTTTGACAGGCAGAGTTAGACAGTGAGAGAGAGATACAGAGAGAAAGGTCTTCCTTTTGCCGTTGGTTCACCCCCCCCAAATGACCACCACAGCCAGCACGCTGCACTGATCCGATGCCAGGAGCCAGGTGCTTCCTCCTGGTCTCCCATGCAGGTGCAGGGCCCAAACACTTGGGTCATCCTCCACTGCACTCCCGCGTTGGGTCATCCTCCACTGCACTCCCGCGCCACTGGAAGAGGAGCAACCAGGACGGAACCAGCGCTCCAACTGGGACTAGAACCCGGAGTGCCGGCGCCGGAGGCAGAGGATTAGCCTAGTGAGCTGCAGTGCCAGCCTGTTGAACTCTTTTACTTAGAGTAGGGTTAACTATAGAATCATTACGTATACTGAAAATAAATCTTTGTAAAAATCAAGAGTGGTGATGTGGATGTGTTCTCTGTTCCTAAATCTGTGTATGTGAAATATATGAAACTTGTATAACTTAAATAAAATATTTAAGAAGTTCCAGGTTTTAGTGTTGTAGCATTGAGGATGAAAGATTTCTAGCCCTCTATTACTAAACAAAACCCTAGCAGGGTGCAATTAGCACTTAAAACACATATATCCCATATCAAAATACCTAGGTCCCATTCCCAACTCCAGCTCCTAAATTCAGATTTCTGCTAATGCTCAGCCTGGCAGAAGTAATGACTCATGCAAGTGATTGTGCTTCTCCCACCCACACGGGAGGCTTTTGGATGGCAATTCCAGCTGCACAAACCAGTCTTCCCAGGCATTAGGGGAATGAACCAGAAAATAGGAACTCTCTCTCTCTCTCTCTTCACTCTTACTATCTCTCAGCCTCTAAAATATTTTTTTAAAAAGACAAATGATATAAGTATTTCAGATGAGAGAACCCCAGAGAAGTAAGCTGACATCTACAATCAATACCTGACTGTCTGTATTTCCAGTCCTGAATAATCAAGTGGTGTTACATCAATCTGTCTGCCTAGTAAAAGAGAAATGAGCTGGCGCCGTGGCTCACTAGGCTAATCCTCCGCCTTGCGGAGCCGGCACACCGTGTTCTAGTCCCGGTCAGGGAGCCGGATTCTGTCCCGGTTGCCCCTCTTCCAGGCCAGCTCTCTGCTGTGGCCAGGGAGTGCAGTGGAGGATGGCCCAAGTCCTTGGGCCCTGCACCCCATGGGAGACCAGGATAAGTACCTGGCTCCTGCCTTCGGATCAGCGCCGGCCATGGCGGCCATTGGAGGGTGAACCAACGGCAAAAGGAAGACCTTTCTCTCTGTCTCTCTCTCTCACTGACCACTCTGCCTGTCAAAAAAAAAAAAGAGAGAGAGAGGGAGAGAGAGAAATGAACCTCAGAAGAGACTGAATTTTTTCATATGTTACACCTAGCATTTAACCAATGCATATTAGGCACTCCATTAGACAGAACTAACGGGCACAATAAGAACAGAAACATTGTGCTTAACCCAGCAGTTAAGACACCTGCATCCCACATTGGAGTATCAGGGGTTAGTTCCCAGCTCCACCCCCTGAATCAAACTTCCTGCTAGTACATATCCTAGAAGGTACTGTTGATGGCTGAAATAGCAGTTCCTGCCATCCATGTGGAAGACACAGGCTATATTCACAGCTCCCAAGTTCAACCCAGGACTGGCCATTGCAGGCATTTGGAGAACAAATCAATGGTTGGCACTTTTAACACTTATTTAGAAATTTAAGCACCTAAAAATAGCAAACCTATTATAAAAACAGAACAAAATTTGTAAGGCTCCAGAGATCAAGATGTGTTATGCAGGGGCCGGCACTGTGGCATAGTAGGTTAAGCTGCACCCATGTGGGAGCCAGTGTGGCAGACAATGGTTTCACCCACTATGCCACAGTGCTAGCCTCTATCCAGTTTTTAACAGCCTCAAACCACAAACAGCAGAAAGCCTACACAGCTACCCAGCATAAGAGTTTTGTGCTGCTCTCATATTGTGCCAGTAGAGGAATGGTGCTAGACTCTTGTTTGGAAACAACAAAAGCATAGATATGCAGTGCAGAAGAAATAAACTTACCTTGGGGATGAAGTAGTTTCTGAATTTAACGTTACAGGTTGTTGCATGGGGCACGTTGTTGGGGACGAGGTTAATGTATCTCTGGATCTCGTGCACCGTGGCATCCGTGTAGGGCATGCGGCTCCTGTCCTGCATGCAGGGGCTTCGGTGTCTGCCAATCACACGCTCGATCTCCTCCTGCACTTTAGCTGAGAAGACACAAGTAAGAAATCTTGAATAGGAGAACACGGCACATTTCTCATAGCAGGTGAGGGCTAAGTGAAGCAGGTGAAGTTGTCCAAGCAGTCCTAAATGATCATAGTACACAGAACCTACAGAAAGAATCACTGTGTTATAGGCACAGGTGAAGAAGCTCAAAAAGTTCATGGAAAACTCTTATTATGAAAGACTATGCACGGATTTCAATTTTTTCTATGAAAATAACATATTTTTAGAAATGCACATATTTATGATTACACAGTAATACATAGATTTCATTCTCTTGATAAAACACTAATCCCATGATTTATATAAAGTAGTAAAATTTAAGTAAAAATTTTAAGTCCTACTCTGTACCAAACAATCTATATATATATTCTTGTTCAACCATTATAACATCCTTGTTTTTTTAAATAAGATGTATTTATTTATTTATTTATTTATTTAAAAGTTGGAGTTACAGAGAGAGAAGGAGAGACAGAGAGAGATGGAAAGAGAGAGAGAGAAATAGAGTGAGATCTTCCATCCACTAGTTCACTCCCTAGATGACTGCAACATCCATGGCTGGGCCAAGCCATAGCCTGGAGCCAGTTGCTTCATCCAGGTCTCCACTTCCAACCCAACTCCCTGCTATTGGCTTGGTTACAGCAGTAGAAGATGGCCCACACGCTTGGGCCCCAGCAACCATGCAAGACTCCTGGCTGAAGTTCCTGGCTCCTAGCTTCAGCATGGTCTAGCACTGGCCATTGTGGCCACTTAGAAAGTGAACTAACAGATAAATGATCTGTAATTCTTTCAAATAAATAAATAAATCTTTAAAAATAAAATAAAAGATATTCTTTTTTAAGGCTGAATAACATTTCATCATGTGTGTATCACATTTTCTGTATCCATTAAACTGTTGATGGGCATCAAGGTGGATTCCATATTTAAGATATTATAAATAGTGCAGCAACACAATAGGACTTTAGGTACCTTTTGGATATGCTGGGTCAATTTCCTTTCAACAGATACTCAGATGTGGAATACCAGGATCATACAGTATCTACTTTTAGACTTCTGAGGATTGCATTCACATTTTTAAATAATGACTCTAATTCTTGATTTTAACTATTTTAAAATATTCTGAAACTTGCTTGTAAGATATGAGGACAAATCTCCCCATCACCATCTCATACAAAATACACAAAGATACCCACCTATAGACACACATGTACATTATGATTTACAATAATTTGGTTATGGATAAGGCAATTATGATCATGTTTCATCTTTTTGTACATTCATGCTTAAAGTGTATATTTTAGGGGCCTGCACTGTGATGTAGCAGGTAAGGTCACTGCCTACAATGCCAGCATCCCATACGGGCATCAGGTTCAAGTCTTAGCTGCTCCACTTCTGATCCAGCTCTGTGCTATGGCCTGGGAAGGCAGTGGAGGATGGCCCAAGCCCTTGGGCTCCTGCACCCATGTGGGAAACCTGGAAGAAACTCCAGATTCCTGGCTGTTGAGCAGCCCAGTATCAGCTGTTGCAGCCATTTAGGGAGTAAACCAACAAGTGGAAGATATCTCTTTGCCTCTGCCTCTCTGTAACTCTGCCTTTCAAATTAATAAATAAATCTAAAAATATATATAAATAAAGTGATCATTTTAATTCCTAATTTCAGATGCTAATTTAGAATTCTTACAAATGCTCATGTGTGTTGCAAATGTCTAATATTAATTTTCTCTAATTATTGAGAACCACAAATAAACAATCACTTCTGTTTTGTCCTTGGTGTCTCCCTTCACACCCACATTGTCCCCAGGTCCACTGTGAATTGCTTCCAGGTCTGCTGTCCATCACCATCCCTCACCCTGCCTATGAGCTCTCCTGATTCTGGTGCCCAAGACTTTCTATCATTTGGTTTCAAATACTTGCATGGAACACAACCTCTAGTATCTGTCTGAAAATGAATTATTTGTCAATCTGTAGGTGTCAAAACACAACAATACACAAGATGAGAGCTATTCAAGGAATCTAAGGCCATTCTCATACTCAGTCTTAATATATGACTTCATTTGCCTCTGAATGGCTTTAGTATTTACCTTTTAATCCTCGTGTTCTGGAATTCCATGGCCCTGCATCTGGGGTGGATATTTTCATTTCATTCAGTTTATGGGCATTTGGCGAGAACTTTCTATCTCGATGGCAATAAATGGATGTCTTTTCGCTGGTGCTACTCCTTCTCTACTGTTTACACAGGGCTGCTGGGTTACAGGGACAAGACGCACAAAGTGGCTGAGGGCATCCACGTTCCAGGGGCCTTTGTCTGCCCTGCACCTCCCTCCTTCCCTGGCTCTGACTGATGTCCCTATGCTGGGCCTCTTAGGTTCAGTTTCTCTGGAGAACACAACTTCCTTCCCTGTGGGAGACAACAGCTCTCAGACGAGTTGAGATGAGGATGGAACCAGGACAGGGAGAGCCTCCTGTTTTCTGCTTTACCTCTCTATACCTTCTGGGACTCTCTTCTTCCCAAGGGTTGGGCGGGGGGAAGTGTGGGGGCACAGACTGCCTGCTCATTCAGGATGAATCTTTTTATGGCACTTAGGCTGGAACTTCAGGCTCTCTAGAGAACTGGGTATCACGCCTCCATCTGCTCTGTGTGCTTCAGATGTACAGTAAAGTACTTTAACAGGAAGAATTCTCATCTGCAATTAATTTATCATCATTTCAATGGAGTTCCTAACCAGAAAAACATAATCTGAGTAGTTAACTTGCTTAAAGGTAAATAAAATAAATATTTTAAAAATGGTTTGCAAAAGATAAAAATATAGGCAAATGCTTTCCTGGACTCAGATTCCTGGATTCATGAATTCCTTAGGCACAACTTCTGCCAAATTGTGTACAATTTTCTTATAAACTTAATCTTTGAATATAATTCCCAGAGTGTGGAAATTTTCTCAGGTCATCTCCTCAAATCTCTGGCATATCTTCTATATTTCAATAAATAAACTTTCAGTCATAGGTTTGCTTGCCCCAGCGTAAGAATACATTTTCAGAATAATGAGAGATCTGTGAAAAAAATCTACAATTCAAAGTGTTCCGTTCTTCAGGAAAAAACAAGCAGATAGTCCCAGGTCAGTTCATGATGTCTGTGCCTGCAGCAAACCCCTTCCCATGGAGCCCAGACACCTTATCTAGATATGACGTCACCAGCCCAGAGTTATGAATTTTACTACTGCTCACACGATCCTCACTGCTCTCAGTCACTATCCCCTATTGTGCACATCTCTCTCATTGTTATCCATTGATCACAGTTGTACAAATTACAGCTGGTAGCACAGAATTTCAATGATGAAGCTTCTCTAAGAGAAACAAGAGGGAGGGCACCAGCACTGGCTTCCCTACACCTGCTGATATCAGCCTTGTGCATTCATCATGAACTTACCTGTGACCTCTGGGTGCTTCATCAGGAGCAGGAGTCCGTACCTCAGGGTGGTGCTTGTGGTCTCTGTTCCAGCAGCAAACACATCAGTCACTGTGGCCATCAGGTTTTCAATGGTAAATTCAGACTGTTGGTTGTGCTTTTCCTAGGAATTATTTGATTATTTGATATTTTGCCAGCATATTTCATCACAGTCAATCTAAAAGAACTCAGGTTTCCGTAAAGACTACCAAATTTACAAAGTGGAAAGGGCAGTATTAAAACTATCTCAGCTGCATGGAACTAGAGCACATCATGGTGAGTCAAACAAGTTAGACATACAGAGACAAACATTGCATGTCGTCACTCATATATGGAAGCTAAAAACAAAACAAAACCAAAAAAACTCAATGTGAACCAAAAAAAAGTATGGGAAGAGGCAAGACAAATAGAGGAGTTTTGATTTGAAAAAAGTAAGGTAAGGGCAGCGCCATGGCTCATTTGGTTAATCTTCTACCTGCGGCGCCAGCACCCCATATGGGTGCGGGGTTCTAATCCTGGTAGCTCCTCTTCCAGTCCAGCTCTCTGCTGTGGCCTGGGAGGGCAGTGGAGAATGGCCTGGGTGCTTGGGCCCTGCACCCACATGGGAGACCAGGAAGAGGCACCTGGCTCCTGGCTTCAGATCAATGCAGTACCAGCTGTAGCAGCCATTTCAGGGGTGAACCAATGGGAGGCCTTTCTCTCTGTCTCGCTCACTGTCCATAACTCTACCTGTCAAATAAAAAAAAAAAAAAGTAAGGGATACTCCAGTATTGTGGCATAGTGTGTAAAAGCTGCTGCCTGAGATACTGGCATCCCATATAGATAGCAGTTAATATCCTGGATACTCTACTTCCAATCCAGCTCCATACTAATGCACCTGGGAAAGCAGCAGAGGACAGCCCAAGAACTTGGACCCCTGCATTCTTGTGGGAGACCTGTATGAAGCCCCTGGCTCCTTGCATTGGCCTGCCCCAGCCCTGGTAATTGCAGAATAATTGGGGAATGAGCCAGTAGAAGGAAGATCTCTCTCCCTCTCTCCTCTTTCTCCTCTCTCTCTCTCTCTCTCTCTGGCCTCTCTCTCTCTCTCTCTTCTCCTCTCTCTGTAATTCTCTTTCAAATATAAATAAATCTTTTTTCTAAAAAAAAGTAAAGGAAGCTTGGTGTGGTCCATCAAGGATAACAAGTATTTCGTGCTAACATGGGAGATGTTAATAGTAGGAAAAATTTGGTGTGGTTTAAAGATTGTGGCAAATATATCATAGTAATATAAGATGTTCACAACAGGGAAACCTGACCATGAAGTAATGAGAACCCTTATACTACTTCACAGTTTTTGTTTTGTAAATTTAAAACTATTCTAAGATTAAAAGTTTTTTTTTTCAAAAATACTATAACAATAACATGTATGGCACAGAATGTAGATTAATTCACCCAATCTTTTCTTTTCATTAACTGATTATCCCACGCTTGCCTTAAAATTTCACTTCCAAGTCCCTTTTATAGTTGTGTTGGCCAACTGAAATGTTTCTCATCAGTAACATTAGAAGCAAGATACTGATGTCACACCCTCTTTTATCCCTGTTTATCAAAACAGATATGAGTATATGACAGGGGAGATGGTATAGATATCATTTAGGAACATGAGTATTTCAGCATCACTGGGAAAGAACATGGACTAAGTGTAGTGACAAAAAAAAAAAAAAATGCCAAGGGGCTGGTGCTGTGGCGTAGCAGGTAAAGCTGCCACCTGCAGTGCCAGGATCCCATATGAGTGCAATCCAGCTCTCTGCTATGGCCTGGGAAAGCAGAGGAAAATGGCCTGAGCCCTTGGGCCCCTACACCCACATGGGAGACCCGGAAGAAGCTCCTGGCTCTTGGCTTCGGATCAACGCAGCTCTGGCTGTTGCGGCCAATTGCTACATTCTCAGCAGATGGAAGACCTTTCTCTCTCTCTCTCTGCCTCTCCTTCTCTCTGTGTAATTCAAACTTTCAAGCAAAATAAATAAATCTTTTTTAAAAAATGCCAGGCACCTGAGTCCATGAGTTCAGGTCTATGGTGCAAGTTCTGAACTAACCAACATTAGACTCCCTGAATGCCAGATAAACACACTGTTTTAGAAGATATTTTAATTGAACTTTCATTTATTTGTTTTCAGACAAAAATCTTAATCCAATGAAATAGGAAAATTAAGACCACATGGAGAAAAATGCTATAAGCTAGAATCAAGAGACTGCAATTTTTAGAATGGGATACCAACATGGTAGAAGCTTCTCAGCCTCCCTCCATCTGTGGATACTCTAAATAAACAAACTCACCAATTAATTCCCTATGAGAGAAAACTAGGTAAGTCGAGAGACCCAACATATATGGCCACTGGAAAAATATCCACATCAAGCTGGTGGAAACAGCTATGGTAAACTCAGATATTAATCCCACCCCATGCACTGTGTCATACAATCCAGAAGGAATCACAAAAACTGAGCTTTTTTCTTTTTTTTTTTTTTTTTTTTTTTTGACAGGCAGAGTGGACAGTGAGAGAGAAAGGTCTTCCTTTGCCCTTGGTTCACCCTCCAATGGCCGCTGCGGCCGGCGCACCGCACTGATCCGAAGCAAGGAGCCAGGTGCTTCTCCTGGTCTCCCATGGGGTGCAGGGCCCAAGGACTTGGGCCATCCTCTACTGCACTCCTGGGCCACAGCAGAGAGCTGGCCTGAAAGAGGGGCAACCGGGACAGAATCCAGTGCCCCGACCAGGACTAGAACACGAACACGGTGTGCCAGCACCACAGGCAGAGGATTAGCCTATTGAGCCGTGGCGCCAGCCCAAAATTGAGCTTCTTCCCGAGGAAGAAACACGCAATGCCCTAACACAAAGCTTTCCCATGGTTTGACTCTTAACTCACTAACTCTTGGAGAAACGGTATTCCTGGGTTTCCAGATCTCACCCAAAAAAAGTGGCAGTTTTATACAGGGATGCATACACTCCCACCGGCTTCATCCTCCTGGATTAGGGCAGGGGATAAAACATAAAGATCCAAATTTCTCCCTATGCTAGAATATACCATCAGTGACATCACTGTTGACAGAAGAGTTTCTAGTGAGCCTGTGTCATGAAGCTAACAGAACAACAAAGCAAACCTCGGGAATCCTGAGCAGAGTTTGACATTCCCCTAGCCTCCTTCCCCAAAGTTCTCCAATGATATCTACAGGTGTACCCATTCATCCTGTAAGGGCTCATCCAAGCACTTGAGTGCCACATTTTTTTGGTTCTCACTGCATCCTCAGCTACCCATTTCTAGAAGTTTATGGATCTTTTCATTCCTGATTTTCCTTGGATCACAGAAAAGAAAAACATATAAATAAAACGGATTCATATCCAGCAATTATCTCCCAAGGATCATAGGGAGCAGTCAGAACACGAGTGCAGATATTTACTACAAATCCTCTCCCTGGAAAAGTGGAAAAGGTGAAAGACAAACACCCAATCTCAGCTCTACTGGTAGGACAGAAGGAACTGGAATATACATCAACACCCCTATGTGTTCAGCTGCAACTACATAGTCTATCTTCTATCTTTACTATCTTGTAGCACCTACAGGACAAAGCACATCTTTATCTCCTAGTGATCACCAAAAACAGAAACAATTCACACACTGGGAGAAGTTTGAATGATACATTGGGTTAGGAACTATTATTCAAAATATATAAGGAAATCTACTCAATGATATAAAAATAAATTGACTCATTTTAAAGTGGCAAATGGCTGGGGCAGGTGCTGTGGCATAGCGGGTGAAGCCACCACCTGCAGTGCCAGCATCCCATATGGGCACCAGTTCGTGTCCCAGCTGCTCCTCTTCCTATCCAGCTCTCCGCTATGGCCTGAGAAAGCAGTAGAAGATGGCCCAAGACCTTGGGCTCCTGTACCCATGTGGGAGACCTGGAGGAATTTCCTGGCTCCTGGCTTCAGATTGGCGTAGCTGCAGCTGTTCCAGCCATCTGTGGAGTGAACCAGTGGATGGAAGAGTGACCTCTCTCTCTCTCTCTCTCTCTCTCTCTCTCTCTCTCTCTCTCATTGCCTCTGCCTCTCTGTAAACTTCCTTTCAAATAAATCAACCAATCTTTTTAAAAATAGATTTCTTTATTTTAATTCAGAATTAGAGAGAGAGAAAGAAATGCTCACCACAAAAAAATAACTATTTAGGAATAAATTTAACCAAAGAAGTGAAAGATCTCTACAACAAAAATAAAAATAATTATAACCTAGACTAATCCTCCTGTCTTACCAGTGATCCTCACGGAGAAGCAAGGGCAAGTTTGGGAATGGTTGTCTCTATGCTTTCAACCTCCAGCCCTTGTCCTCCAACTAGTCTTTGCCCCTCCCCCTCCTGTACCAATTTTACCTTAAAAATAGCAAGGGAGTGGTGATCCCATCCTTCTGAGTTCCCTGTTTACTGCAAAACAAATTAGGTATCCTACCCTTTGATGGCTCTTTTGTTTCACCACAAACAAGCCAGACAGGAATATCATGTCTTTTGACCTCCACTCCAGTGCCATTGGCACAGCAACCCCTGGCCCACAGTCACCTTTGAGAACTGTCTGCCAGCTGCCTGAACATTTGTTTCAGAGACAGTCCCAAGTGGCTGACTGTTGACTAGGGCATCATTGGTCTAAGTTGTTCTTAGGATAAAAAAGCAACTGTAACTAGACATTGAGTTTGAAGAAATTTCTCTCTTCGAATCCGGGAAGATCACTGCCTTTAAAAATATTGCTTCATGGGGACGGTGCTGTGGCACAGCAGGTTAACACCCTGGCCTGAAGTGCCGGCTTCCCATTAGGGCGCTGGTTCAAGTCCTGGCTACTTCACTTCCAATCCAGCTCTCTGCTATGGCCTGGAAAAGCAGTGGAAAATGGCCCAAGACCATGGGCCCCTGCATCCACATGGGAGACCCGGAAGAAGTTCCCGGCTCCTGACTTCGGATCAGTGCAGCTTCAGCCATTGTGGCCAACTGGGGAGTGAACTAGCAAATGGAAGACCTCCCTCTCTCTCTGCCTTTCCTCTCTCTGTGTAACTCTGACTTTCAAATAAATAAATGAATCTTTTTAAAATTTAAATAAGATAAATAAAAATATTGTTTTGTAACTTACTGAACTTATTTTGCAATTTGTTTTAACAGGTTCCAATGATATAGCAATGGGTAATCAGTACTTGATGAAACAGTAATGGGTAATCAATACTTGTTACAGTCCCTAAAGTAGATTTTGCAATCTCTGGTTTAATGTCATTGATTTATAGCTAGAGTTTTATAAAAAGGGTAGAATTCCATATGAATTAAATTTTGGCCTTAATTCAGATGGAGATATAATACAATATCATCATCTTAAGTCATTTAGGTATAACTGCTAAATGTAAATTGGGTAAAGGCAAATGAGATAAATGTGTCTAAATGTAAACTTTGGTACTCTCAGCAACCAAAATTTTATAGAAAAACTAGTTGGGTTTGTTAACAAACATATTTTCATAAACTGTCCATGAAAAATAGTTCAACACTGCTTAAAAGTAACTAAGGCTGAAATCTGATGTGTTACCTTATTTAAAAAATGTAGTTTTAATTTAGAATTTGATCCTCTATTAAATCAATCACATTTTTGCAATACATATGTTAGTAAATGTTTTTTAATTATCTTAAAAATCTGTTTAAAACCTGTAGCATATTCTTCTGGCTCTCCCATGTGGGCACAGTGGTCCAAGCACTTGGACCATCTTCCCAGGCACATTAGCAGGGTGCTAGATCAGAAGTGGAGCAGCCAGAAATAGAACCAAAAAACATATGGTATGCCAGCACTGCAGTTGGAGGCTTAACCTACTATGCCACAGCACCAGCTGTTCAAATAACTTTTTTTAATGAAACCTCAAGACATGCAGGAAACCTAGCTAGATTAAAACCTTGATTCTCATTCTCCCACATTCTGTAGGATATTAACATGATTACATTCACTTTATGGTTTGATTTTTTTTAAATTTTTTAACTTATTTGATTTCCATATTAACTAAAGTGTGTATATTCTGTGTGGCCTCAGATAATTATTATCTAAAACACAGCCCATATATTCTAGCTGTTTAACAATTCATTTTAACTTTCTACAATGCTTAGTCAAGATCCATAAGCACAGCAGGTACTTATAGTGCTGGCCACATATTTCTTATCTGAACATTCGGATAGCCTCAACAAATACAGAAATTATCAATAATCCACAGAATGCAAATAAATAACATTTTACCTGTTTCATTTTGATCAGGAAACAATCAATAAAGTCTCGAGGGTTGTTAATGTCCAGAGATTCTTGATGTTCTTTTGTTTTCTCCAAAACAAAATTTCTTACATAATCAAAATTTTCAAATACTGTTTTGTGAGTCCCTGGGAGATAATCCATAAGAATTGGAAAAATATTGCAGACCTTAAAAAAAAATTGCTAAATTAAGCACATTTATTGATGACATATACACAACACAACACACAAACCTCTGTTTTAAAACTATAGTAAAGGAAATACTTCTACTTCAAGCAGCAGCATTTGAATGTTTAGGTAAATTAATCCTTGGTGCTGACAGAGAGGTATAAGGTAGAAAATCTTGGCCCCATGATCAAAGATGACAATAATCTCTTTTCTCATTCATTTCTCATTATTTTATGTCAGTTCTCATTTTTATACCTCAACTCTTCCCTACAACCTCAAAATATAGACTGGCATGAATTGTGATCATTCACATTCTGTAGATGAACACAGAGGGAAGGAAGGCTTGGCATCTATCCCAAACCAAACATTTTGTCAGTTAATCCTGCTTTGTCAAACAAACCTACCCATTCTGAGCTTCCCAGTGGCACCTGTGCCCCCAAACATTCAACCTCCTTGACATTCCTAATTAGGATATCTCAGCCAAAGAATATAATGAAGAGTTCTCTAAGGTGAATTGTACATAAGCATGTGGGTGGCAAAAGCTTTTAAATAAGAACCTAGGATCCTCATTTAGGACCTTGGGCATGCTGTTGGACAATCACCCAAGGATTACCTGGAAACTGGGCTTTCAGGTTTGATGGAAAAACCATCAGCCAAGGGCTTGAATTCCAGCTCCATTTCCAGACACTTATATTCTGTTCTCGATAAAATAAAGATATCAGCTCTATTTCCCAGGTATCTACTCCATTACTCTACAATATGGACAAGACTGTAGTGTCAAATATTCACTTTGCAATGTGACAAAAATGTCACAATAGATAGCTCAAAAGTATGATTTCCTGACAAACATTTTGAGAAATCAAGCAAAACCAGTCTCAGTCAACATTACCAGAACTCTAGACAACAGTCAAAGGTTTAGAGCAATGATAGAAAGCTAAATGTAAGAAAAAAATAAGTTTAAAATGGTAGAAAATCATTGTGACATTTATATTTGCCATTGTCCTATCTCCCTCTTTGAATTGATAGTGATCTTGGCAAGGGCAGCCTTGTTCCTAATGAGATTCTGGTCCATGGCTCCAGAAGAAGAGGTGGTGTTCCTCTGATCTAAATCTGTCTGAGAACATCCTAAAGATGATCAAGACACTTGTCACTGTTTCATCTAATTCAGAATTCACTCAGGGTGGAAAAGAAGCAACCATTTCTTCAAAACCTTGTAAGGCAAATAGACAACCTGCAGCAAAATATTACAACTGAGATACACGATAGAGCACTAAGATCCAGGGAAGACGAGCTAGGGAGAAAATAGACAATTAGGGCATTCAAAAGTGCCCCCATATACTGAGAAATTCATGAAACTACAAACATAACCTGGACAGACATAGACTAAGAAAAGAACTGAGGGATATGTTAAACTAGAGTTGGGTGAGGAAAATCCAACCTGAATATGGAGGTCCATGATTCCAAAGAAGCAGAGAAACTGGTAATGATCTGATCTTTGAAACCACAGATTAAGGAGACGTTTTGAGAAATGGGGAACATTCCCAGATTGTGTGGTACTCAGAGACCTCCAGATGAAATGTTCCAGAGGCTTTGGTTTCATGACTTACTCTTGTGTGCAAGAGGCAGATGCAGCAATGTGTGCTCAACCACACAAGGTTGATAGGTATGGAATGGAACCAAAGACAGCTGTTTCTAGAAAGGAGCTCATAAAAACCTGGTGCCCACCTAACAGTGAAGATTTTTGTTGCTGGTATTAAAGAACACTCAGAAGAACATAATTTGAGAGACTACTTTTAGAAGTATGAAACTATTAAAACCATAGAAGTTAGTGAAAATAGGCAGACTGGAGAAAAGAGATGATTTGCATTTGTAACTTTTAATGGTCTTGACACAGTTAATAAAATTGTTATTCAGAAATACTGTGCTATTAGCTGGCAGAGTTGTGAGATGGAAAAGATCTTTACAAAACAAGAGATCAAGTCTGCTATTGGATCATCAAGAGGCCATGGAGGGGGATCTGGCAACTCTATGGGTCATGGAGGAAACTCTGGAGATGGTAGGGCTAATTTTGGCCATGGTAGAAATTTGGGTGGAAGAGGAAGCAATTGTGGTGGAAGTGATGACAGCAGAGGATATTATAGAAAAGGTTATGGTGGATACAATGGATTGGGAGATGATGTTGGTGGTCCTGGTTGTAGTAGCAGAGGAGACTATGATGGACAAGATATGGAAATCAAAGGGGTGAAACTGATAGAGGAAAATATGATGGTTACAATGAAGGAAGAATATTTTGGAGGTTACTATCATGGTAGTGGGAACTACATTGGTTTTGGAAGTTTAGTGGATGGCAGCAATAAATTATAGAGCCATGAAAGAAGGTGTTTTGAAGGAAGTAACTTGGGTAGTCCCTTTGGTGGTGGTTATGGAGTTGGTGGTGGAAATGGTGGATCAGGTAGTAGAAGGTTCTAAAAAACAGCAAAAAGGGGCTATAGTTCTTAGCATGAGAGTGCAAGAAGTTATAGGGAAAGTTGCAGGCTAGTTTGAAACAGTCATCCCAGGTGCATCAGCAACAGTAAAAAATCTGCCACAGAAGGAACAATGACACACAGTCAGAAAAGTCACTGCAGCTTAAATAGGAAACCTTGTCATAGCCACAATTTGCCAAAAGTTCAGCTGTTGATTAATGCAATGTGGTATCAATTAGATGTATATTCTTGAGGTTTTTTAACTGTTGAAGCTTTGTCATTTTTTTCATTATATCAAATGCATTGACCTGTAAATGGCGAGAATACAGTCAAGAATAAAAAATGAAGGAATTTTTCACTTTTCAAAGAAAAAATCATGGAGGAGTGGGCACTGGGTGTAGTGGTTAAAACGTCACATGGGACACTCACATTCCTTATTGTAGTACCTCTGTTCATGTCCCAGATCAACTTCTAATTTCAGCTTCCTGCTAATGCAGGCCCTGCATGGCAATAGGTGAAGCCTTAAGTATTTGGGTCCATGACACCCACAGAAAAACTTCTTTGTGTCTTATGATCCTTACTTCAGCTTGGCACAAGTCTGGCTGTTGTGAGCAATTGAAGAGTGAATCAGAGGACAGAAAATCAGTTTTTGGGTGTCTCTGTCTCTCTCATTCTCTCTGCCATTCAAGTAAAATGAAAGCAAATGAATTTTTTATTAAAAAAAATGGGAGCTGGTGCTGTGGCATAGAAGTTTAAACCTCCACCTAAGCGCTGGCATCCCATATGGCACCAGTTCAAATCCTAGCTGTTCCATTTCTGATCCAGTTCTCAGCTAATGAGCGTTGGGTAGCAGCAGAAGATGGCCCAAGTCCTTAGATCCCTGCACCCATGTGGGACACCCAGAAAAAGCTCCTGGCTCCTGTCCTTGGCTTGGCCCAGCTCCAGCCATTGCAGGCATTTGAGGAGTGAACCAGCAGATGGAAGATGTTTCTGTCTCTCTCTATATCTCTGCTTTTCAAATAAATTAATTAAATTAAAAAAAAAAGACTTGAGAAAACCCTGAACTTTCACCTGTGACTGATACCTGGGTTCAGTTTAACTAACAATTAAAGCATGAGATGAAGAATGCCCCAACACAGCTCCATTCTTTCCTCTTTTTCTCATTCTTTCTTTTTTCCTTTCTTTCTCTCTTTATTTCCTTTACCTTCTCTCTCTGTGTGTCTCTGTCTCTCTATCTCTATCTCTCTCACATTCTTTCTCATTGTATATATGTCTCCATCTCTTTCTCATTTTTTCACTTTCACCATAAGAGTAATCTCTGTCAAAACCAGCTGAACACAAGCAAAGGGAGCAGAGAATTCAGAGACCACACAAGACAAATGGTAGCTTTGGGATCTGCATGGAAGGAAGGCCTATACTTCCGGGAATGGAGAAGTCCCTACCTGTACTTGTGGGGAATAAAAATCCTTGTCAAGGTCCCTGTGGGTGCCTAAAGGTCAACCAATGAGGATCAGACCCGCCTCTACCTTTAACCCCCATGCCCTGAAACTATAAAAGGAGTTCTCCCAATCTCTGACACGCGACTTCCCCAGCCCCCGCTCTGTTGCTCTGTTGGGACCAGGGAACCTCGCCTGGGAGCAGAACCCCAATAAAAGCCGGTGAATTAATTGATTCGTCTGCCTGGGAAGATTTGTTACGCACTGGACACCTTGCAGTTGGCGCCAAAACCTGGGAGCTGAGGTTGGCGCCTCCTCTTTCTGGGTTTGAGGCCTCCTCACTCCTTGAACCTGTCTGGTGCCCCAGACTGACTACAGACCACAGTCAACCAACTGTAAGTAACTCCTCCCTTGCTCTCCCTCCCTCCTCTGGGTTGGCCCAGTCTCTGTGATCTCTGGCTAGCTCTCTGTCCAGACAGAGATGTCCCACCGCTGGCTTGGCCCCATAGAGGACTGACTTCTAATCCATCTGCTGAAGTCCGGGACAGGGGACACCTTGACAGAATTTCAGTAGATACGGGCTACCGGGGAGAGCATGGGATCTGGCCAATCTTGAGGGTGGGACTCAAAATGCCCCCTGGCCTGCCTCCTAAATCTTCTACTCCATCCAGGCATGGCCTAATTACCTTGAGAATTTCTGCCCCCCCCCCAGGCTGCTGGGTTTTAGGTCAAGTGCCTAAGCCCCACGTAGGAAAACTGTAACTGTAAAAAGACACTGAGTTTGAAGGAATTTCTCTTTGAATCTAGGAAGATCACTACCTTTGAAAATATCACCTTCTGATCGAGGCCCAGCCCATGGACGGTGTGAGGCCAGTAGCTGCCCCCGGCACACTGGGCCCGGGTCTTCCCGGAGTCGGGTTACTTGGGAATGCAGCCCAAAGCGGGTGGTAAACTCCATCTAAAGCTAAATACCAGCACGAGACCGATAGTCAACAAGTACTGTAGGGAAAGTTGAAAAGAACTTTGAAGAGAGAGTTCAAGAGGACGTGAAACCATTAAGAGGTAAACGGGTGGGGTCCGCCCAGCCTGCCCAGAGGATTCAAGCCAGCGGCGTGGTCCAGCTGTGCTGGTGGTCTCCGAGGATCTTTCCCGCTCCCCATTCCTCCCAACCACTCCACCCACTCCCCCTCCCATGCTGGTCTTCTCCCTTCATTGGGGGTGGGCCTGCAGGTGTTGGGGTGGGCCGGCGGGGCCTGGGGTGGTGTTGGCGGGGGACCGCCCCCTGACCGGTGACAGCTGCATTTCCACCACAGCGGTGTGCCACGACCAGCTCCCTGATGGCTGGGAAGGTCCCCGTGGAGAGGTAGCTGGCGGGGGGGGAACATCTTGCCACCTTCCACCACTGCAGTGGCAGGTGCGATCCCCTCCCCGGGTGTTACAGCCCCGCCCTGACAGCAGCAGCTCACCAAATCACAGGGCCAAGGGAGTGAGACCTGTGTTGCCATGCTCTCCCCCCTCCCGGCGCTCCCCCCAGTGGGGGTCCCCCGCGAGGGGGCTCCCCCTGTGGGGGCACACCGGTGTCATGGCCCTCGATGCCCTCGCGGGCACAGCACAGGGGGGCTGGGCCACCCCTCCCATGGTGCGACTACTCTCCCAGCCACTGCCACCACCACCGCCCCTCCTCTAAAACCAATCCCTGGAGTAAGGACAGTCTATTCAATAAATGGTGCTGGGAAAATTGGATTTCCACGTGCAGAATCATGAAGCAAGACCCCTACCTTTCACCTTACACAAAAATTCACTCAACATGGATTAAAGACTTAAATCTATGACCTGACACCATCAAATTTTTAGAGAGCATTGGAGAAACCCTGCAAGATATAGGTACCAGCAAAGACTTCTTGGAAAACACCCAGAAGCACAGGTAGTCAAAGCCAAAATTAACATTTGGAATTGCATCAAATTGAGAAGTTTCTGTACTGCAAAAGAAACAGTCAGGAAAGTGAAGAGGCAACCAACAGAATGGGAAAATATATCTGCAAACTATGCAACTGATAAAGGGTTGATAACCAGAATCTACAAAGAAATCAAGAAACTCCACAACATCAAAACAAACAACCCACTTAAGAGATGGGCCAAGGACCTCAATAGACATTTTGCAAAAGAGGAAATCCAAATGGCCAACAGACACATGAAAAAATGTTCAAGATCACTAGCAATCAGGGAAATGCAAATCAAAACCACAATGAGGTTTCACCTCACCCCGGTGAGAATGGCTCACATTCAGAAATCTACCACAATAGATGCTGGAGAGGATGTGGGGAAAAAGGGACACTAACCCACTGTTGGTGGGAATGCAAACTGGTTAAGCCACTATGGAAGTCAGTCTGGAGATTCCTCAGAAACCTGAAGATAACCCTACCATACAACCCAGCCATACCACTCCTTGGAATTTACCCAAAGGAAATTAAATTGGAAAACAAAAAAGCTGTGTGCACATTAATGTTTATTGCAGCTCAATTCACAATAGCTAAGACCTGGAACTGACCCAAATGCCCATCAACAGTAGACTGGATAAAGAAATTATGGGACATGTACTCTATACAATACTATACAGCAGTCAAAAATAATGAAATCCTGTCATTTGCAACAAGATGGAGGAATCTGAAAAATATTATGCTGAGTGAATTAAGCCAGTCCCAAAGGGACAAATATCATATGTTCTCCCTGATCGGCGACAACTAACTGAGCACCAAAGGGGAAACCTGTTGAAGTGAAATGGACACTATGAGAAACAGTGACTTGATCAGCTCTTGTCCTGACTGTTGAGGTACAATTTAATACTTTATCCATTTTAGTATTTTTTCTTTGTTTTGGTCTAGTACTATTGGTTGAACTCTGTAATTAACACACAATTATACTTAGGTGTTTAAATTTTAACTGAAAAGTGATCCCTGTTAAATATAAGAGTAGGAATAAGAGAGGGAGGAGATGTACAATTTGGGACATACTCAATCAGACTTGCCCCAAATGGTGGAGTTAGAATCGTGCCAGGGGATTCCAATTCAATCCCATCAAGGTGGCATGTACCAATGCCACCTCACTAGTCCAAGTGATCAACTTCAGTTCACAATTGATCACACTGATAGGTCTAAGAGTAAAAGGGATCACACAAACAAGACTAGTGTCTGCAAATACTAACTGATAGAATCAAAAAGGGAGAGAATGATCCAACATGGGAAGCGGGATACTCAGCAGACTCATAGAATGGCAGATGTCCTAAATAGCACTCTGGCCTCAGAATCAGCCCTTAAGGCATTCGGATCTGGCTGAAGAGCCCATGAGAGTATTTCTGGCATGGAAAGCCAAGACACTGGCAAAAAAAAGACCTAAATGAAAGATCTCTACAAGTGAGATCCCAGTGGAAAGAACAGGTCATCAAAGAAGGAGGTCCCTTTCTCTGAAGGGAGGAGAGAACTTCCACTTTGACTATGACCCTGTGGGAATAAGATCAAAGTTGGCGAATTCAACAGGATTCCATAGCCTTGGCAACTCATGACTAGAGCCTAGGGAGATTACTGACGCCATAAACAAGAGTGTCAAATTGTTAAGTCAACAACAGGAGTCACTGTGTACTTACTTCTCATGTGGGATTTGTCCTCAATGTGTTGTCCAATGTGAAGTAATGCTATAACTAGTACTGAAACAGTATTTTACACTTTTTGTTTCTGTGTGGGTGCAAACTGATGAACTCTTTACTTAATATATACTAAATCAATCTTCTGTATATAAAGAGAATTGAAAATGAATCTTTATGTGAATGGAATGGGAGAGGGAGCAGGAGATGGGAGGGGTGCGAGTGGGAGGGAAATTATTGGGGGGGAAGCCATTGTATTCCATAAACTGTACTTTGGAAATTTATATTTACTAAATAAAAAAAAACTGAAAAAAAGAAGTAATAAAAAAAAAGAAAATATCGCTTTGTAACTTGCTGAACTTAATTTGTAATTTCTTTTAACAGGTTTCTGGGTAATCAGTAGTCAATGAAACAGCAATGGGTAATTAGTACTTGTTTTAGATGAATGCAATTTTAATTTTAATTGAATTCAAATAGAGATATATCATATCATCATCTTAAGTCATTTAGGTGTAACTGCTAATTTATTGTAAACTCTTGTATATTCAGCATGTTAAATTTGTGTTAAAAATGTTATAGAAATGTGCATTTGGTAAGGAAGGTTAAAAGGAAAGAGTTTTTTTTTTTTTTTTTTTTTTGACAGGCAGAGTGGACATTTGTGGGGAGCAAACCGGACTAGACTGTTACTGGAATTAAGACTTATTCTATGCATCTGCTCTCCCACAATATGGCGCTGGGAGAGAAGTAAACAGCTTCCGCACAGCTGCCTCCAGTTCAACCAATTAACTGTAGGACTTGCTCCTGATTGGAGAGCAGCGTACTCGGCGTGTGGGCAGCCGAGTTAGGATTGGCGGAGGAGGACTATAAAGGAGGAGAGAGACGGCATGCACCAGGAACATCTATGGGGAACATCTAAGGGAACCCGTGCAGCCCCCAGAGAGCCGGCCGGCGGTGTGCCGCTCCCCTGCGGAAGTGGGGAATGTGGCCAGGGGGAACTGCCCTTCCACAGAGGTGGAAGGGATAGTAGCCAACCCGGGAAGAACCAGCAGCAAACCCGGGGAGGGCCGAGCAGACGAAAGAACAGCGCAGGGTCCTGTGTCGTTCCTCCACGAAGAGGGGGAGCGACAGACATTGAGAGAGAGAGACAGAGAGAAAGGTCTTCCTTTGCCATTGGTTCACCCTCCAATGGCCGCCACGACCAGTGCGCTGTGGCCAGCGCACTGCACTGATCCGAAGGTAGGAGCCAGGTACTTATCCTGGTCTCCCATGGGGTACAGGGGGCAAGCACTTGGGCCATCCTCCACTGCATTCCCTGGCCACAGCAGAGAGCTGGCCTGGAAGAGGGGCAACCAGGACAGAATCTGGTGCCCCGACCGAGACTAGAACCTGGTGTGCCAGCTCCGCAAGGCAGAGGATTAGCCTAGTGAGCCACGGCACTGGCTTGGAAAGAGTTAATTTGAATAAAGAAAGGACAAAGTTTGTAAGATTGACTTCATCCTTATGGCTAGTTTACTCTAGACTGGAATGGAAATGATGGAATGTTTCAAGTAAGTTGAAGAGGGTGTGTGGAAGTCACAGGTTATGAAAGAAAGAAATCTTGGATCTTAATGAGAAAGCCACAGAGACCTAAAGAGTTAAATGTTCTGTAAAATCCTACAGATGCTTTCAAAAATGCTATGTGAAGTAAGCAATTGCCTCTTGTTGAGTTTATAATAAGTTTATAATTTTAAACGTGGCAACTTAAAGTCTTTTGTCATTCACAGTTTTATATATCAGATTTGCTGCTCATAAAACTAAAGTGTTGTTGGTTCTGTGTTTAGCTGTCCTCTTACAGATTCTGATGGACTTTTTCCAGCCATTTCTATTTTATTCAGTACTTTGGGACGGTGATGTAAACAGATGAAGCCAATAATGTATTATAGATACCAACTGAGACAAAGTATGGTTAGCTGAGGTTGCTAAGAGCAGAAAGTAATTCGAATCAATTGGTAAATTAAAAAACAGTTAAAGAGTTTAAAAAGCTAGTATTGAAGCTGCTATTTTTGTTATCTAATGATTGAAACTGCTTTCTAAGTTTTCATTTGATATTGCTATTGTCAGTAAGTGATCTGGGACTGGCACCCCCATTTCTCTATTCTAAGTCCAACTTGTTCTCTCATTTCTCTATTCTCTTTGAGGTAGGAAACTAATTCTATTCTGAAGGACTCTCAAAGGTGCACGATTTGATTTTTAGATTAGAGATGGGACTTGAGCACCCCCTTGACTTGCATCCTCTGGTCTGCTTTAACAAAAACCAGGAGGAAGAGAAAGCCAGGCATCAGAAATGTAAAGATGGGTGGTAGCCTATTAATGGATGTTCTGTACAGTGTTCTGCCCTCAAGGAGACCCAATAGGCCAGTCCACTGCAGTGGCTATCGATCTGGTAAGCCTGGGCTTCAGCAGCAATCAGCTTGTGAAGAGCCCTGGCAGCTCTGCCAGCCGAGAGTTGGATCACTGGAAATGGACCTGCCCTGGAGTCAAAGGACTTCAGGTCAGAGCCACAGGTCTTATTGACTCTAAGCTTAAAAGCCCTTCACTCAGCCCAGCTTCCAAAGTGACCACCACAGCTGAGGGGACGGCCAAGTAGGGTCAGCAACATTATAGGCAGAACTGTAAATTTGCTGTTAGAGATGCCACCTGCCTTTACCTGGCCAGCTCTCCTCCCAGACCAGCTGGGTAATGGAAGTCAACAGGGTGCCTTCCCCAAGGAGGTTCACACCTCCCTTAGGATGTACCCTATGAAGAGATAGGTCTGGGCCTCTTAACTTACAAGGCCTAAAGCCCACCAGATTATTATCAAGCCCCTTCTGTCAGGTTCTATTTGCCTCTCAGTCAGCAAACTTAGTTGTGGCTTACACAGCACCTTTCTTGGGTCCTCTAGTAATGATTCTGTCCTTTGTTCTAGACCCTGTCTAGCCCACTTGGGTCTCATTCCTTTGTAATCATAACCTCTACTCTAAAATCAGTGGCTCTACTCCCAATCTGTGTGTATTGATGGTCCTCTCCTCCACTTAATGTTGTATGATTATTCAGAATTTCTCTACAGACAAAACCCTCTACCTGCAAAAGTTGAGTGGCCTTTCTCCCGGTCTTGGCTGGGATCAGATTTAAACCATATCCATCAAACAATCCTCACAAGGGTCCAAAGACACCACCCCCCTCGTTTCCTCTCCTCTATGAAATCCTTTCATTACCTGGTTAATGCCACTCTTAGGATCATCGGTTGTTATTCTCACCCTGACTTGTATACTACAGTGTCTGTTTAAGTGTTTACAGCAGGTGATAATGGAATGAACCAAGGCCTTCAGCAACCAGGCAGTCAACCAGATGCTTCTCCCTCCATACATGCCTATCCCTGCAGAGCCCCAAGATACCCCCCGAGGGCCCCTGTAAACGATGTCCCCAGTCAGCAGGAAGTAGCCAGAGAGACTCATCATCACCCCCTTTCCTATCATCAAAAGGTCGGGGTGGTAGCTCTGGGATCCACATGGAAGGAAGGCCTATACTTCCGGGAATGGAGAAGTCCCTACCTGTACTTGCGGGGAATAAAAATCCTTGTCAAGGTCCCTGTGGGTGCCTAGAGGTCAACCAATGAGGATCAGACCCGCCTCTACCTTTAACCCCCATGCCCTGAAACTATAAAAGGAGCTCTCCCAATCTCTGACACGCGACTTCCCCAGCCCCCGCTCTGTTGCTCTGTTGGGACCAGAGAACCTCCCCCGGGAGCGGAACCCCAATAAAAGCCTGTGAATTAATTGATTCATCTGCCTGGAAGATTTGTTACACGCTGGACACCTTGCAACAAACATTTGTACTTTTTAGAAACAGTAAAGTCACTAAACAAGTAACTACAGCCTATATAAGAAAAGCATAGAGAAGGGAAAAAGGAGCCACTGGGAAAAATGAAAAGAAAACAAAAAGGAGAAAGAATTAATTTTCAGACAAAATTCTATGGACCATGCTGTGAAGTGAGTGTTTGAACAGTGGAGAGACTACACAACAATGTACAATTCTGAGCTCATCAGCGAAAGGAGGAAAAATGTTTTGTCAGAAACAGAGGACCCTGGTCTCACCTGTAGCCACGGGGAATTCAAAATCCTGAAGTTTTCATTGAATTTTCCCATCAAGTTAAGAAAAGTCTCATCTTTATAATCAAAACGGTTCTGGAAAATCACAGAGCAGATCACGTTGCAGGGAGCAGCACCCAGGATAAAGGTGGGATCGCAGGGTGAGCCTGAAGAATGGGAAACACTTTTAAATACTATCAAAACATCCATACAAGACTTTAGCCTTTGAACTAACAAGCAGAGGTAATTTTAGGATCTAAAATAATATTTACATACAGACTAACTGATCAGCAAAATCTTCAAAGTGCTTAGAACAATAATACTCTTTTTCCATTCCATTCCATTTTCACTTATTTACTGGCTTCTCCAAAAACATCTACTGCCAGAAGGAAGCATCACTGCTTCTGGATTCTGACCCTAGGTCAATGCTATTTTTGGAGGGTAAAATCTTACAGGTCTGAGCCTCAAACTGACAAGGCCTTAAAGCCCACCTGGTAATTTTCAAGTCCTTCCTCCCAGTTTGTACTTGCCTCTCAATGAAAAAACTTGCTCAGGGTTTAGATACTTTTCTTAGGGCCTCTATCCTCAGTTTTTGATCCTGTGAGTTAAACTGCTTGTTAGATTTGTTTTATCCAGGCTTTAAAAATAAATAAATAAATAAAATTCTAGGTGGCCATGCACATGAAACCTCCACTGGAAGCAGTTTCTGCAAGCTGGCACTGCATTCCCCTGGAGAAGATACCTCCTGCTGAGCAGCCACCTTCTGCTGAAGCCCTGTCCTAGCACCTTTTCAGCAGGGAGCAGCCAGAATCGTCTTCCAGTCCCTCCTAACAGATGTTAGAGTTTCAATCTTCAGGAGAGTGCAAATATGAGAAGTCAGATGGGTTAACAGGTTGTCAGGGGATCCCAATGGAATTTGGGGTATAAAATATTTGCTTCCTTCCCAGAACAAACAGGCTGCCCTCCTTCCTTTGGAATCTCCAAATTTACCATGAGAATAGCAAGGGAGCTCTTCCTGAGCTCACAGCTTATTGTGAAAACAAGTTACCTCTCCCACTCTTAGCAGGGCAGACAGGATGGAGAATTGCAAATGAGGTCTTTTGATGTTTTTTGCCCCTGCCTGGTAACTGAATCCCAATCTGATTGTCAAGTTCTTTTTCCTTCAGAAATTGTACTTAAAAAGCCCATTGCCACCTGCCCCTTTGGGTTTATTCTTCTGGAAGTCCCTCTCCATGCTGCTCTGGTTGGAGGCCTTTTACTCTGATAAATACTTTAAATCTAAAAAAAAAACAAGCAAACAAAAAAAAACTTAGAGGCCACTTTTAAAACATCTAATAGGCCGGCACCACGGCTCTCTAGGCTAATCCTCCGCTTGCGGCGCCAGCACACCGGGTTCTAGTCCCAGTTGGGGCGCCGGATTCTGTCCCGGTTGCCCCTCTTCCAGGCCAGCTCTCTGCTGTGGCCAGGGAGTGCAGTGGAGAATGGCCCCAGTACTTGGGCCCTGCACCCCATGGGAGACCAGGAAAAGCACCTGGCTCCCGCCATGGGATCAACACAGTGCGCTGGCCGCAGCGCACCTGCCGTGGCGGCCATTGGAGGGTGAACCAACGGCAAAGGAAGACATTTCTCTCTGTCTCTCTCTCTCACTGTCCATTCTGCCTGTCAAAAAAAAATCTAATAACTCACATTATTAATGTAGAATTATATGTATTCTGAAGACTTAAAGACAGTTAAGTAAGGAAGTAGGAAACTTTTATAAGTATTCAATACTTGAGGAAACTATGTGTGAAAACTACAGACAGGAACACAAAAGAAAGTGAAACAATTCAGGTGTTTGATGGAACAAATGTAGATAGGGAACCATCCATGGAACGTGAAAAGAAACTAGGGCAAATGGACACAAATTATGACAGGTTTGTTTGCCTAAAATTAAAATAAAATTAGAAATTTTCAAATTTAATTGACATGGGCAAACACAGAGGCTACATTGATGAGTGGAGTCCTTTTATTTCTTTGATGTGGAAAGAAAAAAACATTCCTGCCCTAGGAAACATTCATAATCACCAATTGAGCTTACATGAACAAAGTCTATAGCCTTGTACAGGTGTAGATTGTTACTCAACATAACCGTTTACAGAACATTGTGTAACTATCAATCAATTTTTTTTAATGTGACCATCATTTAGGCCAGTTTCATCATTTTACATTGAAGAAAGCAGAAGAAAGTTTGTTTTTGGCTTTTTGTTTCTCTGTTTTGTTTTTCAGTGAGCAACATTTGAATAAAATTGTTATAATCAAAAGCTCAACAAACTTCATATGTTAAAATCCAGAATTCACATCATAGATATAATTAAAGGTGATTTTGAAGTTGGCAGGCATCTCAGTTGGCGCTTCTGGGGAACTTTAAGGGGCCACATTTTGATATATATTTTAGGGGGTCATTTCCAATATTATATGGTGATCACGGAGGGACATTTAATATGTGGAATTTTTAAGAAGGAATTTTTAACATGTGGAATTTTCAGAAATTTTAAAACTAGGCAGCATGGTGGGAGCAGATTTCCTGTGGCTTCTGACCCTATCTCTACCTGCTCCCTCTCCCTCCTCCATCTGAGTTGGTGCTTTCCTGTGCACCCAGCCATGGGAACACAGGGGTCCAAAGCACCTGCCCTGGTGGGGATGCATGCATGGCCTTCGCAGGGAAGGGGCGTGTCACTTTCTTCAACCCTGGTGATGGTCGTGAGGCAGGGGTAGAATGGCACAAGGTGGCCCCAGGCTCAGCACCAAATCTGGGCACTGTGGGCGCCCTGGATCTGGCCTCTCAGCCTCAGTTCTACCACAGGGCCACCCACAGGGAGCTGCGCCTCCAATCGCAACTCGTGCTGGCCCCTCCCTGCATGAGAGTCTGGAGGCCGCACTGCACTGAATTTCCCAAGGCCGTTTCAGCCCACAGCAGCTCGGCAGGAGTGGGAGCACATGCACCGACAGCGCCCAGACTCGCACCGAGCTATCCAAGGCTGGTTCTGCCCGCAGCTGCTCGGCGGGAGCATGAGTGTGTGTGTGGACGGCACACAGATTCACACCAACTTGCAGCTCGCCAGAGGTGCAAGTGTGTGTGTGTGGATGGCCTGCCCTGCCCTGCATGAGCGCTTGGCAGCCCACTCAGGAGGCCAGTGCACTGCTCTGAGAGTTAAGATGGCCACCACAACAGGCTCAAAGCAGGCTGATATCAGTGTGGGGAGAGGAGCCTAGTGTGGTAGTTGACCACTTGGCATGTGGCCAGAGCCACCCCATGCTGGGAGAGAAGAGCAGCTCGCTCGCTATGCAAAGCGAGATTTTTTTCTTTCTTCATCTTTTCTTTTCTTTTGCTGGTAGCTTTCAAAAAGGAAGGCACTGGCTGGGTTTCTTTCATGGTTTCTGGTTTTAAGGACTTTTGGTGTCGTTGTTAGTGCAAAGAGAGATAAAACAGACTTACATGGAGGAAAAACTCCTAAGGATTCTAGAGTGGTTGTAGTGTGTTTCAAAGACAATTTACATGCTTTACTAAGGTTGAGTTTTTAACTAGTACCAGCAGCTAAAAAAAAGTTCTAAAACATTTCTCTTTGCCCCTGGGCCTTATTGTACAAGTTTCAATTGCTAATTGCAAGTTGGAGAACTGGTCTGGTTGCTTAGAAATGTGTTAGTGTCAGGGAGGAGGAGCTTCAAACAGGATGGACGCTCTACTTCCCATCATGGAGGGCAAGACTTCTGCCCCAAGATGGCAGCCCCCATGGTCCACCACATGCTATATGCCTGGTTAATAGAGCTATGTATTTTAAATCATATTTTCATTATTTTAGTTTGTTATTTTCACCTTAAGAATGGATCCCCCTTATTCTAGTTTGTTATTTTCACCTCTGGAGTGGGATTAAATCATATTTTCATTATTTTAATCTGTTTTTTTCATCTTCAGAGCAGATCCCCCTTATTCCAGTTTGTTGTTTTCACCTCTAGAGTGGGATTCTAACAGTCTGAAATGGCATTTCTCAGACTGGGTAGTTTATATTTCCTTGGTATGATATATATGCATTAAGCTCTATAATAGGCATAGTAGCACTAAGATGCCAGACTATCGGTTAAGGTAGAAGATCAGAGATATAATGGGGCCAAAGTTTAGCCCTATTTACCTCCTGTTTCCCCTGGTTACAAGGTGATTTAACTATTGGTAGTTCTACATCTGCTCCTTGGGAGACTCCCTTAAAGAGAGACCCTTTGACTAGATGGGATTAAGGAATTATAGCAAATACAATGTATCCATGTAAAATGCTTAAGAATAATTAAGCTCGTGAAGAGCTGTGTCTGTTTTTATTTTCTCAGGTCATACAGAGAGACTGTAAAGCTGTATAGCTCTGCATACAATCTTAGGAACTTACTTCTAAGGGTACAGTTTAAAACTTATTATGAGATTGCAAATCCCCTTGGGCTAGATGCTAATGGTAATATCTTAAGTTTTAAAGTGATCATGTCAATAGGATCAAGTGTTAACTACTAATAGTAAATAAAATTAAAGAGGAGCAAATGCTCCAACATGGAAAGGAGGCTGTACAACAGAATCATGGAGTGGCAATTGCTTTAAGTGGCACTCAGTGACCTCAAAATCAGCCCTAAAGGCATTCTGGTCTGACTAAAAAGCCCACAAGAGCATTTCAGGCATGGAAAGCCAGGACACTTGTGCAAAAAGGTGTCCCTGTGTGGAGAACCTCCCTGGGTGAGACCCCAGTGGAGAAGAGTGACCATCAAAGAAGGATGTACTTTTCTCCAGAGGGAGGAAAGAACTTCCACTTTGCATATGGCTTTGTCTGAATAATGATGGAGTTTGCGGAACTCAAAAGGCTTCCATAGCCTAGGTAGCTCATATAAAGAGCCTCGGGTGATCACTGACATCAGACATAAGAGTGTTAATTGTAAATTAATCATAGGAGTCACTGTGTACTAACTTCCCATGTAGGACCTCTGTTCTCAGAAGAACTACAGTATTAACATTAATGGTAAAACTTGATCCCAAAGATTTACTTTGTTCTATTGTGTGATATTATGCATCATAATATCACATAACTTAGCTATGTCTAAGTGTCAAGATCCACTGCCTGTATTCTTAGGTGTTTCTTTAAAGTTTATTAAGTGCCTCAAATGTAAAATCTTGGATACATGTCTCTCTGTAAAATTCCTATCCCATATGTTTTAACATAGGGTCATATATTTAAAGGCAGCCAAGGAGATTCCTGAGAATGGCAAAATTCTGTGTACGATGGATTCCAAGATTTGCTTTCCAAGCTTTTTTTTTTTTTTTTTTTTTGACAGGCAGAGTGGACAGTGAGAGAGAGAGACAGAGAGAAAGGTCTTCCTTTTTGCCGTTGGTTCACCCTCCAATGGCCGCCGCGGCTGGCGCGCTGCGGCCGGCGCACCGCGCTGATCCGATGGCAGGAGCCAGGAGCCAGGTGCTTTTCCTGGTCTCCCATGGGGTGCAGGGCCCAAGCACCTGGGCCATCCTCCACTGCACTCCCTGGCCACAGCAGAGGGCTGGCCTGGAAGAGGGGCAACCGGGACAGAATCCGGCGCCCCAACCGGGACTAGAACCCGGTGTGCCGGCGCCGCAAGGCGGAGGATTAGCCTAGTGAGCCGCGGCGCCGGCCGCTTTCCAAGCTTTTATGTATAGCTTTAAAGATGCCCTGATGCAGACTCCGTACTGAAAAGGGTAGCTGCAAAAGTTGTTCCAGAAAACTAAGGAGCTTCTAACTAAAGCTCCGGTATTGGGAACTGCTGATGACAGGATTCTGTGGAAGTTGGATTCCAAGATTTGGATTCCAAACTGTTGTATATAGCTATAAAGAGGCCCTAATGCTGACTCTGTACTGAAAAGGGTAGCTACAAAAGTTATTATGGATTCCAGGATTTGGATTTCAAGCCTTGTGTTTGCTTAAAAGCTACTACTGTTATGGCCACCTATGCCACTGTTGCAGCTGTTGCCTAAATAAAAACCATGACCCATCTGCCTACAGCTCTGAGGGCATTCTTTCATTTCCCAGCCTTGAGTGTCTCAGTGACCCCAATGCCCACACATGGGTCCGACACAAGGGCATGCTATGGACACAATATTTGCTATCTCTAAGAATGAGAGAAGACATCTGACCCTGGATCTACAACAATGCCAAATGCCAACTTTTCATAAAATGTAGAAAATAAAGAACATTGATAATATGAAAATTAAAAGGTAGAATATAAGGAAAGCTGAAAACCAAGCCAACTTAAAATAGAGATGTGGAAATAAAGAGTTAAATCATTCTATATATTGCTCTTAGTGTTTTTGCAAGATTTAGCTATAATATATATTTGTTCAAATTACATAAAAAATAGAGTAATCATCACTAGAGAAAAGGCCACAGTCTTAAGGACATATAAAGTCACCCACCATTGGTTTTTCTCAGCTCCTCCACCAGGCAGCGGGCCTCCTCTTGAACACGGTCCTCAATGCTCCTCTTCCCCATTCCGAAATTCCTCAGGGTCATGAGCGAGAAGCGCCGGATCTCCTTCCATCTCTTTCCATTGCTGAAAATGACTCCTAATAGAAGGAGAAATGGAAACTAAAGGAGGATCCCAGGCAAGGAAAGGGAGCTGACACAGGCAAGCCTGTGGACTGGCCCAGCTGTGCAGAAGGAGACATTCACATTTCTGCTCCCCACCCCTTTCCACCATCACTGACAAACACACACATGCACATGTACACACATGCATGCAAACACTGACCAAATCCTTTATTAACTTTTTTATTTATTGGTGAAAGGTTTCTTCCAGAAAACTCCTCTCCCAGATCAACCAAGGCTTCCTTCACTGCTTCATATCCATACATCACCACAGTGGGCTTCATGCCCATATATACAGTGAACACATTGCCATAGACTTTTGACAGCTGGAAAGAAAAAAGAAAATGCAATATTAGCAAAAGAAATCTCATTTGGTCTACACAGTGTTCGTCACTCAGACTGGTGTAAACATCATATTGGTGATATTTTTGTTCTGCCAAGTACAACATCAAACATTTCTGGATGTTAGATATAAATATGGTGATTATCGCTATAGCTACTCAAATGGTGACTCATAACAGCCAGGCTATTGCAGGGAAAATTTGCATGCAAATTATCACAACTAGTCAATACATCTAGCAAGGCTTATTTACCCTGTTCTACAGATAAAGAGACTAAAATTTACAAAATTTCTAATCTTTGTCTCATGACTAAGAAATAGAAGACCCAAATTTAAATTGTGCTTTGTCAGACACTAATGCCTGAGCACTTTGTCAGAACTCAGTGTTCAAACCTAGATTAACACCCAACTGTCAAATGACACTGCTTCAGATCACCTACAAAGCCCTCCCAGGGGGACCAGAGTAGTGATAAATATTAGATGTTTCAGCCGGCGCCGTGGCTCAATAGGCTAATCCTCCACCTTGCGGCGCCGGCACACCGGGTTCTAGTCCCGGTTGGGGCGCCGGATTCTGTCCCGGTTGCCCCTCTTCCAGGCCAGCTCTCTGCTATGGCCAGGGAGTGCAGTGGAGGATGGCCCAGGTGCTTGGGCCCTGCACCCCATGGGAGACCAGGAAAAGCACCTGGCTCCTGGCTCCTGCCAGGATCAGCGCGGTGCGCCGGCTGCAGCGGCGGCCATTGGAGGGTGAACCAACGGCAAAAGGAAGACCTTTCTCTCTCTGTCTCTCTCTCACTGTCCACTCTGCCTGTCAAAAAAAAAAAAAAAAAAAAAAAAAAATATTAGATGTTTCCATTTTATAGCCACCCAAATAATCCAAATGCCTAGCCCAGTTTAAGATCTGCAAGTATTATTAACACAGAAAGAGTGGCCACCACAGAGGCAGGGCAAAGACACACAGATCTCATGGAAAGATAATTCAATCCATGTTGTGCATTCACAGTCACAACCAGCAGCTGTGTAAAGACCAAAAGGATTCTATCACCACCGAGCCAACCTAAGTCATTCTTTCTTTCACTGACTTGAATTTTTTGTAGAACCATAGATATTTTCTTGATTACAGCAATAATTTGCTTCCTGTGGTTTAATTCTCTTGGTTTATCTGAATAAAATGCACACTAAACAACTTCTTTAATAAAAAGAGTAATCACATAATACTCCATTACCCTTGACTTTTAGGCAAAAAAAATCATTTCTGAAATGACTGTGAAACAAAGAAAGGCAATATCATCTTACTATTTTGACTCACTTTACAACTTAACTATTCCTATACTAGAAAAATGCTTTACTTCATTCAACTATTTCTGACAATGACACATCAAAAATTGTAATACCAAGGGAATGCATCTTTAAATAAAACATTTTAGTAACTTACCTCCCGAAATACATTATATCTTTAAAATCTAAGTTTACTTATTTACCCTTTATAAACCACTAGAGCATCATAATGTATACTTACATTCTGTAAGGATTTGCTGATGTCTTTAAAATCTATCTGCAGGATATTTCCGAGAATTGGCAAAGGAGTGGGTCCAGGAGGGAGCTTCCCTCCCCCATGGCTCTGTTTCCAGAGTGAAAGGAGAAGCAAACAGGAGAGACAGAGCACCAGCACCACCACGGGATCCATCGGAGCCTTCTCTTCTTCCTGAGACAACCGAGAGCTGGAAACCTCAGGCTTTTATAACACCCCCTGCTGATGAGGTGTACCTTTGATCTACAAAAGTAACCAATGACCTGATGTACTTTTATATCTCTTTTGGGTGAGGTTTGGCCCACAGATAAAGACAAAAATATAGTGTTCCCTGTTATTTTGCTTTCCATTGATTCCCCATCTCTGTTCCAACTCAGAAGTTCTGGCCTACCTACACAGAATTTGAGTGTGACCTGCACTGCCAGCAGGGGAAGGTTGTCCACTTAATCCCATGCAATGACAGCACATTGCATGCTTCCCATCAGCCCCCTGCCAAGGGCTCCCAGGAACAGTAGGGAGGAAGTGCCATCTTAAAAAGTACATACAAGCTTCGATGGTGAGGGGAGTATATCTGAGGCATAAATCCATGGTTACCACTGATTTGAATCTGGCCTGGAGGATCAGCCGGGGGCACATTTCCACTTAAGACTCTGAAGCACGCCCCTCCTCTCTCTATCACTGGTGCCTGTACTCAAACCACCAAGTGCTGCACTCAACTGAGAAGGGCCAGGGAAATGTGACTTCCTTCACCTCTCAGTCATCTCCAGACAAGGCTGTTTCTGTTATTTTTTGGTCTGTCACTGTCACAAATTAAACATGAAATATGGACAGCAAGGAAACAAAATTATAGACACAGCAAAAGTTGTGGATGCAATATAGTATGGGAGATAGGAAAAAATCATTAATCTGACCCACAGGAAAGAAAGACCACAACATGCAGAACTGAACAGGAGGTGACACTGAGTTTTCATGAGGATCTAAATATCACCTAAGTCATAAACATTATAGATCACTGAAGACAATGTTTATACAGAGGCATGTTGATTTTAAGATGCCATCATAGTTTTTGCACTTACTAATACAGTTTTTCTAAGCTCTTGTAAGAAAAATTAAGTCTTCCAAGACTTAGCTACACAACATTTTATTGCTCAGGGTTACAGAGGTTCTGAAATTTATACAGAATTCACAACCATCATATCCACTGGAGTCTATCAACTTTGCTAAAGATAAAAATTATTCCTACTTGTGGAATGAGGTAGTTCAACTTCAGAGTCAGTCTCCTGGCCGAGGACCCATAAACAATGCAAGGTGGAACTCAGGCTGGAGCCCCAGCACCACATGTCTTGCCCTCTTCTATTGAGCAAAACATTCAGTTCAACTGGGTTCACCAACATTTTGACTGTGTGCCGTGAGTCAATATGTTATGATTAAAGTAACTAGCAAATAAATTTAGTTAATAATTACAGCAGCAATGCCTTGAAACTGGGGTCAAAAGAGTTTTTGGTGCACCTTTGAAACTTGAATGACTCCATGCCTTGATAAATACAGTGCAAAGTAAATTCATAGACTTTATCTTTAGAAAGTACTTTTAGAGTCACAGAAATGTTAAGTAGAAAGTACAAAGTACCAACATGTATCCTCCACACATCCACACACAGCCTCTCCCACAATCAATAAGCACAGTCAGTACAGTTCATTAGTTAAAATTTAAAAAACTGGGACCAGTGATGAGGTATACCAGGTAGGGCCTGTGACGTCGGAATCCATTTGGGCACCAGTTCATATCCCAGCTACTCTCTGATCCAGCTCCCTGCTGATGGCCTGAGAAAAACAGGGGAGGATGGTCCAGGTGTCTGGACCCCTGCCACCCATGTGGAGGACTCAGATGAGACTCCTGGTTCCTGGCTTTGGCCTGGCCCAGTACTGGCCATTGCAGCCATCTGGCAAGTGAACCAGTATATGGAAGATCTCTCTCTGTAACTCTAACTTTCAAAACAGATAAATACGGCTTAATAACTCATTTCTTTTTTATTTTTTTAAAGATTTATTTATTTTTTTTGAAAGTCACAGTTACACAGAGAGGGGAGGCAGAGAGAGAGGTCTTCCATCTGATGGTTCACTCCTCAATTGGCCGCCACGGCCGGAGCTGTGCTGATCCAAAGCTAGGAGCCAGGAACTTCTTCCGGGTCTCTCACATGGGTGCAGGGGTCCAAGGACTTGGCCATCTTCTACTGCTTTCCCAGGCCATAGCAGAGAGCTGGATCAGAAGAGGAGCAGCCAGGACTAGAACCGGCATCCATATGGGATGCTGGTGCTTCAGGTCAGGGCGTTAACCCACTACACCACAGCACCGGCCCCGTACTCATTTCTTTTTTAAAAAGATTTGTTTGTTTATATGAAAGGCAGAGACAGAGAGAAAGAGAGAGATGAGGGGGAGAGAGAGAGAGAGAGAGGGAATCTGTCCAAAGGTTCTCACTCCAAATAGCTGCAACAGCGAGGTCTGCCAGGAGTATCTGGTCTCTCATATGAGTGGCAGAAACCCAAGTACTTGCGCCACCTTCCACTGTTTTCCCAGGTGCACTGGTAGGAAGCTGGATCAGAAGTAGAGTGGCTGGGATAGGATGCCAGCATCACAAGTGGTGGCTTAACCTGTTGTGCCATAATACTGGCACCAACAATGCATTCCTTTTTAACACTAAATAATATTTAAATAATTTTCAATTGTATGGATGTAATATAGGTTGCTTATCCACTCAGTTATTGCAGAACCTCTCGATGGCTCACAATTTTTTAAAATGATGAATAAAATAGCTCTAAACATCCTTGGACAGGTTTTTGTATAGGTACAAGTTTTCAACTCATCTGGATAAATACCAAGCACTGTAATTGCTGGGTGACATGAAAAGTGTAAGTTAGTTTTATAAAAAAAATGGCAAACTTTCTTCCAAATGTCTACTTTTTGCACTCCCACTAGCAATGATTAATAGTTTGCAGAACTCCCTATCCTTGTCAGCATTCACTTTTATCCATCCATCTTTAGGATTTAGCCATTGTATAAGATGTACACCATCATCTTATTGTTGTCTCAGTTTACAATTCCCTAATGATGTGTGATTTTGCAGATTTTTCAAACATTTGTTTGCCACCTGTGTGTCATGTTGGATGAGGTATCTAGTCAAATATGTCACCTGGTTTTTTAGTCATGCTGTCCCATTGTCTCATTGTTGAGTATTAAGTTCTTTGTATATTTGGAACAACAGTCCTTTTATCATATATGTATTTTGTAAACATTTCTCATTCTCTTGCCTCCATTCCTAATTTTCAGAGAGCTTTTATCATGTCAAATGCTTTTTCTGCTGTTGATATGACCATGTGAATTCCTTACTAAGCTGATGTGATGGAATGCATTCATTGATTTCCCAACATTGAACCACTTGAGCTATCTGAAATAAATCACCCCTGGTCATGTACTGTAATTGTTTTCAGGTACTGTTGGATGTACTTATGTTTTGTTGAGGACTTCTGCGTCTGGTTTCATTAGATTTATTTTAGTTTTCCTTTCTTAAAACATCTTTGCCTTGTTTCAGTAGTACTGTAAGCCTGGCCTACAGAATGATCGAGAAAGATTTTTCTTACCTACTACCTTTTTGAAGAGATATAGAGAATTGGTATAATCTTCATTCAATGTTTAGTAGAATTCACTAGTGATCCCATCTGTGTTTGATGCTTTTTGTGTTGCATGTTACTAACTATTGATTAAAATTCCCTGAAAAATAAAGGCCTATTCAAATTTTCTATTTTTTCTTATGTGAATTTTGGCAGATAGTATCTTTAAGAAATTGATACATTTCATTTAAGTATCAAATTCTAGGCATAGAATTGTTCAGAAAACTTCTTTTTTTAAAAGATTTATTTATTGGGGCCAGTGCTGTGTCACAGGTTAAGCCTCTGCCTGGCGCAGGCATCCCTTGTAGCTGCCATTTTGTGTACTGGCTGCTCCTCTTCTGATCCAACTCTTTGCTGTGGCCTGGGAAAGCAGTGGAAGAAGGCACAAGCACTTGGGCCCCTGCACTGACATGGGAGATTCAGAAGAAGCTCCTGGCTCATGGCTTCAGATTGGCCCAGCTTTGGCTGTTGTAACCACTTGGGGAGAAAACCAGCAGATGGAAGACCTCTCTTTCTCTCCCTCTCACGGTCTGTAACTCTACCTCTCAAATAAATAAGTTTTTAAAAAAGAATGAATTATTTTTGATAGGCAGAGTTACAGAGACAGAAGGACAGAAATAGATCTTCCATTCACTGGTTCACTCCCCAAAAGGCTGCAATGGCAAGGCTGGGCCAGACTGATGCTAGAAGCTTGAAGCTTCATCCGGGTCTCCCACAAGGGTGGCAGGTGCTCAAGGACTTGGGCCATCTTCCACTGCTTTCCCAAGGGCATTAGCAGGGACCTGAATCAGAAGTGGAGCAGCCAGAACTCATGAACTGCTGCCCATGTGGAATTAGCACTACAGGTGACAGCTTAATCCACTGTGCCACAGCACCAGCCCACATAACATTTTTTATTACCCTTTTACTATCTTCCTGTTAGTAGTGATGGTTCCTCTTTCAATTCTGACTTAGTAAAATATGGCTTCTCTCTTTGTTAATGAGACTGGCTAAAGGCTTATTAATAGTATTTTTTTTTTTTTTGGACAGGCAGAGTTAGACAGTGAGAGATAGAGAGAAAGGTCTTCCTTTCGTTGGTTCACCCCCTAAATGGCCGCTACCGCCCGGCACTGGGCCAATCCGAAGCCAGGAGCCAGGTACTTCTCCTGGTCTCCCAGGCAGGTGCAGGGCCCAAAGACCTGGGCCATCCTCCACTGCCTTCCCGGGACACAGCAGAGAGCTGGACTGGAAGAGGAGCAATCAGAACAGAACCAGTGCACTAACCGGGACTAGAATCTGGAGTGTTGGTGCCGCAGGCAGAGATTTAGCCTATTGAGCAATGGCGCTGGCCTATTAATTGTATTTTCAAAGAACCACAGTTCCCTTTTTTTTTTAGGTTTTTTAACACCTTTATTAAGGTATAATTGATATACCAAAAATGCACATATTCAGTATATACAATTTGAAGGGCTTGGACATATGCACGTACCTGTGAAATGATCACAATCAAGGTAATGAACATGTCTACCACCTCCAAACATTTCTCTGAGCAATTTTGCTTGTTTTTGTGTTAATAATACTCATACCATGAGCTCTACCTGCTTAACAAACTTTTAATTGCACACTACAGTATTAAAGAATCACAGCTTCTATTTTCATTGAGTGTCTCTATTGACTTCCTGCTTTCAAATTTATTGACTTCTGCTCTGGTTTTAATTGTTTCTTTTCATTGTTTCTTCTCTTCTACTTATTTCGAGTGTAATTTGTTCTTTTTTCTCGAATTTCCTAAAGTGAATGTATAAGTTACTGCTTTTTTACCTTTCTTCTATAGCATATGCATTGAATGCTATAATTTCAACTAAGAACTGCTTTTATTGCATCTCACAAATTTTTTAATTTTATTTAATGAATATAAATTTCCAAAGTACAGCTTATGGATTACAATGGCTTTTCTCCCCCATAACTTCCCTCCCACTCACAACCCTCCCCTCTCCTCATCCCTCTCCTATTCCATTCACATCAAGATTCATTTTCAATTCTCTTTATATACAGAAGATCAATTTAGCATATATTAAGTAAAGCGTTCAACAGTTTGCAACCACATAGAAACACAAAGTGAAAAATACTGTTTGAGTAATAGATATAGCACTAAATCACAATGTACAGCACATTAAGGACAGAGATCCTACATGAGGAGTAAGTGCACAGTGACTCCTGTTGTTGACTTAACAAATTGACACTCTTGTTTATGGCATCAGTAATCACCCTAGGCTCTTGTCATGAGTTGCCAAGGCTATGGAAGCCTTTTGAGTTAGCCGACTTCGATCTTATTCCGACAGGGTCATAGTCAAAGTGGAAGTTCTCTCCTCCCTTGATGACCTGTTCTTTCCACTGGGATCTCACTCACAGAGATCTTTCATTTAGGTGGTTTTTCTTGTTTGTTGTTTTTTTTTTTTTTTGTTTTTTTTTTGTTTTTTTTTTTTTTTTTTTTGCCAGTGTCTTGGCTTTCCATGCCAGAAATACTCTCATGGGCTCTTCAGCCAGATCTGAATGCCTTAAGGGCTGATTCTGAGGCCAGAGTGCTGTTTAGGACATCTGCCAGTCTATGAGTCTACTGTGTATCCCGCTTCCCATGTTGGATCGTTCTCTCCCTTTTTTATTCTATCAGTTAGTATTAGCAGACACTAGCCTTGTTTATGTGCTTCCTTTGACTCTTAGCCCTTTCATTATGATCAACTGTGAACAGAAATTGATCACTGGGACTAGTGAGATGGCATTGGTATATGCCACTGTGATGGGATTGAATTGGAATCCCCTGGCACATTTCTAACTCTACTATTTGGGGCAAGTCCGATTGAGCATGTCCCAAACTGTACATCTCTTCCTTCTCTTATTCCCACTCTTATATTCAACAGGGATCACTTTTCAGTTAAGTTTCAACACTTAAGAATAATTGTGTATTAATTACAGAGTTCAACCAATAGTATTAAGTAGAACAAAAAAATACTGAAGGGCCGGCGCTGTGGCTCACTAGGCTAATCCTCCGCCTAGCGGCGCCGGCACACCGGGTTCTAGTCCCGGTCGGGGAGCCGGATTCTGTCCCGGTTGCCCCTCTTCCAGGCCAGTCCTCTGCTGTGGCCAGGGAGTGCAGTGGAGGATGGCCCAGGTGCTTGGGCCCTGCACCCCATGGGAGACCAGGAGAAGCACCTGGCTCCTGCCATCGGATCAGCGCGGTGCGCCGGCCGCAGTGCGCCGGCCGTGGCGGCCATTGGAGGGTGAACCAAGGGCAAAGGAAGACCTTTCTCTCTGTCTCACTCTCTCTCACTGTCCACTCTGCCTGTAAAAAAAAAAAAAAAAAAAAAAAAAAACCAACACTGAAAGGGCTAAAGTATTAAATTTCAAAAAGCTTTTGTTTTATTTAACTTAAAAGTTAAGCTTGTTGATATTTCTTCTTTGATTCCTGTGTTATCTAAAAGTGTATTGTTGGGACCAGCGCTGTGGTACAGCAGGTTAATGCCCCAACCTGAAGTGCCAGCATCCCATATGGGCACCGGTTTGAGACCCCACTGCTCCACTTCTAATCCAGCTCTTTGCTATGGCCTGGGAAAGCAGTGGAAGATGGACCAAGTCCTTGGGCCTCTGCACCCGGGTGGGAGACCCAGAAGAAGCTCCTGGCTCCTGGCTTTGGATCAGTGCAGCCCTGGCCGTTGTGGCCAATAGGAGAGTGAACCAGCGGATGGAAGATCTCTCTTTCTCTCTCTCTCTCTCTCTCTCTCTCTCTCTCTCTCTCTGCCTCTCCTCTCTCTGTGTAACTCTGACTTTAAAATAAATAAGTATTTTTTAAAAAGTGTATTGTTTAATCTCTAAGTATTTGGTAATATTCCAGCTATCCATCTGCTACTGATTTCAAGTTTAATTCCATTGTGGTCTTACAGCAGACACTACAGGATTTGTATCCTTTCTAACTAGTTAAGTTATGGCCTATGGCCTTGCATGTGGTCCATATGGTGAATGTTCCATTAAAGCTAGAGGAGAAAGTGTATTCTCTTTTTGTTGGGTCAAGTACTCTATAAATGTCAAATTAGACTCTTGTTTGTGCTGTTCAGTTGAACTTTGTATTCATTGATTTTTGCCATCTGGATCTAACCAATCTCAGAAGAATCAACACTGCAGCTGTAATATTGGATGTATCTATTTCTTCTCACAGTTCCATGAGTTAATACTTGATGTCTCTTGTGAGTTGTACATGCTTTAAGGGCTGTTAAGGCTTCTTGGAAAAACTGAACTCCTTACCATTACGTGACATTCATCTTTAAGAATTTTTCTTGCTTTGGAGATCATTTTGTCTGAAACTAATATAGAAACTACAGCTTTCTTTTGATTAGTGTTAGTCTCTATTCTGTTACTTTTCATCTATGTGGTTTTATTTCAAGTGAGTATATTGTGGACAAAATAAAATCTTTATGCACTCTGATAGACTTTTGATATATTTAGTGATATTTGAATCGATCTTAATGTAGTTAGATTAATGTCTAACGCACTTGCTTTTCCCTATTCACTGCTCTTGTTCTTTGTTTCTATTTTTGCCTTTAACACTTTTTCTGTCTTTGATAGTTTTCTTAAGATTTATTTATTTATTTATTTGAAAGTCAGAGTTACCTAGAGAAAGAGGGAGAGACAGAGAGATCTTCCATCTGCTGGTTCATTCCCCAAATGGTTGCAATGGCTGAAGCTGGGCCAATCCAAAGCTAGGAGCTAGGCGCTTCTTCCAGGTCTCCCACTTGGGTGCATAGGCCCAAGCACTTGGGCCATCCTCTGCTTTCCCAGGCATATTAGGAGGGAGCTAGATCAGAATTGGAGCACCTAGGAGTCAAACTGGTACTCATATGGGATGCTGGCACTGCAGGCAGCAACTTTAGCCACTACACCACAGCTCCAGCCCCCACCTTTGATAGTTTGAACAGAGCATGTCTTATGATTCCATTGTCTCTTCTTCCTGAACATATTGCTTATTATTTATTTGCTTTTGTAATATCCTCCACAAAGTTTGCAATACGTATTTACAATAAACAAACAAAAAAACAATATATATAAAGCTAAGCTGACATCTTGTGATGTGATTGTTATCTATAACCCTTGTTTATACTCCTGTGGAACAATGGTCTACCACCTTTTACTTGCAGAGCTCTTTGTTTAGAGGAGCATTGAGCCTGTGATTATAAAATAAATGGAAAGTGTGTTATCACAAAAAATTAAAAGAAAAAAAAGAAAGAGAAGAAGGAAGAGAGAGGGAAGGAGCGGGGGCGAAAGGAGGAAAGCATATTCGTGGAATCACATCTGTGAAATTCATGGAATCTGTTCTCTAATATATTCATAAACAAATAAATGTAACAAAAATTTACCAAACTGTATCCTGAAAATATGTACAAATATTACATGTCAATAAAAATGTGGTTCTAAAAAATAAGTTATGTCAAGAATGTAAAAATTAAAATAAAATAAATAAACCCAAGTCCACTTTCAAATGATACCATACTGCTTCATGGATAGTGTGCCTACTAGAAAGAACTTATTCCTAGCTACTCTATCAAATTTATTATTTCATATTTATCATTGATTTCACTTATTGATCATCTATAATCCTGAAATATATTCTTGTTGATATTTTTAACAATTATCAGTGAGATCAGTCTAAATACATATCTGTCAAGGTGAATAATTACTTACTGTAAGAGATGACAAATTTTAGGCATATATCTATTTGATCAATAATAAAAAGAATTAAGGACTGGAGAAATGTTGAAAGGAGCCATTTCCTCTTCTCACATGCAGTTTCTAACCCCCTGGAACTCAAAACCTAAGAATGCCAGTAGAGAGCTTGCAAGGATGAATAAAACCTCAAATATGCAGAGAGGTAGTTGTAAATATGGTCATAGAGTTGCCCAACTGTGATTAAACTCCAGCTTCCATATAGGAATCCTCAGATAGTTGATGGTCTTAATACACTGGATAAAAAGCATTTGTGCATAAGATATTGCTTCTCCTGAGACAGGAGGGTACCTCACCCCTCACGTCAGACTCTACCCTGGTCTTCCAGGGTGTCCTCCAACTTCACCAAACCTATGTGTGTTCAAGGCCCACTAGGGCTTGTCTTAAAAGTGAAAATAACAAAAAGAGGCACCTCCTCTCCCCTAAATCTGAACCTGAGTTCCTATTCCTCTTAGAACCAGTCTCTGGAAGGCACAGTTTCCCAGGGACAAGTCCTGAGGATGAAAGATCTTTGTGATACCCTCACACCCAGGTGTGGTGCCACTGGTCTCCCCATGCCTCAATGTTTGAAGGATTTGCAGCCACAGAGAGCAGGGGATTGAAAGCAGTATAAGATATCTGCCCAATGCTGCTCTCAAGGACTCATTCTAAAGTAGGTAACGTGGGGCTGGAGAGAAAGTGGGGCCCCTTTCATGTATGTTCAATGGTGCAATAAGGAAGCTAATCATCTTGTCCCTGGTGAGGTAGCTTTACCAGTTTCACCTTCTCACAGATAACACAGCTTCAGTCTGGAGAAATTACATGTAAGAGTACAGTTCACAGATTTTTTTTTCATGCTATTTGAACTCTTTACTTAGGTATAGAGTTAATCTTATGTGTATAAAGTTAATTAAAATAGATCTTAGTAAAAAATATGAATGAGAATGGAGAGAGAGGAGGAGGAGGAAGGGTGGGAGTATGGGTGGGAAGGTGGATAGGGCACAAAAAAATCACTATGTTCCTAAAATTCTATTTATGAAATTCATGAAGTTTGTATAGCTTAAACAAAGGGTTTCTGGTGGAGGGAGAAAGGAGTGCAGTTCCTAAGGGTCACTGGAGAGTCATCCAATCAGGCAAATACCTGTGCAAAGGAGCTAGAAGCAGTAATGACTCTGGGTGCACAGCTTTTCAGCCAGTGTATGTCTTACAATTCTCTTCACTTGTGCTCTTTTGCATCTTGACTGAGTTGTAGTTTTCATGATAACTTTGTTAAGGGAACATCATTTAATACATTCTATTGTACCTCTACATATTTGGACAAATGTAAATAGCAATTTAAATGTGGTAAGAAGGACATAACATAAAATTTACCATTTAAATTACTTTAGGACACAGTTTGGTTGCATTAAGTACATTCACATTATTATGCAATCACCACCACCATCTTCAGAACTCTTTTTTCATCCTGAAAATGTAACTTTGTATCATTAAACAGTAATTCCCCATTCTCACACATATAGAAGCCAGGAAGACCTTCCATTATTTCCTCAATGGACCCATGATGTTCTTCCACCTTTTGGTTATTGTGAATAATGCTTCTATGAACGAGTATATAAGTACCTCTTAGATACCTTGCATTTATTTCTTTTGAGTATGTGGCCAGGGTGGAATTATTTGGCCATATGTAAGAAATAACATATACTTTTTAAAAATTTTATTTTATACTTAATTGACAAATAATTACACATGTTTATGGAGCCTGTTGATACTTATCATTATGAGGACCAGCCTCAATTCCTGAGGCCCTATTTTCTTTCACTCCTTAGTCACATTATGTACAAAAGAAGGAAAATCTGAGAACTCATCCAAAAATCAATAATGTATCTATCTAGAACATACAGAGGGGAAATAGTTCTGAATTATCAAGTGCAAATCATCTTGCTCAATTTTACAGTGATAGCATATTAATAACACAGCATTAGATGAGTATTATCCTATGTGGTAGTCAATATAAGAGTTATAGACTGAAAGGAATAGTAGATACATATTTGTGAAGAGAGCTAAAAAACTCTCTCTAATGGAGGGTAGATAATGAGAAAGGAGAAAATGTCAGAGGACAGATCAAAGACAAGGCACCCAGGATAGGGGAAGCAGTCAGATGGTGCCTGGGAGAAGGGAGTTGCAAATGACAACAGGACCTGCCCTTCTTCAGACAGGAATGAAACTGAGCTGGTACAAGGGTGGCACATGGCCAAACCCTTTGAAAACTGGGGTTATGTCAACGTCCCTTGGGTCAACCAACGATTTCAGGGTAAATTTCTGTAAAATGGCAGTCAGGAATAAAAACAGCTCCATGCGGGCCAGGCCCTCTCCCACACACATGCGTTTTCCTGAAAATGACAAGCATAGAAGGTTTATTGTCTAAATATTAAGTTGTAAAACTATCACAAAAAGTACATAGAAAATATCTGATGAATGACTAAAAATGATGGATGAAAGACAGGATGACTGGGAGGATGGTTGGATATACAGATGTACAGAAAGATAAGCAATTGCTACCGTGTAATTTCTTATTTTATCAGGCATTCCTCAATCAACAAATATGTATTGACTATCAGCTCTATGGTAAACATCCACTAACTATTATAACATTATAACTATTCTTCTGACATTTCAAATTTCCATGAATATTTTTCTAGAAACACATATTTATTATGCAAGGAATTGGAGGGAGAAGGGTTAAGACATGATTTATATGAAAGAGTACTTTAAAAAGCATGTAATAATATGAAATTAAAAGATAAGTATATAATAGTGTTAAAAAATCCATACATAGCTTTTTTCATACTGGGCATTTCCATGAACTTTTTGGAGACCGCTCCTACGCATAGATTATAAAACTTTTTGTACCAAAATTAATTTACCATTAATTCTATTCTCCACCAACTTTTTGAAATGGCCTCATATATTCTACTGCCCTTCATGCCTCTGACAGAATATTCAGCCAAAGACTTTCTTTTCCTATGGCAATCTCAAAACCATACATCTAAACAGGTCACTCTTTCAGTTTAAAGCTTTAAATGGCTGCCATGTGTGTACCATGGGATAAGATCCAAATGCCTTGATCTGGCCCTTCACAGTCTGCCCCTGGTCTGATATTCAATATCACTTTTCCCATTCTCTACATCCTCTGTTCAGCTCTAAGCATATTCCCCTCAGCCTTACTGTCTAGTATCCCATGAAGTTATTGGTCTAGAAGTTTTACTCTTATGCTTCCTCTAGGACCTGTGTCCCATGTCACTTCCTATGTATGATGTTAGGGATCCCCTCAGGTAGTGTAATCTCACCCTCTCTAGGTTTCCTCATCATATTCATGATCCACTGAAGCATGGTGAAAGAAGATCAGGGTGCTCTGGAGTTACCAGTAAGTATCCTCCCCATTCTTAAGGTTTCCCTATCCCTGAATTTAGTTGGCCACTTCTAATCTCCTGGATAGTCCGTTCTTAGGCTCCACTGCCTTTGTAAAAGAGGTCTGATTGTATTCTTACCTTCCTATCCACTTCTTGTAAGGAAGCTCAAATTTCCTTTCTCTCTTTAGAAAGCTATGGGGCAGGAATGGGCAGAAAAGCAGTTTCTCCCTCCAGCCTCCCCAGAAACCTATGTTTTTCTTGCTCAGAGCACTCATCCTACTGGGTTATAATGTTCTGGCTATTCACCTGCTTCCCTAATTTGGAAGGGATTCCTTAAGAGCCTTTTGTGTGCTTCAGGGTACTTATTATATCCCTATAGCTCCTTAGGAGTGAGAACCACTGCACAAAAGACTCTCAAAATAATGGAATTAGATATCCTATACATATCAGGGGTGAAAAGTCTAAATGAGTTTCACCTTCTAAGAGGAGCACATGTGTGTCGCTCCCCCTCTTCGTGGAGGAACGACACAGGACCCTGCGCTGTTCTTTCGTCTGCTCGGCCCTCCCCGGGTTTGCTGCTGGTTCTTCCCGGGTTGGCTACTATCCCTTCCACCTCCGTGGAAGGGCAGTTCCCCCTGGCCGCATTCCCCACTTCCGCAGGGGAGCAGCACACCGCCGGCCGGTTCTCTCGGGGGCTGCACGGGTTCCCTTAGATGTTCCCCATAGATGTTCCTGGTGCATGCCGTCTCTCTCCTCCTTTATAGTCCTCCTCCGCCAATCCCAACTCGGCTGCCCACACGCCGAGTACGCTGCTCTCCAATCAGGAGCAAGTCCTACAGTTTATTAGTTGAACTGGAGGCAGCTGTGCGGAAGCTGTTTACTTCTCTCCCAACGCCATGTTGTGGGAGAGCAGATGCATAGAATAAGTCTTAATTTCAGTAACTTAGTCCAGTCTGGATTGCTCCCCACAGATCCCCCTTTCTTTTTATTTTTGGCGTTGATACGCGCCTGTCTTCGGTGTCCCGCGGCACACACTCTGCTCTACTTGCTAGAGTTGCCACAGGCTCTTACAAGTCCTATCAATCAGGAAAACCGAATCCGGGTCCTCTCTTCGCCATGTTGTGAGGAGGTTTTTAGGCGCTGATGCGTGCCTGTGTTCGGTGCCCTGCAGCGCATGCTCTGCTCTGCTAGCAGGGGACTTACAAGACCTATCAGGCAAACCGAATCCAAGCCTTCTCATTGCCTTATTGTGGGGGAGACTTATTAGTGTTGGTTCGTGCCTATCTTCGGTGACCTGCAGCTCATACTCTGGTCGAGCTGCTTGCTGGCGCTTACCGCCTTAATCAGGCAGACCGAATCCAAGCCTTCTAATTGCGGTATTGTGGGGAAGCCTTACTGATGTTAATTCGTGCCTGTCTTCGGTGACCTGCGGCGCATAAGCTGCTAGCCGCCGCAGGTGCTCATCGTGCTCATCGCCTCACTTAATCAGGCAGACCGAATCCAAGCTCTCACATTGCAGTGCTGTAGGGAGGCCTTTCTATTTCTCTATTTCTCTATCTCCGGGCATTCCTATTTCTCCCATTTTACTTCTGTCTGCCAACATTCCCATTTCTCTCACTCCACTTCCAAACTTCTGTTTCTCTTATCCCTGCGGCTTTCCGGCACCTCCCCCCGCCGGCGGGCTCCGCCCCGAGGCTATTTCTCCGCCTTTCCCGCCGAGCCGCTTCAGCCCGCGTCTCTCATCTGCGCGGCTTCCCGGCTTTGCGCGGCTTGGCTTCGCGCGCTCCGCGGTCTCCACGCCCTTCGCGTCTGCACCACGGCCTACGCCAGCCCCGTTCCCTATCTATTCACGCCCCGTGCTCTCTCTGCACGCGGCGGCTTCCGCGAGTAACACAGCGTAGCTTACGTGTCCGCCACTAGCATTCAATCTAAGTTCCCCGGGCTAGCCTGGCGAATTCAACCCAGCATACGTCTCCGCCCCACGATTTGGCTTCCCGTCCTTTGCTCCCCGGGCTAATCAGACGGATCCCAATCTGGCTTACGTCTCAGCTTCTGGTTTCAACTTTTCGCCCCCTATTCCCGGGCTAACTTGAGAATCCCAAAGTGGCTTTCGTGTCCGCCTTGGCCTGCCCCCCGCGGCTTCAATTTCCCTAACATTTTTCTCTACCCGGTATGTTTCCCCAAGCTTTCCTCCAACGATATTCCTCCCTCATTTCTCCTGGCCTCTCCCCACAGTCCGCGTCCGAGTCTGTTTGTTCTAGCTTTCACTTTCGCTTTCGACCTTAGAGATTTCTCCCAGCTTCCCCCCGTAGTCCGTATCCGAGTCTATGCCTAGGCTTTCAATAGCTTCTTCCGACTCCTTTTTCGTCCGGCTTTTCCCTAGGCTGTTTGCTAGTCTCTCTCTCCGATATTTTCCCTAGGCTGTTTGCTAGTTTCTCTCTCCAATATTTTCCCTAGTTCTTCCCGTTTCTTCCCTCCTAAGTTTTTTATCCGTCCTAGGTTTCCTATCCAAGCTAGGTTTCCTATCCAAGCTAGGTTTCCTATCCGAGTCACGGCACCATTATGTCGCTCCCCCTCTTCGTGGAGGAACGACACTAAGCCCTGCCTAGGCTTCATATCCGAGTCACGGCACCATTATGTCGCTCCCCCTCTTCGTGGAGGAACGACACAGGACCCTGCGCTGTTCTTTCGTCTGCTCGGCCCTCCCTGGGTTTGCTGCTGGTTCTTCCCGGGTTGGCTACTATCCCTTCCACCTCCGTGGAAGGGCAGTTCCCCCTGGCCGCATTCCCCACTTCCGCAGGGGAGCGGCACACCGCCGGCCGGTTCTCTCGGGGGCTGCACGGGTTCCCTTAGATGTTCCCCATAGATGTTCCTGGTGCATGCCGTCTCTCTCCTCCTTTATAGTCCTCCTCCGCCAATCCCAACTCGGCTGCCCACACGCCGAGTACGCTGCTCTCCAATCAGGAGCAAGTCCTACAGTTTATTAGTTGAACTGGAGGCAGCTGTGCGGAAGCTGTTTACTTCTCTCCCAACGCCATGTTGTGGGAGAGCAGATGCATAGAATAAGTCTTAATTTCAGTAACTTAGTCCAGTCTGGATTGCTCCCCACACATGTGTAGCCAGATATATCTAGGGACAAAATTCAATTAACCTATACTACAGTTTTCTCAGTTTGGAATAACTGGATCAGCACCCCAAAGCCCCACTAAGCTGGCTCTATAATAAGGATGTGTCAGGAGCAAGGAAGGCACATGGGCACTGGGAGTGGTGCTCTTGATCATGTACAAAGAGCAAATCTACCAGCTTCACAGAATAAACCATATACGTTTCAACTGACCCCAAAAACGTCTCTTGTCCCCCAAAGTACAAATGGAAATGAATTTCTGTTACCTGCTGAGAAAGGCATGAAGTAGTCACTTTTCTTAAAATTGCCTCTGTCATCCAGGAAGTGGCCAGGGTCAAACGTCTGAGGGTTGGAGAACTCTTTGTCATCGTACAGCACAGAAGTCAGTGATGCTATGATGGATGTGCCCTAGGGGAAAAAAAAAAAAAAAGACAGACGAACTGAATCTTAGAAAAAAAAAAAAGGAATGGGAAAAAAGCATGGAAATCATCTACTTCAATCTCTTTGGTCAATAAGTAAGAAAATCCATGTACAAAAACAACAGTGATTTTTTTTTTTTTTCCATCCAGACTGACCAAGTAATAAACAGGGATGAGTTTGAGCCTAAGAGAAATGACATCATCTGTCTTATGGGTGAAAATGATTATCTCATAGCTTTAGCTTGTATTTTGCAGATCTCACCGGGTTCGTTTCTTGTAACATAAATAAGGTAGCCTTATCAACAGTCTACAAATGAGAAAAACTAAATTCAAAAATTAAGGATGAAAGTCCCTGTACTCACAGGTGAGACCTGGAAGAAGCGCTTGGCTCCTGGCTTCAGCCTGGCCCAGCCCTGGCCATTGCAATCATCTGGGGAGTGAGCCAGCAGATGGAAGATTCTCTCTCTCTCTCTCTCTCTTTCTGTATCTTTGCCTTTCTTTTTTTTTAACTTTTATTTAATAAATATAAATTTCCAAAGTACAGCTTATGGATTACAATGGCTTTTCCCCCCCATAACTTCCCTCCCACCCGCAATCCTCCCAACTCCCACTCCCTCTCCCATTCCATTCACATCAAGATTCATTTTCAATTCTCTTTATATACATAAGATCAATTTAGGGCCGGCGCCGCGGCTCAACAGGCTAATCCTCCGCCTAGCGACACCGGCACACCGGGTTCTAGTCCCGGTCAGGATGCCGGATTCTGACGCAGTTGCCCCTCTTACAGGCCAGTCTCTGCTATGGCCCAGGAGGGCAGTGGAGGATGGCCCAAGTCCTTGGGCCCTGCACACCATGGGAGACCAGGAGGAAGCACCTGGCTCCTGCCTTCAGATCAGCGCAGTGTGCCGGCCGCCGCGCGCCAGCCGCGGCAGCCATTGGAGGGTGAACCAACGGCAAAGGAAGACCTTTCTCTCTGTCTCTCTCTCTCACTGTCCACTCTGCCTGTCAAAAAAAAAAAAAAAAAGATTAATTTAGTATATATTGAGTAAAGATTTCAACAGTTTGCACCCACACAGAAACACAAAGTGTAAAAATGCTGTTTGAGTACTAGTTATAGCATTAATTCACATTGAACAACATTAAGGACAGAGATCCTACATGAGGAGTAAGTGCACAGTGACTCCTGTTGTTGACTTAACAAATTGAGACTCTTGCTTATGGAGTCAGTAATCTCCCTAGGCTCTTGTCATGAGTTGCCAAGGCTATGGAAGCCTTTTGAGTTCACCAACTCTGATCTTTTTTAGACAAGGTCATAGTCAAAGTGGAGGTTCACTCCTCACTTCAGAGAAAGGTACCTCCTTCTTTGATGGCCTGTTCTTTCCACTGGGTTCTCACTCGCAGAGATATTTCATTTAGGTGTTGTTGGTTTTTTGTTGTTTGTTTGTTTGTTTGTTTTTGCCAGAGTGTCTTGGCTTTCTATGCCTAAAATGCTCTCATGGGCTCTTCAGCCATATCCGAATGCCTTAAGGGCTGATTCTGAGGCCAGATTCCAATTCAATCCCATCACGGTGGCATATACCAATGCCATCTCACTAGTCCAAGTGATCAATTTCACTTCACAGTTGATCATACTGATAGGTCGAAGAGTCAAAGGGATCACATTAACAAGACTAGTGTCTGCTAATACTAACTGATAGAATAAAAAAGGGAGAGAATGATACAACATGGGGAGCGGGATACACAGCAGACTCATAGAATGCCTTTCAAATAAGTAACAATAAAGTCTTTAAAAAAAAAAGCGTGTTGGGAAAATGACAAACTGATACTTTCAACACTTATTTGGAAATGTACATACCTGAAAGTAACAAAAACCTACTTTTTTTTTTTTTTTTTTTTTTGACAGGCAGAGTTAGACAGTGAGAGAGAGAGAGAGACAGAGAGAAAGGTCTTCCTTCCATTGGTTCACCCCACAAATGGCTGCTACGGCCAGCGCTGAGGCCAGCGTACTGCGCCGATCTGAAGGCAGGAGCCAGGTGCTTCATCCTGGTCTCCCATGCCGGTGCAGGACCCAAGCACTTGGGCCATCCTCCACTGCCTTCCCGGGCCACAGCAGAGAGCTGGACTGGAAGAGGAGCAAACGGGACAGAATCTGGCGCCCCAACCAGGACTAGAACCCGGGGTGCCAGTGCCGCAGGCAGAAGATTAGTCAAGTGAGCTGCAGCACTGGCCTCAAAAACCTATTTTAAAAGCATAAAAAATTGTAAGCTTCCAGCGATCAAGATGCATCAAGCAGTTTTTCATATTCTCACCCTGAAAGTAACAGAAAGTTCATCAAGCTGCAGTAATAAAACTCCTCCCAGCTTGTGCAAGTAGAGGATTACTCTGAGTAACCGCACTCTGAGTTTGGGAATTTCAAGATCATAGATGTACAGTGTAGGAGAAACAAGCTTGCCTTAGGGATGAGGTAGTTTCTGAATTTAATGTTACAGGTTGTTGCACGGGGCACGTTGTTGGGGATGAGGTCAATGTATCTCTGGATCTCGTGCACCGTGGCATCCGTGTAGGGCATGCGGCTCCTGTCCTGCATGCAGGGGCTCCGGTGTCGGCCAATCACACGCTCGATCTCCTCCTGCACTTTAGCTGAGAAGACACAGTAAGATCATGGAATAGGAGAAACGTGGCACATTTTTATAGCAGGTGAGGGCTAAGTGAGGCACGATGGTCTCCCAACAGCCCTATAAGATCATTGTATATCTAGACTTAGAGAAAGAATTGCTGTATTAGAGAAACAGGTGAGGAGCTTCAAAAAGTTCATGGAAAATTCTTACCATGAAAAACCTACGCATGGATTTGAATTTCTTTGAATGAAAATAAACTTTCTTTTTATTTATTTATTTATTTGACAGATAGAGTTAGGCAGTGAAAGAGAGAGAGAGAGAGAGAGAGAGAGAGAGAGAGAGAGAGAAAGGTCTTCTTTCCATTGGCTCACCCCACAAATGGCTGCTATGGCCAGCGCTGCACCAATCCGAAGCCAGGAGCCAGGTGCTGCTTCCTGGTCTCTCAAGCGGGTGCAGGGCCCCAGCACTTGGGCCATCCTCCACTGCCCTCCTGGGCCACAGCAGAGAGCTGGACTGGAAGAGGAACAACCCGGACTAGAACCCGGTACCCATGTGGGATGCTGGTGCCTCAGGCGGAGGATTAACCAAGTGAGCCACGGCGCCAGCCCTGAAAATAAACTTTCTTTTAATTCTATTTTTCCACCAACATTTTGAAGTACCCTGATATTACTTTCTTACAAGCTAGGAATTAATGTAAATCTGAACATACTTACATATTAGCATAAAGGATAACAAACATAAATAAGTATGTAAAATGCTTCAAAATACATGTGAACTTCAAAGTACATGTGAACTCAAAAAACTGTTATCCTTTGAGAAACAGAAAATGTTATCAAGAGCTAATTTTTTTTTTTTTTTTTGACAGGCAGAGTGGACAGTGAGAGAGAGAGACAGAGAGAAAGGTCTTCCTTTGCCCTTGGTTCACCCTCCAATGGCCGCCACGGCAGGCGCACCGCGCTGATTCGATGGCAGGAGCCAGGTGCTTCCTCCTGGTCTCCCATGGGGTGCAGGGCCCAAGCACTTGGGCCATCCTCCACTGCACTCCCAGGCCACAGCAGAGAGTTGGCCTGGAAGAGGGGCAACCGGGACAGAATCCGGCGCCCCGACTAGGACTAGAACCTGGTGTGCCGGTGCCGCAAGGTGGAGGATTAGCCTAGTGAGCCATGGCGCCAGCTCTAAGAGCTAATTTCTTATTAAAAGAATAAGTATTGTTTTAAAATTTAATTCTTTAAACAGATCTATATTTTGATATGGATTGGTGTATTGAGCGTGTGAGTTTATTTGCAACTTGGACTCTCTCATCTACACATACCCCCCAGAGATACTCATTTGGAATCATTCTAGAAGTTTCTTCTGAAATTTATGTTTGCATTTCTTTTGTTTGATTTATTATTTTAATTATGTGTATGTATGAGCTACAATGTGACAGTTCAATATGTGTGGTCAGTGTGTGATGAGCAAATCAGGTTAGTTAGCATTTCCATCTCGTTAACATTTTTTACATTTTTTATTAACAATCTTGGGGCCAGTGCTGTGGTGCAGTGGGTTAAGCTCCTGGCTCCTGGCTTTGGATCGGTGCAGCTCTGGCTGTTGCAGCCAATTGGGGAGTGAACCATCAGATGGAAGACCTCTCTCTCTCTGCCTCTCCTCTCTCTGTGTAACTTTGACTTCCAAATAAATAAATAAACCTGTTTTAAAAAATTGTTTAAAAAGCTATCTTTATACATATTTATAGGATATGGTTTCATATTTCAGTGCATGTATACAATATGTCCTGATCAGAATAACTTCCATGTATGAAAAAGAATGTACAGTATCTGTCTTTCTGATTGTGATTTATGTCACTTAACATGATGGCCTCCAATCCCATTTACTTTGCTCCAAATTATAGGATATCATTCTTTCTGAAAGCTGAATAATATTCCAGTGTACGTGTGTGTGTGTGTGTACATATACCATGTTTGCTTTATCTTTAATACTCTGATGGGCATCTAGATTGATTCCATATCTTAGGTATTGGAAATAACCCAGCAATAGGAAGTCAGGTAACCCTTTCATTTACTGCTTTAATTTCCTTTGAATATATGAGCAGAGGTGAAATACCAGGATCACATGGTATCTATTTTTAGTTTTTTTGAGGATTATGTTCACATTCCTAAACAATGATTTTAGCTACTTTTAAATAATTTATAAAACTTGCCAGTAAGAGAGACAAGGGCATACATCTCCATCACCACCTCATACAAAATGTACAGACACACACCCACCTACAGATGCAGACACACATGCACTTCTCATTCCATTTTTCCAAAATGTTTAGAACACAACTACTCTATGTTTATTGCTGATATCACTATCACTTCTTATATACTGACCACGGCAAACACATATCCTGGTTTAAAATGTGCATTTCAAACCAAATTTTAGATGCAAGTTTTAGAACTCTGGCAAATGCGCAGATATATTTCAAACTGCTAGTTATAATTTTCTAATTACTGACAACATCAAATAAACAATCAACCCATATTATCCACTTGATCCACTCTGAAGTGATTGTTTCTTAGTTCTAGCACCCAGCACCCTCCCTGACCCTCTTAGCTTTCTACTCCAGCTCTCCTGATTCCTGGGGCTCATGACTTCCTCTCACTTGGTTTCAGATGCTTGGATGAGCACATCCTTTAATATCTTTCTGAGAAAGCAAAAACAGAGGATGAATTTTTTTGTCAACTTGCCTGTCTCAAAATACAAGAATATACAAAATGAGAGCTAGTCAAGAATTCTAATGCCAGTCTGATGCTAAAATCTTGTATCTGACCTCATTTGTCTGTGAAAGGTTTTATTATTTCTGTAATCCTAGTGTTCTGAAATCCCACCATTCTGTGTCTTGGGGTGGATAATTTCATTTCATTCACTTTATGGGCATCTGGTGAGAATTTTCTATCTATATGGCAATAAATGGAGGTCTTTTCACTGGTGTTACTGGTGCCACTCATTGTCTACCATTTACACAGTGCTGCTGGATTAAAGGAACAAGATGGAGAAAGGTGCTAAGGATAATCAAATTCTAGTGGACTGTTCTTTACCCCTTCTCTATAGCCTTGCACCTCACTCTGACTGGTACCCCACACTTTGTCTGTTTCACTAGAGAGTGGGCCTCCTTATCCTAAGAGGGGGAAATGGGTTCCCAGATAAATGAAGATGTGAAAGGGAACTGAGCACAAAAAGAATCCAGTTTTCTGCATCATTCTCCCTCTACCTTTTTGGTTCTTCCAAAATAGCGACATTTCAGTAATTGTAGGGCACTAATTAGCCTGTCCATTCAGGATCCATCTTACTCTTGTGACATTTGGGCATAATGTAACTCTTTACAGAACTGGATTTCACCCCTCCATCTGCTGTGTGTTTCAGAAGTAGAGTACATTAAAGACTTGTTGACTGTTTCCTATATTCCTCCTCTCCAATTTACCCAAAAGGAATTCTAATCTATAATTAATTTATCATCAATTCAATAGGATTCTGAACCAGTAAAACTGATCTAACACAGAAACCAGACTTGCTTTAAAAAAATAAAATAAATTTTTAAACCTTCTCATCAAGTTCTTTATAGAAAATAAAACTATTGGCCATACGAAAAATTCTTATCTTGGCAAATATGATTTTTTTCTAGACTCAGATTTCTGCAATAATAAATTCCTAAAACACATGTCCTGCCTAAATTGTATATAATTTTCTTAAACATTTAGCCTTTTAAAATACTTCCCGGGCTGTGAAATTTTCTCAGGCCATCTCCTCCAATGTCTAGCATATCCACTACATTTTAATAAGCATAGTTTTGGTCTTCTCTACCCCAACATCAGCACACAACATTTTCAGAATAAGAGAAGATCTATGAGAACATACATATCATCCAAAACATTCTGTCCTTCAGAAAAATAACTTCTAATCCCCAACCATTTGAAGATGCTAGGCCTGCTGCAAACTCCCTTCCATGAAACCCAGACACTTTATCCACAGTGCGTTGTTTTTATTCCTTTTCCTACTGCTCATGTTCTGTTCTCAGTCCCTCTCCTCTATTGTACATTTTTGTCTTTTTTATTCCTCCATCATATTTGTACAAACTACAGCTGGTGGCACAGAAATTTCAATAATAAAGTTTCCTAAGAAACCCAAGGTGGAGGACACTAGCAGTGGCTTAGCTACATCTCTCCTGATGTTTGCTTTTCTCATTAATTGTGGACATACCTGTGACCTCTGGGTGCTTCAGCAAGAGGAGGAGCCCGTATCTCAGAGTGGTGCTTGTTGTCTCTGTCCCAGCCACAAACAAATCAGTTATAGTGCCGATCAAGCTTTCAGTTGTGAATTCAGACTGCTCATTGTTATTTTCCTAAGGATTATTTGATTATTAATTATGTGATAGCTTGCCAGCACATTTAATTACAATCAATCCAAAGTAACTTGGGTTTTTCTAAAGATAAGCAAACTTATAAAATGGAGAGGTCAGTTTTAAAACCACAACAGCTGCATATTATGGCAGAGAATGTAGATAGATTAGGTGATCCAATCTACAGTTCATTTACCCATCATATTGCTTGCCTCAAAATTTCATTTTCCAGCCTCTCTTGCAGCTATACTGGCCATTCAATATATAAGCTAAAAAAAGAACCTGCTGATGTCAATGCCTCTTTCCTCCTTCTTACTCAAAACACATGTGAGTATATGACCATGGAAATGGAACAGATATCACTTTGGAACATGAGAGTTTCAGCATCACTGGTAAGGAACATAAGCTAAGTACTGTCATCAAAAATGGCAGCAAGCTGAGTCCAGGGGGCTTCAGTTCTATGGTTCTAGTTCTCAGCTAACCAAATTGAGACCCACTGAATGTGAGAGAAATACACTGCTTTTGAAGATATTGTTGAGCTTTCACTTATTTGCATGTAGAAAAGAATCTTAATTCATAGAAGTGGGTAAAGTTGGGCCATATATTGAAAACTGTTAAAAGTCAGAATCAAGAGATTATAATTTTCAGAGTGTGGCATCAACAACATAAGAGGATTTTTGCTCTCTATCCATGGATGTTCTAAAAAACATCTATTCAAAAATCAATTCCCTATCAGAAAATAAATAAATAACTTGAGATACTCCTATGCACTTGCCTTGAAAAAATATCCACATCACATGGGAAAGGCTATGGTAAACTCAGACATGAATATCCATCCTATGCATTGTGTCATACAACCCAGAAGGAATCCCCAAAACTCAGCTCATTCCTGAGCAAAGAAGCGTTTAGATGCCGGTGTTACGGCTCAGTAGGCTAATCCTCCGCCTTGAGGCGCCAGCACACTGGGTTCTAGTCCCAGTTGGGGCACCGGATTCTGTCCCGGTTGCCCCTCTTCCAGTCCAGCTCTCTGCTGTGGCCCGGGAGTGCAGTGGAGGATGACCCAAGTGCTTGGGCCCTGCACCCATATGAGAGACCAGGAGGAGCACCTGGCTCCCAGCTTCGGATCAGCATGGTACACCGGCTGCAGCACGCAGGCAGCAGCGGCCATTGGAGGGTGTACCAACAGCAAAAAGGAAGACCTTTCTCTCTGTCTCTCTATCTCTCTCACTGTCCACTCTGCCTGTCAAAAATAAAAAAGAAGGGTTTAGACTACACATATAATTCTCTGTGCCATAGTTTAGCTCTTAATTCACCAACTTTAGGGAACTGGGCATATCTGAGTGTCTACATCACAGAATACAGTGACAGTTTTAACAAGCACGCAAGCATGTCCAGTAGATTCATCTCTAAGGCCCAAAGCAGAGAGGGGATAAAATACAAAAGTCCACATTTCTCCCTAAGAAGGCCTTGCTAACATATTCTACCAATAATACCACTGCTGACAGGTAAGCTTCTAACTAGCCTGCACCAGGGAGTTAACTGGGTCAACAAAAAGCAAACCTCTGGAATCCTGAGTAGGGCTTGATATTTGCCAGGCCTTCTCCCTTGCTCCCCTCATGATAACTACATGTGTACCCACTCATCCTGTGAGGAATTTGTCCATGCAATGAGTGCCACAATTTTTGTAGTTTTCACTGCACCTTCAACCACCTATTTCTAGGAGTTTACAGAAATTTCCATTCCCAAATGAATAACCAGAGATCACAGAAGAAACAGATGACATAATATGGGCCCACATCAAGCAGCTATCTTCCTAGGGGCACAGGGAATAGTCAGAACACTGGTACACACATTTGCCACAAATCCTCTCCCTAGCAAAGTGGAGAGAATGCTGAAGACAAACACCAACTCTCAGATCCACTGTGCAGATCAAAGAAATGGAACAGATATCTGATACCCCTACATTTGAAGTTCTATCTATAGAGTCTGCCTTCTACCTTTATGTCTTGTGTTACCCATGAGGCATGGCACATCCAAGGAATAATGAAGTTTTTTCTAATAAAGTATTGAGGAATTTACCACTGGTAACTAAAATCCTAGATATCTTAGAGTCATTCTTAAACTGATTAATAGACAGGCTTCAAGAATTAGGGAAATCCCTCTGAATGTGTCTAAACTATGGAGAACACAGGAGGGTATGTTCTTCTGGTAAGCTTTCCATAATTTAAATAGTATAATGATAAGAATAATTGCCCTAGCAGTACTGAAGTCAGAGAATAGAAGTAATTTGTTTCTTCTCTCCTCCAGATTCTTCAAATTGTTCTAGTTTCTTCAACTCATCTGTAACACGATTGTACCAAATCAACTCAAATTCCATGCACAAGTCTTTCAAAGTCACCCTCATCAGTATCTATGAGTCTTTGCCAGTTTAATCTACTAACTAGTTTCCAGTTTTTGCCCTTTGCTACAAAGTAGTTGAGCCAAATAATGGTGGTCTCAAAGGATGGGTTTTTTCTGTAGAGTTAGCACTTGTCAGTTTGTTCTGAACTCAGGTTATCTCAAGTTCAAGGAGGGTTTTGGACTTGTATCAGTGTTTTTATGGCATCTACATTATCCTCTCACAGATTCCAAATTCACCACCTCAATCTTTCCCACCCAAATTAAACTTATCAGATAGCACTATCTGGTCCCATTACTGAAATTTTCTGCAGAATTCCTATCAAGTAGCTCCCATCTCATCGTCCAGCTAAAACTAGTATCTGTGAATCTCTGGGACTGTAACAATATAGAAAACTTAATTTTATTTCAGAATTCTCATTTCCATAGTCAAGAATATCATCAAGCTGAGGACCAAAGAAATGAAAGATCTCATAGCTGGGTCTTGAAATTCACTCTCATTTTACAGATCATTCTACTGAATTCCAAGGATCATTTTCCCTACATTTTACATGCATTCCACTCTTGTTCTGGCTCTTGCCTGTACTTGATCAAATAAAAACTTCCCATGCCAACATTCAGTTTTGCAGGTTTATTTGGCAGACTCATCCAAATTCACTGTCCAAACTATCTGCCCAAATTCACTTTTGCTAACATTCATGTGAGGCTTTTTCCAGGTCTTTGCCACCATACACCTTAGAATCTCCCATTATATCATTCCATCTACCGAAAACCCCCTCCCGTATAACTCCTGCAAATATTTGAAGATCAAAGTCAAACTTTGGGACATGCATACAGATAGGATCCTGTTCATATTCACTATATGGTTTGATATGTTGAATTTTCTAACATGTGTTTTCCAAATCACAAGAGATGTGCATTCTGTCTTTCTTCAGATAATTAGTTACCTAGAACAGAGCCCATGAATTCTTATTGTTTATTCATTTTTAATTTTTTATGATGCTTAGTCAAGATACACACACACAAGTACTTAAAGTGTGAGCCAAGCATTTATTATCTGACCATTGAAACATCTCCAATAATCACAGATCACTAATGAACCCCAAAATGCAAGCAAACAAATAACATTTTACCTGTTCCATTTTGATAAGGAAGCAGTCAATGAAATCCCGAGGATTATTTATGTCCAAGGACTCCTGGTGTTCTTTTATTTTCTCCAAAATATAACCTCTTATTTCAGCAAAGTTTTTAATGACTTTGTTATGACTCCCTGGGAGATAATCCATGAGAATAGGAAAAATATTGCAGAACTGAAAGGCAAAAGAAATTTGTTGAATTAAAAATAAGTATTAGGCCGGCGCCGCGGCTCACTTGGCTATTCCTCGGCCTGCGGCACCGGTACCCCAGGTTCTAGTCCTGGTTGGGGTGCCAGATTCTGTCCCGGTTGCCCCTCTTCCAGTCCAGCTCTCTGCTGTGGCCCAGGAAGGCAGTGGAGGATGGCCCAAGTGCTTGGGCCCTGCACCCCCATGGGAGACTAGGAGGAAGCACCTGGCTCCTGGCTTCGGATCGGCACAGTGCAGCCATTTGGGAGGGAGAACCAATGGAAAAGTAAGACCTTTCTCTCTCTCTCTCTCTCTCACTGTCTAACTCTGCCTGTCAAAAAAAAAAAGTATTAAAAAATATGTATTGAGGGGCCAGCACCATGGTGTAATAGATTAAGCCTCCACCTGCGGTGCTAGCATTCCATATGGGCATTGGTTCATGTCTCAGCTACTCCTCTTCTGATCCAGCTCCCTGCTAATGGCCTAAGAAAGCAGCAGAGAATGGCCCAAGTGCTTGGGTCCCTGCACCCATGTGGGAGACCTGGAAGAAGCTCCTGGCTCCTGGCTTCAGATCGGCCCAGCTGCAGCCATTGAGGCCATCTGGGGAGTGAACCAGCAGATGGAAGACCTTTCTCTCTGTCTCTCCCTCTCTGTAACTCTACCTCTGAAATAAATACATAAAATCTTCAAAAAAAATTAAGGTAAATTTAAAATGGTCTCCACATTGAGGTACAGCACTTGATTGTTCATATACAGTAATCCTCTACGCTGACAGAGATGTAAAGGAGAAAACACAGATCCCCTGAACAAAGACAACAATAATTTCCTCATATATCACCTTTATAGTATGAAAGCATCTTTAGGTCAATTCTTTCATTGTATACTTTAACTCGTTCCTACAATTCTGAAACACAGAAATGCATGAATTGCTCTCAGTCACATTCTGTAGATGAGGACAGAGGGTAAGGAAGGTTGGGTAATGTTCACAGAGCCACTCCCGACTATTTCTACCATTAGCAAGCACCCATGTGACTGGCAGTGGGACAAAAGACACCATAAAACCCAGTTAAACATGCTTTGGGCAAAAACCTATATACCAGAGAGGTGAATTTCCTTGTATACTACCCCACAATTATCTTTTAGGCAGAGTGTGGGCCATGCCAGTTCAACATAAGCTGAAATTTGGATGTTTATTTATGATTTATAAACCCCAGATGAAATAGTTTTGTCAGCTCTCCTTGGTTACCTCGTCAACTGGCATCCCAGGTGATTCATCAAACACACCTGATTCAGGGCTTCCTGGGAGCATAAGTGCTTGCAAACATTCTCTCTCCTTGACATTGCACCTTAGAGTATTTGTGCCAGGTAATGTGATGAAGAGTTCTCTAAGTGTTGATGACTGAACAAGCATGCAGTTAACAGAAGCTTTTCAGGAAGAACCTGAGATCTTCACTGTCACGTACATGCTTGCTGGCAATAACCAAAGAACTGCCAGGAAACTGGGTTTTCAGGATTGGTGAGAAAACCACCAGTCAAGGAAATAGAATTCCATATGTATATTCAGCTCAAATGGCACGTCCTCCCACAAAAATTTTGAAAAATCAAGAAGCAAATCCTGTCAGAATCAACTTTATCAGAATTCCAGACAACAGTCAAAGGTGTATAGCAACAAGAGAAGCCTGAATGAAAGAAAGGGCAACTTGAAAATGGTGGGAAAACTTTGTAACATTTTACTTGCCCTTGTCCCACCTCTCTCCTCAGCTTGGTAATGGTCTTATTCCCAGGGTGGGACTTTGGTTTCAAAGGAAGAGGCTGTGTTTCTCTGTCTTAACTTGTCGGAGGACTACCTGAAGGACTGACGTAAGGCACTTTTCTTTGTTTCATCTAATCCAAAACTCACTCAAGATAGAAAAGAATTTCTCCAAAACCATGTAAGGCAAATGGACAACCTGCAGCCAACCTGGGGCAATGGATTACAACTGGGGTAAATAACAGAGCTCTAAGACCAGGGTGGTGGGGGAACTGGGAAGAGAATATCTTGGAAGTTAGGGAATTCCAAAGTGCCCATGTATACTGAGGAATTTAGAAAACTATGGACATCCCATGGGCAGGCCATAGGCTAAGAAAGGACCTGACAACACACTAAACTTTCATCTCCAGTTGTCATCTAGGTTCAGTATAAGCAACAAGTGAACACCGACCTAAGGAGTACAGGGTCTATCTGTAAGACATTCAATCTTGTCTGTCTCTCTGCCCTTCTTTCTCTCCCCACTTCTCTCTCTCTCTCTTCCTCTCTCATTTTTGGCCTTCACCTTCAAGGTAACTCTGTCAAAACTAACTGAACAAAAGCAAATGGAACAGGGAATTCAAAGAACACACAGGACAAAGATATGTACTTTTTAAAATATATCAACATTGTATTCCTAAAGTTGTACTTATGAAATGCATGAAGTTTGTATTCTTCAAATAAAAGGTATCTTTGGGGATAAAAATAAAAATATGTACAGGTATAAGATCACCAAAAATTTTTAAAAACTGTACATATGGCATATGAAATACAGGAAATTTGTTCCCTTTTTATAAATAAAAGATTTTTAAAAAAATGTCAGTCACTAAACAAATAGCTAAAGCCTACAGAAGGAAAAAATAGGGGAAGGGAGCCTCTAGTGAAAACAAAAAGAAAGAAAAAGAATCTAATTTCCAGACAAGACTTTATGGACAAAACTATGAAGTGAACTGCGAAAAGTAGAGAAGGTTGACACCAATATACAGTTCTGAGTTTAACAGTAAGAAGAGGAGAAATGATTTGTCCACCAGAGAGGAACTTGGCCTCACCTGCAACCATGGGGAATTCAGAATCTTGAAGTTTTCATTGAATTTCCCCATCAAGTTCAGGAACTTTGGATCTCTATAGTCAAATCGGTTCTGGAAAATCACGGAGCAGATCACATTGGAAGGAGCACAGGCCAGGATAAAGGTAGGGTCACAGGGTGAGGCTGAAGAATGGGAAATATTTTTAAAGTAACTATTAAAATATACATACATAAGCTTGAGCCTTTGAACTAACAAGAGGAGGTAATTTTAGAATCTAAAACAATATTTCCATAGACATTACCTTATCAGCAATATCTTCAACATGCCTAGAACATCACAGCACTTCTCCCATAAACCTGAATTGACCATTTCATCACAGCTTGTTTAATAACAGTTTCCAACTTCTCCAAACACCCACTGCCTGAAAAAAATATCACTGCCTCTGGGCACAGGATTCTGACACTAGGCCCCTGTTATTTTGGAGGACAAAGGAAAAAAACTTAGAGGCCATTTTGAAAAAACAACTAATAACTCAAGTTACCAGCATAGAATTCTATCTTGAATATTATAGATAATTAGGGAAGGAAATAATTAAAGACCTGGAAACTTTTCAGGCACAATGAATATTTGAAGAAACAAGCAGAGGGAAAGACTAAAGAGAGACAGAGTATGAGAAATTCAGGAATTTGATGGAACAAACTTAGACATCAGAATCCATCAAATTAACAGAAAAACAAATATTAACCCAAATGAATACAATTATAAGAAAACAGATTTGTCTAAAATTACAGTGAAATTAAAAATTCTCATTGAAATTTGAATAAAGTGTTTTTATTGCTTTAATGTAGAAAAAATTGGATTTCTTGCCTTAGGAGATAGCATTCATCATCACCAACCAGAACCCACATTTTATTTCCTTAGACAGGCCTGTGCTCTTTTTAATCATAGATTCTGATACTAGTCAGCTACCAAAAAAAACTGTAAAATTATGAACTTTTTAATTTGATCATCATTAGGCCAATTTATAATTTTATCCATAAAGAAATTAAAGCAAAGGAAAGTGTTGGTTTTTGTTTCTCTGTTTTGTTTTGCTTTATGGTAGGCAACATTTAAATAAAATTGTTGTAATCACATGATCAATAGACTTGATTTGTAACTAAATACCAAATTCCCATCACAGATGACTTAAATCAAAAGCATTATAAAGAATTGATAAGAAATTTAAAAGTAGACATCTTATTTAGTTAACTGCTCAGGTCAGGTTCCTTTTAAATTAAAACACACTAGGGCTTATTAAGATTTCAAAAATACTTTTATTTTAGCCTAGAATGTAAGGGATAATTTGGAATTAGTAATTTGAGATCTGTGTGTATATGTGTGTGTGTGTGTGTTTATAGTGAAAATCTCATTTTTAATTTTTCAATCTTTCCTTTCACTTCACTTAAGATACATAATTGAGCCGGCGCTGCGGCTCTATAGGCTAATCCTCCGCCTTGCGGCGCCAGCACACTGGGTTAGTCCCGGTCAGGGCGCCGGATTCTGTCCCAGTTGCCCCTCTTCCAGGCCAGCTCTCTGTTGGGAGTGCAGTGGAGGATGGCCCAAGTGCTTGGGCCCTGCACCCCATGGGAGACCAGGAGAAGCACCTGGCTCCTGCCTTCGGATCAGCCGCGGCAGTCATTGGAGGGTGAACCAACGGCAAAGGAAGACCTTTCTCTCTGTCTCTCTCTATCACTGTCCACTCTGCCTGTCAAAAAATAAAAATAAAAAATTTTTAAAAAAAGATACATAATTGAAAATTAGGGTAGTTTGGAACCAAGCTGGAAATCAGACTAATTGTAATGATTGTAACAAGCACTTCATAGATGAGTAGAGCTGGTAGGGGGAGGGGGTAAATAATTATCATAAAAGAACTAATCCCAAATCATTTCTTTAAATGCACCTGGGACTTTGTTTTTATCCCATATGGTTAACCATCATAACATCAGATTTTGGTTATTGGCACTGCCATTGAGGTGCAGTAGGTTAAGCCTGCTTGCTGGCATCCCATATGGGCACTGGTTTGAGTCCCTGCTGCTCCACTTCTGATCCAGTTCTCTGCTAGTGTACTGGGAAAGCAACAGAAGGTGGCCCAAGTGCTTGGGCCTCTGCACCCACATGGGAGACTTGGATGACACTCTAGGCTCCTTTCTTGAGCCTGGCCCAGTTGGCTACTGTGGCCATTTGGGGAGTGAACCAGAGGATAGAAGATGTCTGTCCTCTCTCTCTCTCTCTCCCTCCCCCAGCCCTTTCTCTCCAACTCTGCCTTTCAAATAAATGAATGAATCCTTAGAGGAAAAAAAAAATTGTGGGCATTGAAAAGACAAGAGGTTTTTCACAGTTCATAGTTCCCAAGAGGAAGAGGCATGGGGACCATGCAGGGAAGCACCAGGGGTGGTCGGGAGGCCGAAGGAGCAAAGGGAAAGCAGGGGCAGAGCCTTTATGGGAGTTTTATGGGAAGGGATGAGTGAGATAGGGTGAGTAATCTTAGGATTGAATAATTTGAATACTTTCAAAGAGCGCTAGCTATGGGTGGGCAGTAGGTTCAGTATGTGAGTTTGATAAAAGGTGCTTAGAAGTATGGGCTCTGGATAGGCTGGTTTAAGCATCAAGGGTGTGCCATGGACACAATATTTACCATCTCTAGGAATGAGCCATCCCTTGGAGTGAATGTCCTTCCCTGTTTCCACAAGGGTACCACAGAACAAAGTTTCATAAAATATAGCAAAACATGATGAACATACAAATAAAGAGGGGGAATATAAGTAAAGCTGAAAATAAAGCCAACTTAAAATTAGGGCTGGTGCAACAAAGAGTTAAATAGGTCATTCTATTAAATAGTTAAATAAATCATTCTATATGTTGCTCTGCATATTTTTGGAGGATTTAACTATAGTATAATTGATTCAAAGTGTATGAAACAATAATTAAGCAGTTATTTAGCATTAAATAATTTTGATAGTTTTAAGATCATTTTAAGTTTTTTTTCCACAGAGAAAACATGATGGTTAAGGACTTAGTATACTAAGAGGTGCCAAGGCAATTAAAATCACAGACAAGCATCATTACTGACACATATTATAGATATAGGCCAGAGGAAAATCACCTGGACATGTGAATGAAGCTATCCTACAAATATAGATTATGTGAAAGCCTCTGTCTCGTCTCCGTGTACCATAAGGAAGTGATAAAGTCATTCCCACCATGTGCCCTGGACAATTATCCCCTGGTGAAATGTACTAGAATAGTTTTCCCATAATTATGCTATTGTGGGGGAAAAAAAGCATTAACCTTTAACTATTGGGAAAACAGGAGAGTTTGAAAACAAAGCAGGACAGCAAAGGATGAGATGAACCTTTTATTCCTGTGTGCACAGTGTGTGAAACTCAACATGCAAACATACAGAAAAGCTCCCTTGACCCTGCTTCAGAATGTCCCTTCTCCTCTTACAGGCTGACAACCAGGACCCAGAATGAAAGATCTTGCTATCCTCACAATGTATCCAGGGTCATCGCTAGAGAAGATAACATTCTCTTAAGGACATATAAAGAGTCACCCACCACTGGTTTTTCTCAGCTCCTCCACAAGGCAGCGGGCTTCCTCTTGAACTCGTTCCTCAATGCTCCTCTTCCCCATCCCAAAATTCCTCAAGGTCATGAGCGAGAAGCGCCGCATTTCTTTCCATCTCTTTCCATTGCTGAAAATGACTCCTAATAGGAGGAGAAATGAAAACTAGGAAGAGAACCCTTGGCAAGGAAGAGGAAACTGGTAACTAGAAGCCTGTGGATTGGCTCGGCTCTGCAGGAAGAGCCACTCATGTTTCTGTTCTTCATTCTCACCAAACCCATTATCATCACCCAACACACAGACACACAGACAGACACACACACACACACACACACACTTACCAGATGCTTGATTAAGTTTTGCAGTCACAGGGAAATTGGTTCTTCCAGAAAACTCCTCTCCAAGGTCAACCAAGGCTTCCTTTACTGCTTCATACCCATGCATCACCACAGTGGGCTCCATACCCAAATATACAGTGAACACAGGGCCATAGACTTTTGAAAGCTTGGAACAGAAAAGACACAAATATTAGCAAAAGAATTCACCCTTTGGTCTATATATCATTGCATGATTCAGACTGATATAACCATCATATTACTTATATTTTTGTTCTGTCAAAGACAACTTCAAATATTTCTGGATGTTACATATAACTATGATGATGGTTGCTACAGCTTCCATAAACAAAGATATTCCCAATTGCCCAGCAATTGCAGGACAAATTAGTATGTAGATTATTACAACTAAATGAACACATTGAACTAGAATTATTTGCTCTATTTTACAGATATAGAGACTGAACTTCAAAGAATTTCAAAATCCTTTCACCCAAAAAATAAAAGACCCAAATTTAAACCCTGTTTTGTCAATGTCTGATGCCTGAGGAATTTATCAGGACTCAATGCTCAAATTTGGACCTATATCCATCTACTGTAGGACACTGCCTCAGAACAAATCCCCATGGTGATCGTACTCAGGAGTCTGTGATTAACACTAGAAATCTACATTTTTTTTTTTTTTTGACAGGCAGAGTGGACAGTGAGAGAGATAGAGAGACAGAGAGAAAGGTCTTACTTTTTGCCGTTGGTTCACCCTCCAATGGCTGCCGCGGCCAGCGCACCATGCTGATCTGAAGGCAGGAGCCAGGTGCTTCTCCTGGTCTCCCATGCAGGTGCAGGGCCCAAGCACTTGGGCCATCCTCCACTGCACTCCCTGGCCACAGCAGAGAGCTGGCCTGGAAGAGGAGTAACCGGGACAGAATCCGGCACCCCGACCGGGACTAGAACCCAGTGTGCTGGCGCCGCAAGGCGGAGGATTAGCCTATTGAGCCGCGGCACCGGCCAAAATCTGCATTTTTTAAAGTCACCTCAGATAATCCTAATGCCGAAAACAATTTAAGATCTACTGGTATTATTAACATAGAGAGTGGGCACCACAGAGGCAGGGTTAAGCACAAGGAGATATGATGAAAAGGCAATTTAATCTATGCTCTACGCTCACCAAGTAACAGATGGCAACTTTTTGCAAGCCCAAAATTGTTCCATTACCACCCAGCAGACCTTTATTCATTCTTTCTTTCATTTGTTTGTTTTTATTGTAGAACTACAGATGTTCCCTTGACATCAACCATAATTTGCTTCCTTGTTTAATTCTCTTGGCTTATCTGAACAAAATATAATACATATACAGTAGATGACTTCTAAATTAAAGCTTCTAATCACAAACCACCCCATTACTACTTACTTTCTGGCAATAAAATCATAGAAAAGGACTGCATGGGGCCAGCACTGTGGCGAAGGCCACTGCATGCAACACCAGCATCCCATATGAGTGCCGGTTCCAGTCCCAGCTGCTCTACTTCCTTTCCAGCTCCCTGCTAATGTGCTTGGGAAAACAGTGAAAGATGGCTCAGATCCTTAGATCCCTGCACCCACCTAGGAGACCTGAATGAAGCTCCTAGCTCCTGGCTTTGGCCTAGCACCGCCCTGACCATTACAGCCATGTGTGGAGGGAACCAACAGATAAAAGATCTCTCTCTCTCTTTCGCTTTCTCTTTCTCTTTCTCGCTCTCTCTCTCTGTCTCTCCCTCTTTCTCTGTAACTCTGACTTTCAAATAAACAAATCTTTAAAAAAAAAAAACTGAAACAAAGAAAGGCAGGAGCATTTTATATTTTGACCCCACCTTACAACTTAAATAATTTCTCTACTATAAAATACATTAATATTTTTAAATTTTATTCATTTATTTGAAAGACAGAGTAACAGAAAAGGAGAGATAATTTAATTTAAAACATCAGGGACTTAAACTGGCACTGATATGGATACCAACATGGTGAGCAGCAGCTTATCTCACTGCACCACAACACCAGCCCCCAAAGATGTATGATTGTATTCCACTATTTCTGATAACGACCTCCCAAAAAATAATCCCCAGAAGGTATCTATTTTAAATTAAATATTTTAATGATTTGCCTATAGTAATATATTTTATTTAAAATAGGAGTTGATTACTTTCCTTTTGCAAGCTATGGGAGAAAAATAATGCATACTTACATTGGTTAACGATGTGCTGATGTCTTTAACATCCAACTGAAGGATATTTCCAAGAATTGGGAAAGGAGTGGGTCCAGGAGGGAGCCTCCTTCTCCCATGGCTCTGCTTCCAGAGTGAAAGGAGAAGCAAAAAGGACAGACTGAGCACCAGGACCACAACTAGATCCATTGAAGCCTTCTCTTACTGAGCTTGTAATCCTAGACTTTTATAATACTCTCTGCTAATCCTGTTCTTTTGACCAGGCAATCACTAAGCAATCAGCTACATTTACTTTAATGTTTGTTCTGAGTGGACTTTGTTCCACTGAAAAGATGGAAATAGCATGCTCTTTACTGCTCTATTGCCCTACCCTGGAAATTCCAGCATATCTAGTGTAGGGTGGGTCCCAGGCACTCTTCAGTTGCTTTTTTTTTTTTAAGTTTTATTTATTTATTTGAAAGGCAGAGTTACAGACAGAGAAAAAAAGAGAGACAGAACAAGATAGATTTTCCTTCTGCTGGTTCACTCCCCAAATGGCCACAACGGCCAGGGCCAGGCCATGCCAAAACCAGGAGCTTCTTGCAAGTCTCCCAGATGGGTGTAGGAACCCAAGGACTTGGGCCATCCTCCACTGCTTTCCTAAGCATGCTATCAGAGAGCTGGATCAGAAATGGAGCAGCCAGGACTTGAACCAGTGCCCATATGGGATACTTGCCCTGCAGACAGCTGCTTAACCTACTGTGCCACAGTACTGGTCCCTTCAGTTCCTTTTATTAAACATCCCAGGTGTTTCCCATTAGCAGCCAAAACTGAAAACTGATTAAGTAAATTATTAAATCTAAATGTTTTTCAACATCCTGGTTTCTTAGACTGATGACCAACTGGGAATTTATGATTTTAAGGGCAACCTGAATCTTCTATCTCTTGTATATAAAATAGTGTATACCTGTTATGCTTTCTCAAACACTAGAATAGTTTCCTTCGAAATGAAAATATTGGAAATATTTTGGTCTACCATATTAACATTATTAAACATGTACTAAATGGTACTTAACAGTACTAAACATGAAATACCTAAAATAATTCACACCAGTACATTTTGAGTTATTGAATATGTATCAATATTCATACCTTCCACTGTAACCATAACTAAGCGCATACATTATCACTTCTCAGCCTTTTGGCTAAGATCAAGTGTCTAAGTGAATACATTTTCTCTTTTCATATTCTTCCTTACAAAAGCTACTTCCTGGGGACCAGCATTGTGGCATAGAAGGTTATGCCACCACCTGAGAGGCTGGCATCCCAGTTTGCATCCCAGTTGAGGTACAAGTTGCTCCATTTCCAATCCAGCTCCCTGCTTATGGCCTAGTAAAAACAGCAAAAGATGGCTCAAGGGCTTGGGCTCCTGCCACCCACGTGGGAAACCTGGATGAAACTCCTGGCTCCTAGCTTCAGCCTGGTCCAGCCCCCTCCCATTGTACCCATTTGGGGAGTGAAACAGCAGATGGAAGTTCTCTCTCAATCACTTTCTGTCTTCCTTTTCTCTCTCTCTCTCTGTAACTCTGCTGTTCAAATGATTAAATAAATCTTTAAAAGAAAAAGCTAATTCTTGACCTTGTGACTAATTAGACCTACATTTAACTCAACAGATTAATAACGTTTCTGGAGAATTCCAAGGACTGACCACATGGAAGTGGCTAGAATTGCCAGATTATGACAAGAAAGCAATTTATGACCACCAAGTTCAATGCCAAAAGGAACACTGCTTGCTCAGGGATTTATGACCACCAGCTGTAAACAGTCAAGCCTTAGATCAAAGGAACCACCATCTAACCCGTTTCAAGATGGTTATTGGAACTGACCTCAGGAATCTGCCTGATAACCAACCAAGTCCTTTAGCCTCCCTAACACCCACTTACACCCCGCTCTTCCTTCAGCTAAATTACAAACTGGAAAAAGCTCTTGTGAGATAGAGGGCTGCTACCCTCTTGAATAAACCTCATTTCCTTACACCAACTCCTGTTTCTGGCAAATTGGCCTTCAAGTGACCAACAGCAAAGGCCTTTATTTTTCCTCATCAACCTGTAAACCCACTCAGGAGAGTGGGTGCACCCCCTGCAACTAACCTCATCCTCTTGGTTCCCAAGGCACCACACAATTGGCGTTGGCTTTGGTAGCACACAAGGAGTAACTCAGTCACGTTACTGGAGACAGGCAAAAACCACTCCTGTATAACAGCTGCTGACCTCATTGTTGGGATTTCAGGGACTTCCCAGCAGGCGCTGAGAGTCCTTTCTTCCTAGGGACTCACCCTTCTCTCACTGCCACAGAATCAGCTGCCTACAAATGCTTTGTTGATGCCAGGAAATTATACTTTAGGGAGATGATGGGCTACAAATTTGGGGAAGGACTTGACAGTCTTCAAGGTTGAGTAAATCTAACTGCTGTGCACACTGGAAATCCTCTATCTCTGCCTTTTGGGCAATGTGCCATTGGACCTACCTAGGTCATTTGTTTCTGGTACAGGTACTGGAAATAAGATTATAAGATGGTTGTCCAAGTCCCTCTACAAGGAGGGTTTGGTTTGGAAGAATATTCTCTTTGCTGTGTGAAAATTCCTTTCTCTTTAGTAAAATATGGGTGACTCCACTTCATCCCCATCCAAAATCTATCTGGCCTCTAACCTAGCTGATTAGGGCAGCCTATAGTCATGATACTATGACTTCAAAAAAAATGATGACACTCGCATAGCCTATGTGTTAGATTCTGTGTGTATGTGTTTGGGTCTAATGAATGAGAAGGCCCAGGGATTCATCCTTCATCTCTTTGTGCCAACTATAATTTCCCCATTGGAGACCCTGGTCCACCATTGACAGTGGGGAAGCAAATGCTCAAAAAGTAGTCAAAGAATTGTACATATGACAAGAGTCACAAGACAAATACAACAAAAAGGATTTCTCTAACCATTGGAGCACCAAATAAAGGACCTAAAATTAAGACATCCTTTTCATTACATGGAAACATTCCAATTCCTTTCCTGGAATGAGAGTCATTTGCAAACTGAATGTTCAAGCAGCATCTTCCATATGCAAGTTCCCCCTGAAATGTTGATATATGCCATTTTAAAATTACTTACTAGGTTTTCACTAAAACTTAAGGTTACCAAGGGCAAGAAATCTGTTTAATGATAATTTAAAAAGAAAAGAGGGAGAACAATTCTGTGAATAGGTAAGACACGTTTTTGGCAAGTGCAGCTATGGGACTTAAGAGATGTCTTTAATCAGAAAAAAAGTAAAACAATTTTCAGAACCAAACCAGTATAAGAAATGCTTAATTTTTCTGTCTCATTATATATGTTATATGTGTGCATGCATTGTATGTTTTATCTACATTGTAAAAATCCCTACAAGTGTTTTTAGTTGATTTAAAGATAATGAGTGGTTATCTCATAATTAATAAGACATAAATTAAAACTATTAAATTAACACAAATATCTTTTAGTTTATATGAATTAAGTGAATCCTTGATAAATAGATACTTTTTGGTAAAATAAAAACACAGATATCTTCAAAATTGTTAGCATGCATTTGTGCCTGATTTTGCTGGCCAGGCAGAATTATATTTATCTCTGCTATATATCTAAGATCATAAAAAAATTTAATCTTCACACAAGTAAAAGCACAATACAATATTCTATGTATAAAGCATAGCAAGTTAGCTTTTAAAATGATGACTATGCTTGTCTAATATCTCAGTTTCATAAGTAATCTAAGTATAATTATTAAAAATACACTAGGTACATATAAATGAAAAATTTTTCTGAAATAAATTCAAATATCCCTGGATTCTTTAAATTGTATAAAAATATGATGTATTTGGGCCCACTGACAAATATGTTTTCACAAATTTTTGATATACAACAAACAATTCAACTCTAAAGTAACTAAGGATTAAATTCCTATATATTCTTTCATTTTTTAAAAACATTTTTACAATTTCCATTTAATTGGTGACTCTCTTCCTCAACTTTACACTCAGCTCCAGTAAGCTCCTTTCCTCTCCAGTTCTGCTTCTATTATGAACTGACACTAAAAGCTTTGTTCTTAAATACCTAGGTAAAAAGAATAGCTTGATTCTTTGCTCATAGCTTTTCCGGGTGTTCAAATTGTTTCATGCAATCAGACAATGTAATGTACTTTGACATTCTAGGAATCATACTCCTTCTACTCTAAGTTTTCTTGTTTATGACATGACACTAAAAATTTTATAACAGGATAACTTGCCTTTTTACTCAAGACTTCACATTTTGGAGCCAGCACTGTAGCGTAGTAGGTAAAGCTGCCACCTGTAGTGCTGGCATCCCATGAGGGCGCCGGTTCTAGACCAGGCTTCTTCACTTCTGATCCAGCTCTCTGGTATGGCCTGGGAAAGCAGTAGAAGATGGCCCAAGTCCTTGGGTCCCTACACTCCCATGGGAAGACCTGGAGAAAGCTCCTGGCCCCTGGCTTCAGATCAGCATAGCTCTGGCCATCGCAGCCAATTAGGAAGTGAACCAGTGATGGAAGACCTCTCTCTCTCTGCCTCTCCTCTCTCTGTGTAACTCTAACTTTCAAATAAATAAATAAACATTTAATAAAAGGCTTCACCTTTTGGTAACTGACCCAGGAAAGAAAAAAATCTATTTTTTAAAATATGTGATGCTTATAACGTTAATTGAATCTGGTCTAAAACTCTGATTAAAACACCCTGATTAAATTGGTGCTTATTATTTCATGATCATCAAGGATCCTGTTTTGAGCAAATGTTTTAAGTCTTTTGATATCTTTCACAGACTTTCTCAGAATCAAAGTTCTAAATTAAGCCTTTTGACTTTCAGATTTCCAGTTGGACTCCTGGAGATCCTAAAAAGATGTATCTCTCATTTGCAGAGATAATAGTTAATGAGGCTTATTTGGCTTGTATGGAAAAGTATTGTCAAGTTGTAAGATGATGCTAAACTTAAAGCTGCATCTCTAAGTGTTATTATATAAATATTTTAGAAATTATTTAACATCTATAAAGGTCTGATGGTCCTGATGTGATGTTATCAGTCACTACTGTTATCTTAATGAAAAAGGACCTGGAGACTTTTAAAGACCTTTGAGACTGAACCCTCTCCATCACAGGCCAAGAGGCCTGAGAGGACAACAGTTTTAGGAAATCTCACCAGTGCTTTTTTTTTTTTTTTTTTTTTTTTTTTTTTTTTTTTTTTTTTGACAGGCAGAGTGGACAGTGAGAGAGAGACAGAGAGAGAAAGGTCTTCCTTTTGCCGCTGGTTCACCCTCCAATGGCCGCCGCTGCAGCCGGCGCACCGCGCTGATCCTGGCAGGAGCCAGGAGCCAGGTGCTTTTCCTGGTCTCCCATGGGGTGCAGGGCCCAAGCACCTGGGCCATCCTCCACTGCACTCCCTGGCCATAGCAGAGAGCTGGCCTGGAAGAGGGGCAACCGGGACAGAATCCGGCGCCCCAACCGGGACTAGAACCCGGTGTGCCGGCGCCACAAGGTGGAGGATTAGCCTATTGAGCCACGGCGCCGGCTGACCAGTGCTTTTTAAAATGCTGACTTTCCTTATAAATTGTTGAATTACAATAAAAATTTCAACACTTTATTCACCTATAAAAATACATGCAATCAGATTCATGAAAAAGACTCTAACAGAGGCCAATGCTGTGGTACAGTGGGTCAAGCCAAAGCCTTCAGTGCTGGCACCCCATATAGGTTCTGCCTCAAGTCTCAGTTGCTCCACTTCCAATCCAGCTCCCTGTTAATGCACTTGGGGAAGCAGTAGCAGATGAACTCTTGGCCCCTCCCACAAATGGGGGAGACTAAGATAGAGTTCCAGGCTCCTGGCTTCAGCTTGGCCAAGCCCTGCCTGTGGCAGCCATTTGGGGAATAAATCAGCAGATGGAAGACCTTTCTTCTCTCTCTTTGTCTTTCCCTCTCTATTTTTTTTTTTGTAACTCTGCTTTTCAAATAAATAAATCTTTAAAAACTAGAATAAGACTCTAACAATTATTCTTTTTTTTTTTTTTTTTTTGACAGGCAGAGTGGACAGTGAGAGAGAGAGAGACAGAGAGAAAGGTCTTCCTTTGCCATTGGTTCACCCCCAAATGGCTGCTGCAGCCGGCATGCTGCGGCCAACGCACCGCGCTGATCTGAAGGCAGGAGCCAGGTGCTTCTCCTGGTCTCCCATGCGGGTGCAGGGCCCAAGGACCTGGGCCATTCTCCACTGCACTTCCGGGCCACAGAAGAGAGCTGGACAGGAAGAGGAGCAACCGGGACAGAATCCGGCATCCATTCTTATTTCAGGCTACTGACAATTTGAAGATCAATGGACTAAATAAAATTTTCATACCTCTGATTTTAAAAACATGAATTCATGAAACTTCTGAGATCAAATAAGGTAAGAATCAATTACATGAAACAATAAACAATGACATCTGTGGGTTTTTATGTCTTTTATCTAAAATATTATTGATTCCATATTTAAATGATTTATCTTTTAGGTTTATAAAAAAACTTTTCTTGAGATTTTTATGGTTAACAACACTTTGGCAAAGTATATTTTGTAAACAAAAATGCAATCATTTAACTTTTCTCCCTTCTTAATTCTATCAAAATGCAAAAACCATTTATGAGTATTTGGGGTTTATGTAGCAATGTGATTGCCTGCATAGGTTCAGTAAAAATGTTCTGTTCCTAACAGGATACAATTGGAAGCATTGGCCTATCTAAAATTATACACAGAATACCTGGCTTCAGGAGTTCCTGGACTTACAGTGAGTAAATAAAACTATCACTTCTTAGCAGCCCCTGAAATGTCAAAAGATTAACTACTGTAGCTTTTTGGGAAAAAAAAATAAATCTAAGTCTTCCTTGGTTAGGCTTCCTAACATTGAGGGTCTTCTAAAATTGAGAACAGTTCTTGCTGTACTTATATAAGTAGTCAACCTCCAAACCATAATACACCTGCTATTAGACTATATCTCTGTTCATTCTTTGTAGGATTCAAACTCAATTTATTATGCTCATGTTGATTTTGTTTAGCATTTTCCTTTTTGAGCTTTCCTTTTTGACCTGTTACCTATCAAAATCCTGCATAACTACAACTACAAAAGACTGAACCATAGATACAAGCTCTACAGAAGGGGAAGGCCACCATTTCAAAAGACAGAGTTAAGTAGATATGATGGTTGGCATTCCCACACCTGAGGATAGAATCTATACACAGGGTTGGTCCTCCACCTGTGGCGCTGGCGTCCCATGTGAGCACCAGGTTCTGGTCCCAGTTGCTCCTCTTTCGGTCCAGCTCTCTGCTGTGGCCTGGGAGGCTAGTGGGGGATGGCCAAGGTGCTTGGGCCCTTACACCCACATGGGAGACCAGGAGGAAGCACCTGGCTCCTGGCTTTGGATCGGCATAGCTGGGGCCATGGCAGCCATTTGGGGGGTGAGCCAGCAGAGAAAGGAAGACCTTTCACTCTGTCTCTCTCTCTCTCACTCTCTAACTCTATTTGCCAAATTAAAAAAAAAAAAAAGAATACCCTTTTTTTAAAAAAAAAAAAATTTGTTTATTTGAAAGGCAGAGCTACAGAGAGAGAGAATCTTCCATACACTGGTTCACTCCCCAGATGGCTCTGACAGGCTTGACAGAGGTTCTTGAAATGAGCTACCAAGACTATGGAAGCCTTGTGAATCCACAATCTCTGTTGGCACTTAGACAAGGCCATAAACAAAGTGTAAGTTCTCTCCTCCCTTCATAGAAAGGTACATCCTTCTTTAACAGCCACTTCTTTCCACTGGGGTCTCACTCACAGAGATCCTTCATATAGGACATTTTTTGCCACAGTGGCCTGAAATGCTCTCATGGGCTTTTCAGCCAGACCAGAATGTCATAAGGGCTGATTTTGAGGTCAGAGTGCTATTTAAAATGATTGCCATTCTATGAGCCTACTGTGCAGACTGGTTCCCATGTTGGAACAGTCTCTCCTTCTTAATTGTATTATTATTGCTAGACACTTGATCTTATTTATATGACCCCTGTAACAATTAATCCTATATATATGATCACTTTAATACTGAATATGATCACTTTAATACTTAAGATGGCATTTTTACCATCCAACTTCATGGGATTTGAGGTCCCATAACAAGTTTTTAAACTGTACCCTTAGAATTAAGTCCATAGGATGTATACAGAACTATACAGTTTTACAGTTATAGACTTCCTCCTCCCTCTCTATTCTCACTCTTATTTTTTACTGAAATCAATTTTTTTTTTTTTTTGACAGGCAGAGTTAGACAGTGAGAGAGACAGACAGAGAGAAAGGTCTTCCTTCCATTGGTTCACCCCACAAATGGCTGCTACGGCTGGCGCACTGAGCCGATCCGAAGCCAGGAGCCAGGTGTCTCCTCCTGGTCTCCCATGCAGGTGCAGGACCCAAGGACCTGAGCCATCCTTCACTGCCTTCCCGGGCCATAGCAGAGAGCTGGACTGGAAGAGGAGCAACCAGGACAGAATCTGGCACCCCAACCAGGACTAGAACCCGGGATGCCAGTGCCGCAGGCGGAGGATGAGCCTAGTGAGCTGTGGCACTGGCCAGCGATCAATTTCAATTGACTTTATATACATATAATTGACTCTATATTAAGTGTTCAATAAATAGTATGAAGAAGAAAATAAAAACAAACAAACAAAAAAAAAAACTGTTCCTTGACAGTTGAGACAAAGGCTGTTCAAGTTGTTGCTCTTCAAAGTGTCAATTTCACTTCTACAGATGTTCTTTTTGGTGCTCTATTAGTTACCAGAGATCAGGGAGAACATATAGTATTTGTCCCTTTAGGACTGGCTTATTTCACTAAGTATGATGTTTTTCAGATTCAAACATTTCGTTGCAAATGATCGATTCCATTTTTTTTTTTTTTTACTGATATGTAGTACTCTTTAGTGTATATATCCTATTGTTTCTTTACCTTGTCTTTGGTTGACATTTAGGTTGATTCCATGTCTTAGCTATTGTGAATTGAGCTGCAAGAAACATTGGTGTGCAAGTAATTCTTTTACTTGCTGAATTCTGTAACCATAATTAAAGTTATAAAATTAGACACTTTCTTTTCTCTTTTCACGTTATGTTTTAAAAAAACTCATACACTGACTTTGCTACTAATCAGACCTACATTTAACTCAGATTAATAATGCTTGCTTAAGTGTCGCTCCCCCTCTTCGTGGAGGAACGACACTAAATCCTGCCTAGGCTTCATATCCGAGTCACGGCACCATTATGTCGCTCCCCCTCTTCGTGGAGGAACGACACAGGACCCTGCGCTGTTCTTTCGTCTGCTCGGCCCTCCCCGGGTTTGCTGCTGGTTCTTCCCGGGTTGGCTGCTATCCCTTCCACCTCCGTGGAAGGGCAGTTCCCCCTGGCCGCATTCCCCACTTCCGCAGGGGAGCGGCACACCGCCGGCCGGCTCTTCTCGGGGGCTGCACAGATGTTCCCTTAGATGTTCCCCATAGATGTTTCTGGTGCATGCCGTCTCTCTCCTCCTTTATAGTCCTCCTCCGCCAATCCCAACTCGGCTGCCCACACGCCGAGTACGCTGCTCTCCAATCAGGAGCAAGTCCTACAGTTAATTGGTTGAACTGGAGGCAGCTGTGCGGAAGCTGCTTACTTCTCTCCCAGCGCCATATTGTGGGAGAGCAGATGCATAGAATAAGTCTTAATTCCAGTAACAGTCTAGTCCGAGCTGCTCCCCACAGATCCCCCTTTCTTTTTATTTTTTTTGGCGTTGATACGCGCCTGTCTTCGGTGTCCCGCAGCACACACTCTGCTCTACTTGCTAGAGTTGCCACAGGCTCTTACAAGTCCTATCCATCAGGCAAACCGAATCCGGGTCCTCTCTTCGCCATGTTGTGAGGAGGTTTTTAGGCGCTGATACGTGCCTGTGTTCGGTGCCCTGCAGCGCATACTCTGCTCTGCTAGAACTGCCTGCAGGTGTTTACAAAACCTATCAGGCAAACCGAATCCAAGCCTTCTCATTGCCTTATTGTGGGGGAGACTTATTAGTGTTGGTTCGTGCCTATCTTCGGTGACCTGCAGCTCATACTCTGGTCGAGCTTTGCTGGCGCTTACCGCCTTAAATCAGGCAGACCGAATCCAAGCCTCCTAATTGTTGCATTGTGGGGAAGCTTTACTGATGTTAATTCGTGCCTGTCTTCGGTGACCTGCGGCTAGCCGCCCAGGTGCTCATCGCCTCACTAATCGGGCAGACCGAATCCAAGCCTTCTAATTGGCATGTTGAGGGGAGGCCTTATTTCTCTCTATTTCTCTATCTCCGGGCATTCCTATTTCTCCCATTTTACTTCTATCTTCCAGCATTCCTATTTCTCTCACTTTACTTCTAAAACTTCTGTTTCTCTTAGCCCCGCAGCTTCCCGGCACCTCGCCCCGCCGGCGGGTTCCCGGCTCTGCGCCGCTTCAGCCCGCGCGCCTCTCTCATCTGCGCAGCTTCCCGGCTTTGCGCAGCTCGGCTTCGCGCGCTCCGCGGTCTCCACGCTTAACCCTTTCGCGTCTGAACCACGGCCTACGCCAGCCCCGTTCCCTATCTACTCACGCCCCGTGCTCTCTCTGCACGCGGCGGCTTCCGCGAGTAACACAGCGTAGCTTGCGTCTCCACCACTAGCATTCAATCCAAGTTCCCCGGGCTAGCCTGGCGAATTCAACCCAGCATACGTCTCCGCCCCACGATTTGGCTTCCCGTCCTTTGCTCCCCGGGCTAATCAGACGGATCCCAATCTGGCTTACGTCTCAGCTTCTGGTTTCAACTTTTTGCCCCCTATTCCCGGGCTAACCTGAGAACCCCAAAGTGGCTTTCGTTTCCGCCTTGGCCTGCCCCCCGCGGCTTCAATTTCCCTAACAGTTTTCTCTACCCGGTATGTTTCCCCAAGCTATCTCCAACGATATTCCTCCCTCATTTCTCCTGGCCTCTCCCCACAGTCCGCGTCCGAATCTGTTTGTTCTAGCTTTCACTTTCGCTTTCGACCTTAGAGATTTCTCCCAACTTCCCCCCGTAGTCCGTATCCAAGTCTATGCCTAGGCTTTCAATAGCTTCTTCCGGCTCCTTTTTCGTCCGGCTTTTCCCTAGGCTGTTTGCTAGTCTCTCTCTCCGATATTTTCCCCTAGGCTGTTTGCTAGTCTCTCTCTCCGATATTTTCCCAATCTTCCCGTTTCTTCCCTCCTAAGTTTCATATCCGTCCTAGGTTTCCTATCCAAGTCAGGTTTCCTATCCGAGTCACGTTTCCTATCCGAGTCAGGTTTCCTATCCGAGTCACGGCACCATTATGTCGCTCCCCCTCTTCGTGGAGGAACGACACTAAATCCTGCCTAGGCTTCATATCCGAGTCACGGCACCATTATGTCGCTCCCCCTCTTCGTGGAGGAACGACACAGGACCCTGCGCTGTTCTTTCGTCTGCTCGGCCCTCCCCGGGTTTGCTGCTGGTTCTTCCCGGGTTGGCTGCTATCCCTTCCACCTCCGTGGAAGGGCAGTTCCCCCTGGCCGCATTCCCCACTTCCGCAGGGGAGCGGCACACCGCCGGCCGGCTCTTCTCGGGGGCTGCACAGATGTTCCCTTAGATGTTCCCCATAGATGTTTCTGGTGCATGCCGTCTCTCTCCTCCTTTATAGTCCTCCTCCGCCAATCCCAACTCGGCTGCCCACACGCCGAGTACGCTGCTCTCCAATCAGGAGCAAGTCCTACAGTTAATTGGTTGAACTGGAGGCAGCTGTGCGGAAGCTGCTTACTTCTCTCCCAGCGCCATATTGTGGGAGAGCAGATGCATAGAATAAGTCTTAATTCCAGTAACAGTCTAGTCCGAGCTGCTCCCCACACTTAAGAATTCTAGGAGTTAATTGCAGGAAAAATAGCTAGAATTGCCAGACCTCCAATAGGGAAGAAATTTGCAACCGCCGATTTGGATTCTCTGAACTACCTTGGCCTAAGGTAAAATTATACTCATTTTAGGGTCGATGAAGTTGGGCCTTGAAGAGTCAACCTCTGGGCCAAGAATATTGTTTCTCAGTCAGGAAAATGAAGAGGCAACCAACAGAATGGGAAAAGATATTTGCAAACTATGCAGCAGATAAAGCGTTAATAACCAGTCTACAAAGAGATCAAGAAACTCCACAACATCAAAACAAACAACCCACTTAAGAGATGGGCCAAGGACCTCAATAGACATTTTGCAAAAGAGGAAATCCAAATGGCCAACAGACACATGAAAAAATGTTCAAGATCACTAGCCATCAGGGAAATGCAAATCAAAACCACAATGAGGTTTCACCTCACCACAGTTAGAAAGGCTCACATTCAGAAATCTACCAACAACAGATGCTGGAGAGGATGTAGGGGAAAAGGGACACTAACCCCCTGTTGCTGTGAATGCAAACTAGTCAAGCCACTATGGAAGTCAGTCTGGAGATTCCTCAGAAACCTGAATATAACCCTACCATTTGACCCAGCCATCCCACTCCTTGGAATTTACCCAAGGGAAATTAAATTGGCAAACAAAAAAGCGGTCTGCACCTTAATGTTTATTGCAGCTCAATTCACAATAACTAAGACCTGGAATCAACCCAAATGCCCATCAACAGTAGACTGGATAAAGAAATTATGGGACATGTACTCTATGTAATACTATACAGCAGTCAAAAACAATGAAATCTGGTCATTTGCAACAAAATGGGGGAACCTGGAAAACATCATGCTGAGTGAAATAAGCTAGTTCCAGAGGGACAAATATCATATGTTCCCCCTGATTGGTGACAACTAACCGAGCACCAAAAAGGAAACCTGTTGAAGTGAAGTGGACACTATGAGAAACAATGACTTGATCAGCCCTTATCATCACTGTTTATGTACAATTTAATACTATATCCCTTTTAGTATTTTTGTTTGTTCTACTAAATACCATTGGTTGAGCTATGTAATTAACACAAAATTATTCCTAGGTGTTTAAAGCTAATGGAAAAGTGATCCCTGTTAAATATAAGAGTGGGAATAAGAGAGGGAGGGGATGTACAATTTGGGACATGCTCAAGCTGACTTGCCCCAATTGGTGGAGTTAGAAATGTGCCAGGGGATTCCAATACAATCCCATCAAGGTGGCATGTACCAATGCCATCTCACTAGTCCAAGTGATCAATTTCAGGTCACAATAGACCATAATAATAGGTCTAAGAGTCAAAGAGATCACATAAACAAGACTAGGGTCTGATAATAATAACTGATAGAATAAAAAAGGGAGAGAATGATCCAACATGGGTAGTGGGATACACAGCAGATTCATAGAATGGCAGTTGTCCTAACAGCACTCTGGCTTTGGAATCAGCCCTTAAGGCATTCTGATATGGCTGAAGAGCCCATGAGAGTATTTTAGGCATGGAAAGCCAAGACACTCTGGAAAAAAAAAAATCTAAATGAAAGATCTCTGCAAGTGAGATCCCAGTGGAAAGAATGGGCCATCAAAGAAGGAGGTAACTTTCTCTGAAGGGAGGAGAGAACTTCCACTTTGACTATGGCCTTATCGAAATAAGATCAAAGTCAGTGAGTTCAGGGAGCTTCCATGGCCTTGGCAACTCATGACTAGAGCCTGGGGAGATTGCTGATGCCTTAAACAAGAGTGTCAAATTGTTAAGTCAACAACAGGAGTCACTGTGCACTTACTCCCATGTAGGATCTCCATCCTTAATGTGTAGTTCAATGTGAATTAATGATATTACTAGTGCTCAAACAGTATTTGGCACTTTGTGTTCTGCGCAGGGGCAAACTGATGAAATCTTTACTTAATATATACTAAATTGATCTTCTGTATATAAAGATAATTGAAAATGAATCTTGATGTGAATGGAATGGGAGAGGGAGCGGCAGATGGGAGGGTTTTGGGTGGGATGGAAGTGGGGGAAAAAAGCCATTGTAATCCATAAACTGTCCTTTGGAAATTTATATCTACTAAATAAAAGTTTTTAAAAAAAGAATATTGTTTCTTCCAGTGGTAGAACTCAGGCTAGATTCCATATCCTGAGTCTTGCACACTTCCTACCAAGATATTCAGATCAACTGAGCTCACTAGCATTTACTTACTGTATTCTACAACACAGCAATGATTTTCAAATAAGCATGAATTGAGTCAATAAATGCAGCACAGCTTCATGAAAATGAGAGTAAAGGTTCATTTTGTAACCTTTAGAACTTGTGTGAGTCAAGCTGTGTTACTTGACAGGACTCTAAAAGAGTTATAGTACCTTATTTGGATAAAATGAACTCAAATGCTCTCCTTAAAGCAACTATTTTATGCTTTAAAAATGGGTGACTCCATTCCTCCTTCCTTCTACTGAGGTCACTGCCCGGCCTTTTCTCTTTATATAATAAGAAAGACATAGATGAAAAAGGAGTCTTGGAGATATGCTACTGGAATCCACACTTTAATTTTAGCATGGTGAAGTTGTAAGATGTCACTGATAAGATACTAATGTATCAGTCCAAGACCTTTTTGAGAAGCCAGGCTTCAATTCCTTTCACAGGGGCTCTCCCATTGAAACATCTCTATTCACTGACCAAATGGATGATCAGCAGGGCATCTGGGTAAAGCCCTGTACATAGAGAAATGCAAAATATCAACTACGGCAAAATGCTGAATTAGATAGTTCATTTGTTTGGTGCCTTTCCAATTTCTTGATGTAGGCACCTACTGCTATAAACTTTCCTCTTAACACTGCCTTTGCTGTATCCCATAAGTTTTTTTTTTTTTTTTGACAGGCAGAGTGGACAGTGAGAGAGAGAGAGACAGAGAGAAAGGTCTTCCTTTGCCGTTGGTTCACCCTCCAATGGCCGCCGCGGCCGGCGCACCGCGCTGATCCGATGGCAGGAGCCAGGTGCTTTTCCTGGTCTCCCATGGGGTGCAGGGCCCAAGCACTTGGGCCATCCTCCACTGCACTCCCTGGCCACAGCAGAGGGCTGGCCTGGAAGAGGGGCAACCGGGACAGAATCCGGCGCCCTAACCGGGACTAGAACCCGGTGTGCCGGCGCCGCTAGGCGGAGGATTAGCCTAGTGAGCCACGGCGCCGGCCAACCCATAAGTTTTTGATATGTTGTGATTTACTGTTGATCACCTTTGGTCTTGTCAAGTGAAGGGCTTCTATTTGATGGGAAGCCTGTTGCTTTATGAACAGTCAGAGTAGAGTTCCTTCAGAGTAATTAATATTTGGGGTTTGCTTTGTTTTGCTAAAATTGTCCACCAGGCACTGTGGTATGAGCTTAGTGCACAACTATGGGTGCCAGGAGATCTCAGTTCCAGTCACTTCTCTGTCAATTAACAGCTGTGTGATCCTGGCCAGATCTCCTGGTCTTTCAGATTCTCCATTTCCCCATTTGAAAAATAAAAAATAATGATCTCTACTCTCCAGTGTCATTTTGTATTTAATGAGGGGGCATATATCACTTGTTTAGCTAATAATTTAGTATATGGCGGGTTATTTAAGACATATGAATTATGTCAGCTGTTTTATGTTTAGGCAGTTATAATGCTGCTAGAATGTACTGAGTGTGTGAAAGGCTTCCATGGAGGACAATGTGCCCTAGATTATGGAATACTGCACAATAAATATTTTAAATATATGCATCATAGAATATTACTATTTCCCTTACTGTCATAAATTCCCAAGTAATTTATCTATTAATCCAGCATTTTGAGTAATTTTCTTTTTTTAATATTTATTTATTTATTTGAAAGTCAGAGTTACACAGAGAGGAGACAGAGAGGCCTTCCATCCACTGGTTCACTCCCCAGATGGCCACAAAGGCCATAGCTGCGCTGATCCCAAGCCAGGAGCAAGGAGCTTCTTCTGGGTCTCCCACGTGGGTGCAGGGGCCAAAGGACTTGGGCCATCTTCTACTGCTGTTCCAGGCCATAGCAGAGAGCTGGGTCTGAAGTGGAAAAGCCGGGTCTCAAACCAGTGCCCATATGAGGATGCCAGAGTTAACCCTATGTGCCATAGCACCAGTCCCTAGACAGTCTTGTATGGATGGACTGATGACACAATTTCACTGAGTCACTAATTGCTCCTTCATAAAAATAAAACAAATTAAGATGGTGGAATAGTGAGGGCGCACACCGATAGTCCAGGAAAAGATAGTTTAATAAAAGTGCAGTTACTGTAGCCTCAGGAAAAGGCTCAGAAAAAAATTGCAGAGGAAACTCTTCTGGACCTGGTGGATGTGACACGGAGGACCTACGGGGAGAGCAAGGTCACCCACCGCGTGGAAGCCCAGCCACAGAGTCTGCGCACCAGCGCTGGAAGGGGAGGTGAGACAAAAACCTCGGTAACCCAAGACATTGGCAGAGAAAGGTAGAAAGATCCTAGAGGTAACGAGGCCTGAAGCCCCACTGGGGAAAATTCAACAGGCTGACTGGAGGAGAGAAAAAAATGAATAAATAAGGGGAACCGGCACAGACACTAGCCTCTCTCTCCACCCACCTTACAAACCCAAGCAAGACAAAGAGCAGGCGCCATTTTATGTATGTAAAGCAGTGCCCGCCATTAGCCAAGCAGAAAAACCTGACTCTGGTGAGGAGAAATAACAGAAGGTTAGGACCTAGTGAAAGTGTGGAGCTAACGAACTCAGACTGTGAAAATCGGGGGGCGGGGGAGAACTCACCGAGTACACAAACTCAGTAACCTTGGCAACCCAGTGAGAGACTGCGGAGAAATTGGAGACCACACTGAGTGCTGCATAAACTCTTTGTGTGGTCCCAGGGGTAGAGCAGACAAATACCCACAGGGGCCAGATTTCATACATCAACTACCCTCAATTACACTCAGCTGTGCGGAATTACTTCCCAACTGAGTCAAAAGAGAGAGAGAGAGAGAGAGAGAGAGAGCAAGAGAAGAATCTGGGTGAGTCACATTTGGCACACCCTTAACCATGAAGAACCAAACAGAGCTCTCTGGCCACACCCATCACAGCCTCTAAGGATCCATCAAAAGCAGACAGTCCACTTAATCTAGAGTCATAGTATAATGAGAAAAAGCACCACAATGAAGAAACCAAAGAATATCTCCACATTGTCAAACAAACACAGAAACCAAGGTAACAAGAACAAGTAAGACACTATGACACCCCCAAATGAAAGACACCCCAATTCAAGATTATGAAGATGATGAGACAGAAGAAATGCAAGAAGCAGATCTCAAAAAATTGATAAGAACATTAAGAAGTTCTCAAAAACAAATTCTTGAACTACAGAAATCCTTACTGGACAGGATAGAAAATCTCTCTCGTGAAAATGAAATATTAAGGAGGAATCAAAATGAAATGAAGCAACTAGTAGAACATGAAACTGTGATAGTGAAATTATAATAAAATAAAGAAATCAATAGATCAAATGACAAACACATTAGAGAGCCTTAAAAAACAGAATGAGTGAAGCAGAAGAGAGAATATCAGACATAGAAGACAGAGAACGGGAAAGTATACAGCCAAACCAAAGAAAAGAAGAGGAAATTAGGAATCTAAAAAATATTGTCAGGAATCTGCAGGATACTATTAAAAAACCCAACATTTGGGTTTTAGGAGTTACTGAAGGCATGGAGAGAGAGAAAGGATTAGAAGGCCTTTTTAGTGAGATACTACCAGAAAATTTCCCAGGTTTGGAGAAGGACAGAGACATCCTAATACTGGAAGCTCATAGAACCCCTAGTAAGCATGACCAAAAGAGATCCTCACCACGACACATTGTAATTAAACTCACCACAGTGAAACATAAAGAAAAGATCCTAAAATGTGCAAGAGACAAACATCAGATTACTCTCAGAGGATCTCCAATTAGACTCACAGCAGACTTCTCAACAGAAACCCTACAAGCTAGGAGGGAATGGCAAGATATAGCCCAGGTACTAAGAGACAAAAACTGCCAGCCCAGAATATTACATCCTGCAAAGCTCTCATTTGTGAATGAAGGTGAAATAAAGACCTTTCACACAAACAGAAATTGAAAGAATTTGTCGCCACTCGTCCAGCCCTGCAAAAGATGCTTAAAGATGTGTTACACACAGAAACACAGAAACAAGGTCATCAATATGAAAGAAGGTAAAGCAAGGAAATCTCACAGCAAAAGATCACAGGAAGTTCAAAACATATATTAGAAAATATCTTTGGCAAATGGCAGGGCAAAGTTACTGCTTATCAATAGACACATTGAACGTTAGTGGCCTGAACTGTCCAGTTAAGACACCGATTGGCTGATTGGGTTAAGGAAAAAACCCATCTATTAGCTGCTTACAAGAAACACATCTTTCCAACAAAGATGCATACAGACTGAAAGTGAAAGCCTGGAAGAAGATATACCATGCCAACAGAAATGAAAAAAGAGTGGGCGTAGCCATCTTAATATCGGACAACATAAACGTTAACACAAAAACTGTTATGAGAGACAAAGAGGGGCACTATATAATGATTAAGGGATCAACTCAACAGGAAGATATAATGATTATCAATCTATATGCACCTAATTACAGGGCACCGGTTTATTTAAAAATTTGTTAAGGGACTTAAAGGGAGACTTAGACCCCAATACAATAGTACTGGGGGACTTCAATACTCCACTCTCAGAAACAGACAGATCAACAGGATGGAAGATCAACAAGGAGACAGTAGATTCAAAAGACACTATAGCCCAAATGGATCTAACAGATATCTACAGAACTTTTCATCCTACACATAAAGCATTTACATTCTTCTCAGCAGTACATGGAACCTTCTCTAGGACTGACCACATACTAGGCCATAAAGCAAGTCTCAGCAAATTCAAAAGAATTAGAATCATACCATGCAGCTTCTCAGACCATAAAGGAATGAAGTTGGAAATTAGCAACTCAGGAATCCCTAGAGCATATGCAAAAACATGCAGATTGAACAACATGCTCCTGAATGAACAATGGGTCATAGAAGAAATTAAAAGAGAAATCAAAAATTTTCTGGAAGTAAATGAGGATAACAGCACAACATATCAAAACTTATGGGATACAGCAAAAGCAGTGGTAAGAGGAAAGTTAAATAGCAATAGGTGCCTACATCAAGAAATTGGAAAGGCACCAAATAAAAGAGCTTTCAATGCATCTCAAGGATCTAGAAAATCTGCAGCAAACCAGACCCAAATCTAGTAGGAGAAGAGAAATAATTAAAAGTAGGGAAGAAATCAACAGAATTCAATCCAAAAAAAAATTACAAAAAATCAGCCAAACGAGGAACTAGGTTTTTTGAAAAAATAAACAAAATTGACACCCCATTGGCCCAACTAACTAAAAAAAGAAAAGACCCAAATCAATAAAATCAGAGATGAACAAGGGAATGTAAATCGAACAAGGAAGACATAGAAAACCTAAACAGACCCATAACTGAGACAGAAATTGAAACAGTAATAAAGGCCCTCCCAACAAAGAAAAGTCCAGGACCAAATGGAATCATTGCTGAATTCTACCAGACATGTAAATAAGAACTAACTCCAATTCTTCTCAAACTATTCAGAACAATCGAAAAAGAGGGAATCCTCCCAAATTCTTTCTATGAAGCCAGCATCACCTTAATTCCTAAGCCGGAAAAAGATGCAGCATTGAAAGAGAATTACAGACCAATATCCCTGATGAACATAGACGCCTAGGGAGATTACTGATGCCATAAACAAGAGTGTCAAATTGTTAAGTCAACAACAGGAGTCACTGTGTACTTACTTTTCATGTGGGATCTGTCCTTAATGTGTTGTCCAATGTTAAGTAATGCTATAACTAGTACTGAAACAGTATTTTTTACACTTTGTGTTTCTGTGTGGGTGCAAACTGATGAAATCTTTACTTAGTATATACTGAATCAATCTTCTGTATATAAAGATAATTGAAAATGAATCTTGATGTGAATGGAATGGGAGAGGGAGCAGGAGATGGGAGGGGTGCGAGTGGGGGGGAAATTATGGGGGGGGGGGAGCCAATGTAATCCATAAACTGTACTTTGGAAATTTATATTTACTAAAGAAAAAGAAATAAGTAATTTTGGATCTATTGATATTAAAGTTCCCTTTTATCTTTAAATTAGCTACACACATGGGGTAAGCATTTGTTCAGTGGTTAAGATGCTACTTGGGACTCTTTCATACAAGATTGCCCAGGTTCCAGTTTTTGTTCTGCTCCTGACATCAGCTTCTGCTAATGCACATCCTGAGAGGCACCAGGCAAAGGCTCATGTACTTGGGTCCCACGTGGGAGCAATGATTGATTTCCTGGCTTTTGGCTTAGGCCTAGCTAAGCTTCCATGCTTCATGAATTTGAGGAGTGAACAAGTACATGGACGATTTCTCTCTCCCTCTCTGTTTGGCTGTATTTCAAAAAGCAAAAACAAAAAAGCCTCTGATTCCTTCAATCTATAAATAGAAAGGACCTCAGCTCATCTCAAAGATAGTGACCTCTCAACATATAACATAATTTCTATAAAGAGCAGCTGAGCTATTTTATTGGAGAAAACTTATACTGCATAGGACATCAGAAAATCTCACCTCCAGGCTGATTTTTTGTTACATGGGACCTATGTATCCCTGGCCAGATCTCTTATTCTCCCCGAGTCTGCATTTCCAACTGAAAAGTAAGAATAGTGATCTCTGCTTTCCAATGGGTTTTGTATATAATAATGAAAAGCATTCACATTTAGTTAGCTGATAACTTGGCATATGGTTGGTTATTGAATTATGTTAGCTATTTTATGTTTAGGTACCTGTAATGCTGGTAGAGTGTACTGAGTGCTTGAAAGGCTTCCACTCTCAAGACAAAATGTCCTAGATTTTGGAGTAGTACACACAGACATTAGTGTACATGTCATAGATTATTTTAATTTCCCTCAAAGTCAAAAATTACCAACTGGTCCTTAAACTAATTTGCTTGCATCAAACAATTTACTTTAGTCGTTCTCTGTCATGACTGTGCTAGCACCACTTGGATTTTTAATTTTTTACCTTAAAATACCAATACCTGGGCTCCAAACCAGTGCAAAGAAAGCACAAGCAGATCACAAGAAAGAGAACATAAATGAAGAACATTTCATATGTGTCTCTGATATTGGGATAATATGTCCTCAAATGACATTATATAGTTCATCTGGGTGATAGATCACGTTATGCACCAATGGTCACAAGTGAATTGAATCTTGGTCAACTAACTGGATGCCTAAAGTATTGAAAGCACCTCCTCTGAGAGTCTTGTCAAAGCTGCATAGTCACAATTGACTCATGAGGAATCATCAAACAATCTCAGAAGAGAGATGATTTAGAAACTCCTAGGCTGTACCCTTTGAATAAAACAAGGTCAAAAAGTCAAGGAAAGATTGAGGAGCGGTTGCAGGCTGTACTTGATGGAGGAGGCCTGACAATTGCAAAAAGTGATTCAGGATTCTGAGCTGGTTCCTGGGTGAATACGAAGGACTTTATGAAACACTCATGGAATTGAGGATTTGATGGTTGTAATGCATCATTATGAGTTTTCTGGTTTTGAAGTTGGTATTTTGGTTATATAGAACAATTGTCTGAATTTTAAAGGAAATATATATTAAATACTTTAAGTTTTAGAAATTCTGTCAACAATTCGCTTGGAAATGTTCTAAGTAAATAAAAATATTTTTATGGACCTCTGTAGTATCTTTCAGGAGATATATTGTGGTTTCAGGACTAATGGTAGCCATAATGACATTAAATTGTCATGCAGGGCCAGCACTGTGTCACTCAGCAGTTCGATGCATCCTCATCTGTGGTGTTCCAGGAGAGAAGCCTCTCTCAGGATGGATACAACTCTTACAAACCTAAAACAGAGCCTTTTCTTACACATATAGCTTCTACCTACTTTAGGGAAGCCTTACATGGTCACTGACTCAGATTAAAGTATACAAAAGGAGGAAGACTTCCCCAAATTCTGAGAACAGACTCAAAAGGGAGATATACAGGGTCAGATGGTCACCTGACTCCTGACTGTGTCTGTCTCATGCCTCTGACCTGTTCCTGCTATTGATCTTGTTGAGAGCACCACTGGAGTCACTGCTTGGATATCACATGGTGTCTAAGATCCATCTTTGATGCAAATTAGACTGAAGGGGAAAAGTCACTATAGGAAAGCTGGTTACATGTGACTGACAGGACTCCCAAGATTTGACGATTTCCAACCTCTCTATACATGTGAGGATTTAACTCTTATATAAAAAACAAATAATAAAACAAGTATCTCTTTATATGTGTAAATATCTACATATAATTGTATATAAGAAATAACAAATGGTCTCATATATAACCAACAAAAACCCATCACAAAAGGATTTGATGACACCAATAAACATCTCAAATATTGCTCAGTATTGGGGTCAGCGCCGTGGCCCATTTGGTTAATCCTCCACCTGCAGCGCCAGCATCCCTTATGGGCACCAGGTTCTAAAATCCCAGCTACTCCTCTTCCGGTCCAGCTCTCTGCTGTGGCCCAGGAGGGCAGTGGAGGATAGCCCAAGTGCTTGGGCCCCTGTACCCACATGGGAGACTGGGAGGAGGCACCTGGTTCCTGGCTTCAGATTGGCGCACTGTGGCCATAGTGGCCATTTGGGGAGTGAACCAATGGAAGGAAGACCTTTCTCTCTGTCTCTCTCTCTCTTGCTGTCTGTAACTCTACTTGCCCAATAAATTTTTTAAAAAAATTGCTCAATATCATGATGCTTAATGACAATGAAAATTGAAAATATAACAAGACAGTGTTATATTTCCCTAAGAATGACTAAAATGAAGACAGACTGAAAATGCCAAATTTTGGCAAGAAATTAAATACATTGCAACACTCGTAGTATAGGTATAAATTGGTGAAACCATTTGGACTCTTATATACAAGTAACTATTAAAATTCAATGAATTTATGTATATTTGACAATTGTGCTTTCAGGTGTACTAAATGGAATAACAATGATTATGATAATAACAGCACTATTCACATCAGCCACATCCTAATCAACTCAGAAATAAATAGCAACACAATGAAAAAAATAATCTGCATAACACTAACATAGTAAAAGGAAAATATAGCTTACTTGCTGCTTTTTTGCTTAATGAATGAATATTGCAAACACAATAAGAACAAAAACTAGATACTAAAAAGTGTATCACGTATAATTTGTTTATATTAAGTTCACAAACAGCCAAGTTAGTGAATGATATGAGTCAGCATATATCTCAGGAGGAGGAAGGTAGTGAGGGAGATGAGGCATAGTGGGGGTTCTGTGATCCTGGAAAAAGTATTTTGCTTGATCAACTTGTTAATCACACAGACATGTTTCCTTACTGATAACATATGAAGCTGCCATATACATTTAGGGTGCATGAAATATTTTCTTTGTTATACTATGGTTAAAGGTAAATGTTTATTAAATAAGAAACAGTTCTAATTCACAACTGTGATCAAGTTGAGTTTTGCGTTCCACTCCAACTGTGGAGGGCTGCCAGTGATGTCCTTCTGAACATTTGGGCGGTCATGGTACATCCCTTAGACGTGACAGTCACTGAGCTAGGAATGGAAACCTGAGTTCTAAAACAGGGTTTTGAAGTGATATGTTAGGGAAACTTCACCTCAAGTCTTCACATTTCTAAAATTAACGTAGGGGTGGCCGGCGCCATGGCTCAATAGGCTAATCCTCTGGCTGCGGCACCAGCACACTGGGTTCTAGTCCCGGTCGGGGTGTCGGATTTTGTCCCGGTTGCCCCTCTTCCAGGCCAGCTCTCTGCTATGGCCCAGGAGTGCAGTGGAGGATGGCCCAAGTGCTTGGGCCCTGCACCCCATGGGAGACCAGGAGAAGCACCTGGCTCCTGCCTTCGGATTAGCGCGATGCACCAGCCACAGTGCGCCGGCCGTGGCGGCCATTGGAGAGTGAACCAACGGCAAAAGGAAGACCTTTCTGTCTCTCTCTCTCTTTCACTGTCCATTCTGCCTGTCAAAAATTAAAAATAAAATAAAATAATTCAATTCAATTAATGTAGGGGTTACATTTGCGGATACCTGAATGCCCTTTTGTCTCTAATTATGCATGAGTCTTTCCCATTCTACAAAGAGAAAAGGCCAGGTTTCAGGTTTTGTTAGCCAAAAAAAGATAATTATGTAAATTGATAGTTATGAAAATATGCTGAATTCTGATAATAATTTTATTATGTATATATGTCAAATATGTTGTACCAAATAAATTGCCATAGTTATGACTGCAGTTATCAATTTAGGACAAATACAATAATATCTTTACAGGTTATCCCTTCATAGTACCATTGCCTTGGTAACCTTGTAAGGATTGCTATCCAGTGCCATTTAAATCTTCTTGACCGATCAATGCTATCACCTGATCAGGACTGTCCATGATGCTCTTTGTGTACCCTGGAACTATTTGTAGAAGTCTCTGATTCCAATCACAACTGAAGCTCATGCCTGTGAGTCTGTTCACATCTCTCTTTCCAGTTGTCCCTTATCTTACTCAGACATTTTTCTCATAATGCCAGGTCAAGAAATCAACACTGGAGCCAGCACTGTGGCCCAGCGGGTTAAAGCCCTGGCCTGCAGAGAGAGCATTCCATGGGGTGCCAGCTTGAGTCCTAGCTGCTCCACTTCTGATCCAGTTTCCTGCTAATGGCCTGAGAAAACAATGGAAGATGGCCTAAGTCCTTGGGCCCCTATACTAGTGTGGGAGACCTGCAAGAAGCTCCTGGCTCCTGGCTTCAGATTCATCCAGCTCAGGCCATTGCAGCCATTTGAGGAGTAAACCATTAATGGAAAACTTCCCTCTCCCTCTCTCTCCAACTCTTTAACCAGAGTAAGTACACATTATCATACTTCAATGGTTTGCAAAGGTTCCAATTCTTGGAAATATCCTGCAGTTGGGTTTTAAAGACATCAGCCAATCATTAACTAGAGTAAGTACACATTTTCATACTAATTCACCAACTAACTAAAAAAAGAAGGGAGAGGGCCCAGGTCAGTAAAATCAAAGACAAAAGAGGGAATGTAACAACAGACATCATGGAGGTGGAGAGTCATCAGAGATTACTACAGAGTTGTATGCCAGCAAACAAGGAGAACTATCAGAAGTGGATGGATTCCTGGACATATACAACCTACCTAAATTGTGGTGTCTGTTGTTACATTCCCTTTTCATCTCTAAGTTTATTGATTTGGATCTTCTCTAAACTTTTTTTAGTTAGTTGGGCCAATGGGGGTATCAATCCTGTTTATTTTTTCAAAAAACCAGCTCGTTCTGCTGATCTTTAGTAATGTTTTTTTGGATTGAATTCTGTTGATTTCTTCCCTAATTTTAATTATTTTTCTTTTCCTACTAGTTTTCAGTTTGGTTTGCTGTAGTTTTTCTAGATCCTTGAGGTGAATTGAAAGCTCTTTTATTTGGTGCCTTTTCAATTTCTTGATGTAGGCACCTATTGCTATAAACTTTCCTCTTACCACTGCTTTTGCTGTATCCCATAAGTTTTGATATGTTGCGTTATCTTCATTTGCTTCCAGAAAGTTTTTGATTTCTGATTTCTTCTATGACCCATTGTTCATTCAGGAGCATGTTGTTCAGTTTCCATGTGTTTGCATATGCTCTAGGGATTCCCAAGTTGCTAATTTCCAGCTTCATTCCATTGTGGTCTGAGAAGATGCATGGTATGATTTCGATTCTTTGGAATTTGCTGAGACTTGCTTTATGGCCTAGAATTGGGTCAATCCTGGAATAAGTTCCATGCACTGCTGAGAAGAATGTGTATTCTTCAAGTGTAGGATGAAAAGTTCAGCAGATATTTCTTAGGTCCATTTGTTCTATAGTGCCAATTAAATCTGCTGTTTCCTTGTTGATCTTCTGTCTGGTTGATCTGTCCATTGCTGAAAGTGGAGTATTGAAGTCCCCCAATACTATTGTATTGGAGTCTAAGTCTCCCTTTAAGTGCCTTAACATATCTTTTAAATAAACTGGTACCCTGTTATTAAGTGTATATATGTTGGCCGGCGCCGTGGCTCAATAGGCTAATCCTCCACCTGGCGGCGCCGGCACACCGGGTTCTAGTCCCGGTCGGGGCGCCGGATTCTGTCCCGGTTGCCCCTCTTCCAGGCCAGCTCTCTGCTATGGCCAGGGAGTGCAGTGGAGGATGGCCCAGGTGCTTGGGCCCTGCACCCCATGGGAGACCAGGAAAAGCACCTGGATCCTGGCTCCTGCCATCGGATCAGCGCGGTGCGCCGGCTGCAGCGGCGGTCATTGGAGGGTGAACCAACGGCAAAGGAAGACCTTTCTCTCTCTGTCTCTCTCTCTCACTGTCCACTCTGCCTGTCAAAAATAAAAAAAAAAATAAAAAAAAAAAAATTTAAAAAAAAAAAAAAAAAGTGTATATATGTTTATAATAGTTACATCCTCCTGTTGAATTGATCCCTTAATCATTATATAGTGCCCCCTTTATCACTCTTAAGAGTTTCTGAGTTAAAGTTTATTTTGTCTGATATTAAGATGGCAACACCAGCTCTTTTTTTGGTTTCAGTGGCATGGAATATCTTTTTACAACCTTTCACTTTCAGTCTGCATGCATCTTCGTTGGAAAGATGTGTTTCTTGTAAGCAGCTAATAGATGGGTTTTTTTCCTTAACCCAATCAGCCGATCGGTGTCTTTTAACTGGAGAGTTGAGGCCATTTAGATTCAATGTGACTATTGATAAGTAGTGACTTTGCCCTGCCATTTTTCCAAAGATATTTCCAATATATGCTTTGAAATTCCTATGATCTTTTACTGAGAGATTTTCTTCCTTTACCTTCTTTCGTATTGATGGCCATGTTTCTGTGTGTAACACATCTTTAAGCATCTTTTGCAGGGTTGCACGAGTGGTAACAATTTCTTTCAATTCCTGTGTGCTATGAGAGGTCTTTACTTCACCTTCATTCACAAATAAGAGCTTTGCAGGATGTAATATTCTGGGCTGGCAGTTTTTGTCTCTTAGTACCTGGGCTATATCTTGCCATTCCCTCCTAGCTTGTAGGGTTTCTGGTGAGAAGTGCTGCTGTGAGTCTAATTGGAGATCCTCTGAGAGTAATCTGATGTTTGTCTCTTGCACATTTTAGAATCCTTCTTTATGTTTCACTGTGGTGAGTTTGATTACAATGTGTCATAGTGAGGATCTCTTCTGGTCATGTTTATTGGGAGTTCTATGTGCTTCCTGTATTTGGTTATTCTTTCTTTCTCCAAACCTGGGAAGTTTTGTTAGTATCTCACTAAAAAGGCCTTCTAATTCTTTCTCTCTCTCCATTCCTTCTGGAACTCCTAGAACCTCAATGTTGTTTTTTGTTTTTGTTTTTTAGTAATATCATAGATTCCCAACAGAGTTTTTTAGATTTCTAATTTCCTCTTGTTTGGTTTGACTGTATACTTTCCTGTGCTCTGTCTTCTAAATCTGATATTCTCTCTTCTGCCTCACTGATTCTGTTTTTAAGACTCTCCACTATGTTTTTTATTTTTTCTTCGTTTTCTTCATTTCGATTTTTCTTCAATATCTCAGTTTCATGTTCTATTAAATTCCTCATTTCAGCTAGATTCCTCCTTAAGATTTCATTTTCATGAGAGAGATTTTCTTTCATGTCCTGCATGGATTACAGTAGTTCATGTGTTTGATTTTTATTACTTTTAAATATTCTTATCATAAATTTTTTAGCTCCATTTCTTGCATTTCTTCTATCTGGTTGTCTTTATAATCTTATAATGAAGTTTCATTTTCTTTCGGGAGCATCATTTTGTCTTCGTTGTTCTTGTTTCCTAAGTTTTTACATTTGTTGTTCGGCATTTGTGGAGATATTTTTTGGTTTCTTCTCTTTTTTTTCCCCCCGCTGTGGCAGCTTTTCTCATTGTACTATGACTCTTTAGATAAGTGGACTGTCTGCTTTTTGTGAATCTCTAGAGGCTTGTGGTGGGTGTAGCCAGAGAATTCTATTTAGTTCTTCAGGGTTAAGGGTGTGCCTAAGGTGAAACACCCAGGTTTGGCATGGTAAATCTTCTCTCTCTTTTTTTTTTAATCAGAAGGTTATTTTTTTTTTCCCTAACTCTTCCCTGAGTTTACACTATCTCCACTTCTATTAAGCTATCTTCTCCTAAACTATCAGTAAGCTCCCTCCCTATTCCGACATCTTGGATAATGTCCAATGTTCTAAGTCTAACATACTATCTACACTGAGGCAGAGGATGGGGAGGAAGGTGGCCAAGGCTTTGAGAAGCACCACCCCCATGATTTTTCTAGCTTTGCTGGTCACAACCTATATAGCTCCAGGTGGGCACTACATGCAGTTAGTTGCTTTATCTTTCTGCGGTCCTACTATAGATCTACTCCCATAGCTCTACCAGGCATCATCTAATTGTGGGTTGCCTGCGCTAATTCATCCCCCACATCAAACTTCTGCCTAGCTTCCTAGGTTTTCCTTTGAAATCTTGGTGGAAGCCACCATGGCCCCACAACTATTGCATTCTATGTGCTTGTAAAATCTACACTACATAAACACCACCAAGGTCTGTAATTGGCAGGAGCTGAGTCCAAGACCACATAAACCATGGTTACAACTACAGAATACTTCACTGGAAAGCAAGAAGCAAAATCACATGGATGATAAGGACTCCAGAGAGCAGGGAGGCATTAGTCTAACAGTTTTTTAAAACAATTAGTGGGAACTAATTCACTGCACATAACCAGCAGAATTCTTTCCAAGGGCAGCACCAGCACCCACCCCTACTCCCCTATCTCCACACACCTACCCCTCCACATCAACCTAATTACAGTGCACTAACCCCACCTCTTAACGGTTCCACTACCTATGTACAACCAGACTAAAGACAAAGTCTCCCACATATGAATTTTGGGCAACACACTCAAACCATATACAAACCAAAGTGGCCATGTTTGGTTGAAACAATGGTTTGCTTGGAGAGTTTGAACCTCTAGATTATAAGGCAATGAAAGTTTCCAGACCAATAGTAGTAAGACCAATGTTCACCAGAATGGCATGTCTGGTTTTTGTTTGTATATGTGTGTGTGTATGTGTAAGTTTATGTTCAAAAGGGTCCTGTATCAGAGGAACAGCTACCTTGCCCATAGGAGAATCTATGGTTAATGGGTTCCAGAAGAACATGCGCCCTTGATCCAGCCTCCAGCTCTTAAGGGATGTAGAGGGATAATCAAAAATTATGTATAAAGATAGGTCAGCTTTTCATCACTATAACAAAAAGAGAAAATTCTTATAAAGAAACAAAGTTTATTTCAGTTCACTGTTTTAGAGGTCCATAGTTCAAGACAGGTGCATTTGTCTGGTATCTGATATGAGCAGTGGGTGGCAGAACACATGCAGAGGAAGGATCACATGGCAAGCCAGGAAGCAGAGACAGGGTCATGCTTGCTCTCTGTGTCCATGTGTCTCTGTAAATCCACATGATTTGATTACAAATTAATTCAATCTAATCACTTCCCAAAGGCTCCACCTTCAGACACACAATTGAATTAAATCTCCACCTTTAAGCCATTATCAATTAACATTAATCATTAAAGTAAAACTCTTCAGACACATAGGCCTTCAGGAGACACCCAAACTAATATTCAAACCATAGCAACAGAGTAGACATTATTAAAAAAAAAATATGAATCAATATAGTGAGTCTTTATATACTCAGAGACAAAACACTTAATCCTGTAAATATAGGAAAGAATGATGGGGAGGTTTTTTAAAAGTTGCTGTGATTTGGTCATGAGGCTTGGAATAGTTTGCTTTTTAATATAGATAGCTCAGTTCTTTTCTTTTAAAGATTTATTTACCTATTCATTTTTAAATTTTAGATTATTTTCAGTTGCTTTCTTATTTAGCCAACTTTCATCAAAATAAATAATGGAATTGATGAGAATATCCACATCAATGATCAACAAACAGGTTTCTCAAACACGGCACTATTGATATTTTGGGCCAGATGAGCCTTTGTTGTGGGGTGGACCTGGGCCTCCATAGAATATTTACCAGTATCCCTAGTTTCTACTCTCTAGTTGCCAACACACTAGAATCTTTCCTTACTCCAAGATGTGATAATCCAAAATGATTTCAGTAAAATGAACACAACTATTTCCTCAACTCCATTAGCTAACAGTAATCTCCAAGTCTTTGACTGATAATAAAACTAAGATCACATTTACATTTTGCCCAGTACAGATCACTGCATATTCACCATGGAGTAAGATACATTCATTCTCTGCACTTAACAATGATTGTCACACAAAGTTATTTGGCAATGACCTCAGGCAATGTTTCATAATATTCAACTATTAAAAAGGCAGAGTTAAAGAGAGGGAGAGATCTTCCATCCACTGTTTCACTTCCCAAGTGGCCTCAATAACCAGGGCTGGTCCAGGCTGAACCCTGGAGCCCAGAACTCCATCTGGCTCTCCCACCTGGGTGGTAGGGGCCAGTACTTGGGTTGTCTTCTGATGCTTTCCCAGGTGCATTAGCAGGTAGCTAGCTAGAAAGTAGAGCAGCTGCAACTCAAAGAAACACTCCAATTTGGGAAACCAACAAGAGGCAGTGGTAGTTTAATTCCTATTTCACAACACAGATCCTGGGAGCCTTGAATTAAAAAGAGACTAAGGCTGGAGGCCAGCACTGTAGTATAGCTAGTAAAGCCAACGTCTGCAGCACAAGCATCCCATATGGGAACCGGTTTGAGTCCTGGCTACTCCACTTCTGATCCAGCTCCCTGCTAATGCACCTGAGAAAGCAGTAGAAGATGGCCCAAGTCCTTAGGTCTTTGTACCCATGTAGGAGACCCAGAGGAAGCTCCTAGCTTTGGACCAGCTCAGCTCAGCCATTTGGGGAATAAGCCAGTAGATGGAAGATGTGTGTGTGTGTGTGTGTGTGTGTGTGTCTCCCCCTCTCTAACTCTGCCTTTTAAATAAAGAAATCTTTAAATAAAATAAAAAACAATTTAAAAAAGAGATGAAGGCAGGGCCGGCACTGTGGGGCAGTGGATTAACGCCCTGGCCTGAAGCACCAGCATCCCATATGGGCACCGGTTCTAGTCTCAGCTGCTCCTCTTCCAACCCAGCTCTCTGCTGTGGCCTAGGAAAGCAGTAGAAGATGGCCCCAGTCCTTGGGCCCCTGCACCCATATGGGAGACCCAGAATAAGCTCCTGGCTCCTGGCTTCGGATCGGCACAGCTCTGGCCATTACGGCCATCTGGGGAGTGAACCATCGGATGGAAGACCTCTCTCTGTCTCGCCTCTCTCTGTGTAACTCTGACTTTCAAATAAATAAATAAATAAATCTTAAAAAAAAAGTTCTATTGAATGCCTTTTTCAAAAGTTGAATATTACACATTTTGAGAAGTGAAATATATGCCCTAATTTCTATGAATAAATTCTACAACTCCAAATATGAAGTGTCTTGGCAAGGTCATGTATTGTGTCATTGGTATATGTAGAGATATTTGCAATTTTGATTTATATTTTTCATATTTATATTTTTCATTTTAGATCTGAAGATAGGGAAGACCACCCTCTCCAGCAGGTGGAATATACTAGAAGGCCCACATTTTGCTCTGCCATGTGTTAAGCAGGTAGACATGCTGAGATTGTGAGGAGCCATTTTTATGACCCAAAACACTATGGGCAGCTGTGTATGTAAAGTCTTTGATTCAGGGTCTGTGGATGAATCTCTTTCCAGGAGAGATCAATTTGAAATCAATGATTTATTGCTACTGGTATGTATCATGAGGCTGAGAGTAGCAGTTTTCTGCCTCAGAAGCCCTTGAGCAACTTATGGACATTCTAAGTGGTCTAGAGTCTTCAGGATGCATGAAAGATTGCCAAAGCCTCTACAATAACTGAATCTCTCAGAGTGCTAAGAAGTGGCTGTTGAGTTCAATTTGAACAGATTTTGAGTCTTTTGTTGGAAGAAAAACTACATGGTGAGCTGATTAGAAAGTATTAGCCTTTGTATATTGGCCATACCACCACAAATGCATGAAATCTCATCTGAAAGTATTAGCATCAATAAGTTTAAGTAAATTTAGTGAATAAGGATTGTTACCACCAAAAGGTAAAAATGACTAAAACAGGTTAGACTTGCACACCCTTAATGAGTGCCTCACATAAAGGTTTGTTATGGACTAAACTATATTCCCTCCAAATTCATAGGTTTAGTTCCCAATCCCAACACCTCAGAATACTTTTAGTAAAATATATTCATCTTTTACTGCTGCTCATGATCCTACTCTTCATTATTTTATCAGATCCAAGTTTATCATCTCAAGGGCATAGTGGCACAGTGGGTTAAGCCAGCGCCTGGAATGCCCACATCCCATATCAGAATGCCAGTTTTAATCCAGCCCTCTGTGTTGATGTGCCTAGAAGAGGAAGACAGCAGGTGATGGTCCAAGTGCTTGAGTTCCTGCCACCTGGTGGGAGACCCAGGTAGAGGTCCTGGTTTCTGGCTTCAGCCTGGCCCAGACCTGGCTGTTGCAGCCATCTGGAGAATGAACCAACAGATAGAAAACCAACCTTTCTCTCTCTCCCTTTCAAATAAGTAAGTAAAACTTCAAAAATAATTGTCATCCCAGAGTTCAGATTCAATTTCCAATTGCTCCCTGTGTAATTATGTGTGTCTGTACTACAAACCTTCCACATTCATTTTCCTGGATCCAGCCATTCTCTTGATCTCACCATTCCTCTTAGTACCTGGCCCACCATTCCCCTCCATCCTCAAGTCAATCTTCATTATTTCCCTCATTTCCCCAAAGTTAACATTGCCTCAGATTATTTCTTTGATGAAACCATTCCAGATTCTAAGCAGTTTAATCTCACTGGATTTGTCATATATTCTGTCTCTGATGACACTTAAATTTTAGTTCTTGCTTATCATCAAATTATTGTGTCTGTGTATGCATGTGTGGGTGTGTTCCATCTAGCCTCAACATACAAATTCTTACACAGCAGGAATCATAACTTCTAAATATTTTAGCCTTGGATTTTTTTTAACAATTAAAGACTGTGAAAATCACCCATGATTCTTAAGAATTAAGCACATGCTTCAGATGTAACATTTATGGCATAGCCAAATGTCACAGAACAAACAATTAGCCAGTAGACTACACAACCAATCACAATCCAGCAGCCACTACATGCATATTATACCTGTCCATTTTGATCCACAAAAGGCTAATGAACTCCTGAGGGTTGCTGAGGTATAAAGATGCTCTTTATCTTCTTCAAAGCATAGTTTCAGGAGCAACAAGCAATATTTGTAGGGAACTTGTAAAGACTTGCTACAAGATCATGGCCCAAAAAGGGAAATTCTTGTAGAGCTGAAAAAGAAATGATCAGATAATTTACTGGGCAGCACTTTTAGGCATTTATGATCTATCAGCCACTTTGCCAAACACAGGGAAGACAAAGATGAAAATAAAAATCCCTGGGGCTGGCACTATGGTACAGTGGGTTAAAGCCCTGGCCTGAAGCGCCAGCATTCCATATGGGCGCTGATTCTAGTCTCAGCTGCTCCTCTTCCAACCCAGCTCTCTGCTATGGCCTGGTATAGCAGTGGAAGATGGCCCAAGTCCTTGGGCCCCTACACCTGCGTGGGAGACCTGGAAGAAGCTCCTGGCTCCTGACTTCGGATCAGCACACCTCCGGCCATTGCGGCCTTCTGGGGAGTGAACCAGTGGATGGAAGACATCTCTGTCTCTACCTCTCTATATAACTCTTTCAAATAAATAAATCTTTAAAAAAAGAAAGAAAAAAAGAAAAAAAAAATCCTGCAACTAGAAAGATACATAATCATGCAAGGAAAATAACACCTTACTCTGAACATACTTAGAATTTTAAGATAAGTAAAAGAACTAGAAGTAATAGTCATCTTTTATATTTATGCTTCATCTTACCATTTAAAAACATTTCAGTACTACTATCCAGTTTATTTTCTCCCTTTATATTTAATACCTGGGAGTATTGGTCTAATGGTAAAGTCACCAGTTAAGATGCCAATGCCCCATTTTGGGATACCTGGATTTGATACCCAGTTCTAGTTCCTGACTCCATCTTGCTGCTAATGCAGATTAGGGGAGGCAGTGGTGATACTCAGGTGATTGGGTTCCTGCCACCCACATAGGAAACCTGGATGGAGTTCCCAGCCCCTAGCTTTGTTGCTGGTTGTTATGTGCTTTTGAGTGAACATTCTCTTTCCCTCTTAAATGAATAAGCAAATTTTTAAAATTTTAGCTCTAAAAGAAATGAGTATCTAGAAATGACCTAAGGATAAAGTAATCAAATCTTTTATTTATAATGCATAAAATAGACCAGCGAACACTCCCAAAAGTAAGTCCAATTCTCATTGCTGAGCAAAGCTTACAATAGGATGGACTGTGCCTTGGTAACTTTGTGAATTGTTTCTATGACTTTTGTCATAGTCAATGTAACATGAGATCCCCAGCACAGTGCTCTGTCCTCATCTTCAAGGTTAATCTTGCCTGGCATCATCTGGCACTCCACAGTTGTTCTATCTCAAGACCTCAAATTAGAGCTTCTCAATCCTATGCTGATGCTCTTGGCTCCATTAAGAGAGATCTATGTGATCCAATCAAGTGATCAGCAAGGCATTCATACTAAGAAAGCTTTCTTACTATTGGTATATTGGTGCAGCCATTGTGGAAAATAACACAAGTTCTTAAAGAAAGCAAAACCAGAACCACCATACGACCCAGCAATCCGTCTTCAGGGTATACACCCAAAGGAAACGAAACTGCCAGCTCATAAAGATGTTTGCATATTCATGCTTATCACAGCATTACTCAGATACAGAAATTACCCAAGTGTTGCCAAATGGGTTAACTGGATTAAAATATTGTGGTATATACATATGATAAGTATTACTCACCTTTGAAAAAGAATACCTTGCCATTTATGACAACAGATAGACCTAGACAACATTAGGCTAAGTGAAATAAAGCAGGGGCCCATTGTTGTGGCATAGTGAGTAAAGCCACCTCCTGTGATGCCAATATCCTATATAGGCACAGTGTGAGTACGGGCTGCTCCACCTGTAATCCAGCTAATGTGCCTGGAAAATCACCAGAAGATGGGCCAAGTCCTTAGGCCCCTGCCACCCAAGAAATTCCTGGATCCCAGCTGCAGACCGGCCTAGCTCCGGCTGTTGTGGCCATTTGGAGAGCAAACCAGTGGATATATCCCTCTCTCTCTCTTTTTCTTTCTCTCTCTCTCTGTATAAAACTCTACCTTTATGGCCCAAGTGCTTGGGCCCTGCACCCACATGGGAGACCAGGATAAGTACCTGGCTCCTGCCATCAGATCAGGGTGGTGCGCCGGCCGCAGCGCGCCGGCCACGGCGGCCATTGGAGAGTGAACCAACGGCAAAGGAAGACCTTTCTCTCTCTCTCACTGTCCACTCTGCCTGTCAAAAAAAAAAAAAAAAAAAAACACCTCTACCTTTGAAATAAATAAATCTTAAAAAAAAAAAAATCCAGACACACATACAAAAATACTGCATGTTCTCACTTATATGTGGAATGTAAAAACAAAACAATAAGCTCAAATACATAAAAACAGAGTAGAAGGGTGGTTACCAGGGCCAATGGGATTAGGAAAAATGAAAAGATGAAGGTCAAAGGGCACAAAGTTTTAGTTAAATAGGATAAATAAGCTGAGAAATTTAAAGTGTATGCCAACTATAGTAAATAGCATTGTAGTTCATTTTGGAAATTTGCTGAGAGTAAATTTATCTCAAAAACAAAAAATGGGCTAATTTGACAATAGGAATCATATGTACACATGTTATGTACCTGAAACGCTAGAGAACTTAAAAAATTCATAGAAAGCAAATGAAAAGATAAACTTTAGTGTAAAAGTTTATGAAATCCATGCACAGTATTCTCATAATATGAATCGTCCACGAATCTTTTTAAGTACCCTCATATATACAGCAAAAAATACAATATTTTTAAAATCTCCTTCGCTATTGTGCATGTAGAAATTAGTGAATCTCTATCCTTTCTGTTTTTCAACAAGAGAAACAAAACAAAATTGAAACCTTGCCCTGTAAAGTCAAAAGACTACAGGAAATCCCATTTAGAACCCTGAAGGTATTATAAATGGGGAAATAATGCCACCTAGTGGTCTTCTGGCATATTGCCACATAACAATTGTACAATATACAATGAGCAGAATCTTAAAAGTTCAGAGAAACCCAAATTATGAAATTATGCATGCTATTTTCACATCAAACTTATCTTTTAATTCTACTTCTCCATGTGCTTTTCAAAAACCCTTTATACAGTATTAAATTTTGAGAGTGTCCTCTAACTCATACTTTGATGAGTACATGTCAATTTGTACAAAGCAAAGTATTGTCCATTAAATAACAGTCATAATCAATGAAAATTTCTTTACTGAGCCACCACTATCAATAACAGGAAACCATCTGAGTTAGCTAATTCCCAAATATAGACAGTTACCAACTGAAATGTCATAATTCTAATTTAGCATTTTTTTTTCCTGTTTTTGTGTTGTTTTCTTGAGAAGCAGAGACACAGAGCAAGAGAATTCTCACCCACTGGTTCACTCCCCAAATGCCAAGAGCTTAACTGGGAACTTGTAACTCTATCTAGGTATCTCACATAAGTGGCAAGAACTCAATTACGTAAACCATTATGGCTGTCTCCCAGGGTCTGCGTTTTTGGGATGCAGGATTCAGGAGCCAGATCCAGGGATTGAACCCTAATACTCTGATGTTCAATGTGGACAACTCATTCAGCATCTAACTGCTGTGCCAAACTCCCATGGAGTAGAATTTTTATATTGTTTGCAGTGAGATACTAGAGTCACCACCAAAATTTTCTCTCCTTGTCAAATGAAAGAACTGAGAGACTTCAGAAGCCAAGCTGACCAGTGATGCCATTCAGTACACCTTGGTCCAAACCATGCCCAGGTCCAAGTAAGATCCTTGCAGGCAGAATAATTATAAAAAGTTCATCAGTGCTGGGGTGGGGGCAGTGGGTGGGACACAGCTTTATCTTGAGGCCCAACTAGGGAGTTGGCAGGTGGGCAGAACCAGGGCATTGTCTAAAAGGAAGAGCTAAGAACAGAATCACAGTGAACAAGTGCAGACAAACCAGGCAGTAATAAATAACATAGGAATCTATACTATAGTGTTCCCTGAAATATGTAAAAATGTAAGTAAATATTATAATTCAATATCTGACATTGTAACTTAATATACTTTACTTTTTAAAGACAAACAGGCTAGTGGTGTGGCAGAGTGGGCTAAGCCACTACTTGCAACACAGGTATCCCTTATCAGAGTACCTGTTTTGAGTCCTGGCTCCTCCACTTCTAAACAAGCTTCCTGCTAAGGCTGGGAAGGCAGCACATGGCCCAAGTAGTGGGTCTCCTGCCACCCATGTGGGAGACCAGGATAGAATTCCTGGTTCCTGGGTTCAGTCTGGCTCAGCCCTGGTTGTTGGCCACATTGCGAGTGAACCAGCAAATGGAAGATCTCTCTGTTTCTCCCTGCATGTCACTCTGCCTCTCAGATACATAAATAAATAACTGAAAAAAAAAAAAAAAAAACCCCAAAAGTGTATATTTGATTAGTAACTTGAACTTTCACAGTTATTCACAGATAATCTTATAATAATTAATTTTTTAAAATTTAAGCTAAGTGCTTAAATTACACAGTACACACAATAACAATATACATATTAGTATTCTGCATACAAAACAAAAATATCATTAGACCATCACTGAAGTAGTTTTTTTTTTCTTGTTGGCAAGTTTGTCTACAAGCTGGATAAAAAATTTCTGAAATAACATAACACACAATATTCTAGGGAAACAAAACAAACCACCATCCTTTGGATGATTATACTAGTACATGATTTGAAACTGATTCTTCTCTCTCTGATAAAAGCTTTAAGTATTTTAAAGATAGATACAATCACTGTAGGCAAGCACATTCTCCCAATGCAAAGCCTCTTTTTGCTTCCTGTTGGTCAACCAAGCTGATTCCAAGGAAGAAAGGCAGTGTTTTCCTACCATTAATAACGGAATCCACAGTGTCTTTCACTGGAGATGTAGCAATCTCTGCATAAACTTTTTGAAGTACCTTCATACAAGAGTCCCAGGTTATACTATAGAAAACATTTACAAGTGGCAAAAACATTTACAAGTATGAGAAAAAAAAAAGTAAAAGAATTCAGAAAAAGATGAAATTACATACATCACGCACAGTGAAAGAAAAATAATGTGGCAATATTGATAATTGATAAAACAATTCAACTGAAAAGCTTTTCTGAGGATATAATATATACTAACAGAAGAGTATCTAGGTATCTGAGAACACAAACTCCAAAATATACAAAGTCTAGGCCTGGTGCATTGATACAGTGTATGAAGCTGCTGCTTGTGCCACCCGTGTCCCATACTGGAGGAGTGCTCATTTGACCATGGCACTCCACTTCCAACCTAGTTTCCAACAAATGCTCCTGGGAAGGCAGCAGATGGCCCAAGTATTGAGGGCCTTGCTATCCATGTGAGAGACCAGAATGGAGTTCCTGATCTTGATTTTGACCAGGCCAGATCTGGCTGTTGGGGCCATTTGAGGAGTGAACCAGCAGATGCAAGATCTCCATCTCTCCCACTGTCACTGTGCCTTTCAAATAAATAAATATATCTTTAAAACACACACACACACACACACACACATATACATACACACATATTTCAAACTAAATATCTAAGAATACCTTGGATTAAAGAGGAAATCATGAAAAGTTGAAAACAGATAAACAACAATGAAAACACTACTGGCCTAAAAGAGTACTCCCGGAAATTATATCAGAAAAGTGACTACACCACTTGTAAGGGAGTAAGTGTGATGGATACATACTGAATAACTAAATGTATGAACAACAATATGAACAGATCGTTAAAAAGTACAGAAGGAAGAGTGAACAACAGCATGAACATTATAGAGATAGTATACCATACACACATTTGCTCTACATACCCACAATTATGGTTTTAAAAATTACATAAGATACCAAAGAACTTGTTTATGTGGGTTATTTTGATTTGTATTTATCATTTGAGAAATGAGAGCAGAAAACTTTTGAAAGACTACATAAGCACATATTCATATGAGTGATGTCATCACATATTCTGTCAGCTCTGGAAAATTACACTGTACACTGAGAATGAGAAAAAGGCAAATACCATAGTGCTATTACGAAGTTTTGATTCCACGTGCTGCCTTAATGGATCTGGAAGTGTCAAATCACATTTTAAAGAGGTGTGTGCATAGATAACATATTAACTTTAATCAAATTTCAACCCCACTGAAACTTGTATCTTGCAACAATATTCAATTTGTGACAAGGACTATGCAAAACATTTTTGCACAAACCACTTAATCTTTACCATAATTACTGCTGTTTTCTCATTAAGGAAGATAAGGTTCAAAGAGGGTAAGTGATTTCTCAAACGTCAACAAACTTGGAACATGAGGATTTGCACCCAGATCTAACTCTAGAGTGCACAATCTTAATCACAAAAATGTTGCTTGTGATTCATGTTTCTATGATTTGTAGATTTTGTCTTCAAACATGAGACAAGAGTTAAAAGACACTGAGATGTGAGATCTATAAGGAACAGCAATTTGGGCTATCATCTGAAATTAATACCATTTTTCTACTATAACCATGCGCCAAAAGCACAGGTTTGACTTTCTGGCTGGAGACATTACCAGAGAATGGCCTCCTTCTCTTGAACTAGATTATAGCTATAATAGACTGGTCTCATCAATTCTCAGAGCAATGCACAATATAAATTGGAGTGTATGTCCACATACTTTACCTTGCTCAATATGCAAGAGACTTGTAAATAAAGCTGGGCAGGAATCATCAGCTTCACCATATGAGGAAACAGATACAGATTGACTTACAATATAAAGAGCAATAACTGAAACCCAAACCTTCTAACTTCAAATCTGAAACTTTCCTATTACATGCCATAAAAGGTGTGGCTCCATCACCCAACTCCTTCAAAAGTTCCAGGTCAACTGTCAAAAACTCTTGGGAATGGCGACTCTGGACTATGCACAAACCAAACTTTAGTGGTACTACAAGCCAGAAAAATGCCTCAGAATTGCAGGCAAGTTTAAATTAGATAGAAGGATAATATTAGAGCAAAAAAGAGGACAATTTCCCTTTCAAATAAATCAGATTATACCTTTGTCTAACGAACTTAGACTTATCTTTGGTATCTGGAGAGATATAATAGTTTGACTTATTACTGAAATTATTATTAGTAAATATGGAGTAGTGATAACTTCCATTTGTTGAAAAGGAAGTAGCAGGCATTGCATGAAGTACTTTATGTACACCATGTCATTTATCCTTATCACTGAGATTAACTATTATTGAATTTAACATATGCTCTCTGTGCATTATCCCATTTAAGTCCCATATCCTTATTATAGGAATTATTTCTTTCACTTCATAGCATATTTATAAACACCAGAGCCAGATTTACCCATCATGATGTATCATGGAACTAAGTTTATAGAAACATGAAAAAATACTAAAAATAGCATTTTCTCCAGAAAAGCACTTACTTCTATTTCTTCAGGGAAATGTGCATTTAAAACAAACAAACAAACAAAAAAAAAAAACACTAAAGTATGTTCACTTAAGGGAAGTGGTTCAAAAGCTACATCTACTTCTGGGTTAATAAGAGCATATCAAATTGTACAGGCGTAGGTACCTCAGTGGCATCACCTCAAATTCTTGGTGACCACGAGTTGCTTTGCCAAAAGCATTGCTGATTTGATTAAGAATGACATGTCTTCACAACAGGACAGTTATAATCAAAACACCCAGGTACTGGTACAAAAACAGATGGATAGACAAATGGAACAGAATAGAAACACCAGAAAGCAATCCAGACATTTACAATCAACTTATATTTGATCAAGGAGCTAAAACCAATCCCTGCAGCAAGAACAGCCTATTCAACAAATGGTGCTAGGAAAGCTGGATTTCCACATGTGAAGTATGAAGTAAGACCCCTACCTTACACAAAAATCCACTCAACATGGACTAAAGATCTAAATCTATAACCTGATACCATCAAAATTTTAGAGAACATCAGAGAAACCCTGCAAGATATTGGCACAGGCAAAGACTTCTTGGAAAAGACTCCAGAGGCACAGGTAGCCAAGGCCAAAATTAACAACTGGGATTACATCAAATGAAAAGTTTCTGTATGGCAAAAGTCAGAAAAGTGAAGAGGCAACCAACAGAATGGGAGATATCATTTGCAAATTATGCAACTGATAAAAGATTAATAACCAGAATCTGCAAACAGATCAAGAAACTCCACAACAAAGCAAACAACCCAGTTAGGAGATGGGCCAAGGACTCAAACAGGCATTTTTCAAGAGGAAATCCAAATGGCCAACAGACACAATGAAAAAATATTCAGGATCACTAGCCATCAGGGAAATGCAAATCAAAACCACAATGAGGTTTCACCTCACCATTAAAATGGCTTACATACAGAAATCAACAAATAACAAATATTGGCAAGGATGTGGGGAAAAAGGGACACTAATGCATTGTTGGCGGGAATGCAAACTGGTAAAGCCACTATGGAAGACAGTTTGGAGATTCCTCAGAAATCTGAATATAGTCCTATCATATGACCCAGCCATCCCACTCCTTAGAATTTACCCAAGGGAAATTATATCAGCAAATAAAAGAGCTATCTGAACCTCCATGTTTATTGCAGTTCAATCACAGTATCTAAGACATGGAATAAACCTAAGTGCCCATCAATGGAAGACTGGATAAAAAAATTATGGGAAATGTACTCTATGGAATACTACACAGTGGTTAAAAAAAAAAGTTAAATCCTGTCATTTACAAAATGGAAGAATCTGAAAAAATATTATACTTAGTGAAATAAGCCAGTCCCAAAGGAAACATCTTATGTTCTCCCTGGTCTGTGACAACTGAGCATCTAAAAGGAAACCTGTTGAAGTGAAACTGACACCATGATTAGCAATGACTTGATCAGCCCTTGTCCTGTCGAAGAACAGCTTATTATTTTATCCTTTTTATTATTTTCTTTTTCTACTTAATACCATTTGTTGAATTCTTTACTTAAGCAAAGAATTATTCTTAGGTGTTTATATCCAGTTGAAAATTGATCCCTGTTAAAAATAAGAATGGGAATAAGAGGAAGAGATGTACAATTTGGCACATGTTCCCTCGGACTTACCCCTAAGGGTAAAGCTAAAAACCTACCATGGGACACCAAATCCCATTAAGTTGGCAGGTACCAATGCCATCTTACCCGTTAAAGTGACCAGTTTAAGTTCATAACTGCTCATAAAGACAGGATTAAGTGTCAAAGGGATCACATAAATAAGACCAAGTATCCGCTAATAACGATAGAATTAAAAAGGAGAGATTGATAAAACATGGGAAGCAGGATACACAGCAGATTCCTAGAAATGACAAACACCCTAAATAGCACTCTGGCCTCAGAATCAGCCCTAGGGCATTCGGATCTGGCTTAAAAGCCCATGAGAGCATTTCAGGCATGGAATGCCAAGACTGTGGCAAAAAAAATGGCCTACATGAAAGATCTCTTGAGATCCCAGAAGTGGCCATAAAAGGAGGTACCTTTCTCTGAAGGGAAGAGAAAACTTCCACTTTGATTATGGCCCTTTCTAAATACTCAGAGTTTGTGAACTCAATAGGCTTCCATAGCCTTGGCAGCCCATGACGAGAGCCTCAAGTGATCAATGACGTCATAAATAAGAGTATCAATTGTTAAATCAACAACAGAAGTCACTGTGTACTTGCTCCCCATGTAGGACCTCTGTCCTTAATGAGTTGTACTATGAGAATTAATGGTAAAACTTGTCTTCAAACTGTACTTTATACTTTGTGTGTCTGTGTGGGTGCAAACTGTTGAAATCTTTTCTTAGAATTGGTCTTCTGTATATAAAGATAATTAAAAATGAATCTTAACGAAGAATGGGATGGGAGAGGGAGTAGGAGGTGGGACAGGAGTTGGAGTGGGAAGGTGCTGTACCTATGAAATTTATAATAAAAGCTTTCTAAAAAAAGTCTTAAAGTACTAATTATGTGACTCTTCAGTTAAATAATGAGGAAAGTCACAACAGAATGCATGGATTTTTCATGTAGCTGTTTCTAACATTTCATTGGCTTGGGTGAGAACTTCTGCATGGCAAACCTGCTGAGGTCTTATGTCTGAAACTTTGACTATTCACTCACATTGAAATATAGATAGATATAAAATTCTAGATTATAATTTTCTTACTTCAACACATGGAAATGTTACTATTTTACTATTAAGTCATCTGTTGTCTTTATGATTGTTGTTCTTTTGTGGGTAATTTGTTCTACAAGTTTTCAAACTTTTATCTTTGAGGCTTATTGTCTATAATACATATAAATGTAGTCTGCCATACCTTTTCTATATAGTATTTGACAAACTAATCCAATATTGTCTACCATCTGTAATTCCAGGAGACTGAGTATTTTTTTAAGCCAGCCTGTTTTCCTCCAGCTTTAAATTTTCAACATGCTCTCTTAGTGTGGTGGACAGAAAGACAAGATGCCAGATCTTGGCATTATGAGAGGTAGACAAACTGGCAAAAGTGTCATCCTTTGTGAGGGAAGTTAAGAAGCTAACCAAGCAAATATTTGAGAGTGAGAAATACAACCAAACATCAAGTACAAACTGTTATGAATTAATCAGTGATTCTTAGGATGATTCTGGGATTGATGGTGCTTCTGTTTAGGTCTGTTCCCACCTAAAATTTCCAATCCTCTCCCTTAAAGATTAACCTGTTCTTTACCTAGTAGTGTAATATTTCAGCACCATTTTTCTCTTGGAGAATGAATGGAAGATGGAGAAACAAATAGTAGCATAGGCAAAAGGTAAAGCAGAGTCTTGCCGCCCCATGATTGCAAATGACTGTGGTTGGTTCTCAGCACATATCAGACCTCTCAATTTTACACAACATAATAAAGGGTTCTATCTCATATTATGTAAATATTCAGAAGAAAAACTTAATCCAGAAACTAAAATGACCATAAAAGAGAGTAAGAGACATTAAATCCAGAAGAGAACATAAGACATGAAAACACAAGATTTTTGAAAAATAAATGCACAAGTGAGAATTGTCAACAGAATGGAGAACTGTAAGTCTCTGTTCTAGACACAACTCAGAATAGTTTAAAAGAAGTAGGTAAACTCATAGGCCCACCTCCCTGTAAGTGACTATCACCCACTCTTTAAGAAAACTGAAAGATTAACTCTAGAAAGGGTGGATCAGAAGGTCTCTGGAATTAGGAAATTCAGATATACTTGATGTAGCAGGTTACAGCGCCTTATTGAAATCTGGGGAAGTCTGCATTCTGAGTATGTAAGATTACCAAATCCTTTTATCTCCTTCCCAACCCAAAAGAAAAATAGCAGTACATACTCATACAGGACAAAAGTAGAGGATTTCACTCAAAAACAGTCCTATTGATATAGACAATTGGAAGATCCCAAAATACATGGCCTAGTCAAATGGAACCACAGTAGTATCTACTTATTGAAAGCCTATGCATGGAGCTTAGAAAGACTTTCTAGCATTGTTAGTTCATTGCTCTCAAATTTGAGACAGTTAATAATTCAAGGCATTTGAAGCAGCATCCAAAATAAAAGCCTGAATACAAGAATCACAGAAAACAGATGGTGCAAAGGGGAAGTAAAAATTTTAGGGGCCGGCACCATGGCTCACTTGGTTAATCCTCCGCCTGCAGCGCCAGCATCCCATATGGGCACCAGGTTCTAATCCCGATTGCTCCTCTTCCAGTCCAGCTCTCTGCTGTGGCCCATGAGGGCAGCAGAGGATGCCCCAAGTGCTTGGGTCCCTGCATCCGCATGGGAGACCAGGAAGAAGCACCTGGCTCCTGGCTTCAGATTGGCACAGCACCAGCCGTGGCAGCCATTTGGGGAGTGAACCAAAGGAAGGAAGACCTTTCTTTCTCTCTCACTGTCTATAACTCTACCTGTCAAAAAAAAAAACAAAAAACAAAAAACAACAAAAAAAAAAACTTTAAAACACAAAAAAAGTATGCACCAAGAAGACATCACAGTATTTTACAATACCGGAAGATAAAGAGAGATTGGAAACTCAAATTAATATAAGTGGGTTACCTCCCCTTATAGAAATTGGATTCAAATGGCATTAAATATTTTAATAGGGAGGCTTAAAGTTCTGCACTGAGGAAGTAACTTCCAGAATTCTGGGAAAAATCCATAACCTAGAATACCAAACCAAAACTCAGCAAATGTGGGCATACAACAAAAACACTGCCAGACACACAAGTTCTGAAAACATTCATTTCCCTTTAATTCCTTTCTCAGGAAGACATACTCCAAAATGAGGGTATAAACCAAGGAAGAGAGAGATGTATAACACAAAACAAGACAGACAGTTATAAAACAACAAACAGTGAACAGGAATACATAGGTAAAGGAGATTCCATATAGATTCTGTTTATTCCAGGATAAAGAATACTATTGGGTGGGAACGATAGTGTGTACTTGGGATCAACTATTCAATCTCTGGATCTGTTAAAACATACTAAGAGATTTATACTTCTGGAGAGTTTGGATATGTTAATCATAGGTAGAAAAAGTTCCACTAATCACTGAGTTAAAAAACTTTATAAGAGCGAAAACACAATCAAAGCATATTCAGTGATTATCCAGAGAATAATATTTATAAGATCATATCTAGGGCCGGCGCCGTGGCTCACTAGGCTAATCCTCCACCTTGCAGCGCCGGCACACCGGGTTCTAGTCCCAGTCAGGGCGCCAGATTCTGTCCCAGTTGCCCCTCTTCCAGGCCAGCTCTCTGCTGTGGCCAGGGAGTGCAGTGGAGGATGGCCCAGGTGCTTGTGCCCTGCACCCCATGGGAGACCAGGATAAGTACCTGGCTCCTGCCATTGGATCAGCGCAGTGCGCTGGCCACAGCGCGCCGGCCCCGGTGGCCATTGGAGGGTGAACCAACGGCAAAGGAAGACCTTTCTCTCTGTCTCTCTCTCACTGTCCACTCTGCCTGACAAAAAAAAAAAAAAATCATATTTATAGTAATTATATTGATCCAGTAAAAAAGTTATATATGTACACACTAAAAAGATCTGTGAACCATTATGACATGTTCACATAAGATATGGCAGCATTCTAGAAATATTTATGAAGTTCTGAATCACATGGGGAGTATAAACACAAGGAAGATTTAAGAACAACCCCTACCCCCCCCCCCAAAAAAAAAAAAAACCTCCAAGATTTTGGTATAAACAACTGGAATAATAGGGCTGGTATTTACTGAAACAGGGAAAACGCAAAAGAAGCAAGTTAAAGATCGATAGTTCTGATGTGACACAGTTTCAGTTATCAGGGACCCAAGTAAAATTGTTAAGTAGGCAGTTAGATATGTGAATTTATGGTTCAGGAGAAAGGTTCTGGCTGGAGATATAAATTTGAGTCCTAACAATTGTTGGTATTAAAGATACAAGGTGGGGACCGGTGCTGTGGCATAGGGGTAAAGCCGCCACCTGCAGTGCTGGCATCCCATATGAGATCTGGTTCACGTCCCAGCTGCTCCATTTCTAATCCAGCTCTCTGCTATGGCCTGGGAAAGCAGCAGAAGAAGCAGGGTCCTTGGGAACTTGCACCCACGTGGGAGATCTGGAAGAAGCACCTGGCTCCTGATCGGCACAGTTCCTGCTGGGGCAGCCATTTGGGGAGTGAACCAGTGGTTGGAAGACCTCCCCGCCCCCGTCTCTGCATAACTCTGCCTTTCAAATAATAAACAAATCTTTTTTGAAAAATAAATAAATAAATAAATAAAGATACAAGGTAAGACTACCAGGATCAGATAAATAAGAAAGAAGTGTAAATGACTAAGAGTCATAAAAGTAGCAAGGAGAATTGGGCAAATGTGTTTCCTGGAAGCCAACTAAACAAACTGTTTCATGGAATCAGCAATTAGATGGTCAAGTAAAATGAAGTCACAGAGCTTCCTGAAATTTCAGAGGAATGGTGGGAATGTAAAACTGACTAGAAAGATTCAGAAAAAAATGGAAGAGGGCAAATGGAAAACAATGAATGCAGCTTACCTTTGCAACTAGCAGACTACAAAAAGAAATGAGGCTTTTCAGCTGGCTCTGGTTGGGGCAGACAATATATCAACAGTTAACAGAAAAAGAGGGATGAAGAACATATGCTAGGTTAGCAGATGCATTGGTGACAATTTTTAAAAGATCTTTTCTGCTTGCTCCTATTTTGTCAGTGCAACAGGAAGCAAGGTGAAAGGGAGCAGTTATGAAAATGTCATTTAAGAAAATGTAACAACAGAGAAGGTCACAATCAAATTTCAAGCAAGTTAGTATACTTGGGTGGTGAACATTTTTACTTACAAAGAACCTGCTCTATAGTCTGTCTCTTTGATCAAAGTGTCTCAAATGGTTTTTTTGTTGTTGTTATTAAGTCCTTGTAACATCATCCTAAATCACTGACCATGTTAGAAACATACCAGGGGACTCCAATTTAATCCCATCAAGGTGGCATGTACCAATGCCATCTCACTAGTCCAAGTGATCAATTTCAGTTCACAATTGATCATAATGAAAGGACTAAGAGTCAAAGGAAGCACATAAACAAGTCTAGTACCTGCTAATACTAACCGATAGAATATTAAATAAAGGGGAGAGTGATCCAACATGGGAAGCAAGATACTCAGCAGACTCACAGAATGGAAGATGTCCTAAACAGCACTCTGGCCTCAGAATCAGCCCTAAAGGCATGCCGATCTGGCTGAAAAGCCCATGAGAGTATTTCAGGCATGGAAAGCCAAGACACTCTGGCAAAAAAAAAAAAAAAAACAAACAAACAACCCCTAAATGAAAGATCTCTGTGAGTGAGATCGCAGTGGAAAGAACAGGTCTTCAAAGAAGGAGGTACCTTTCTCTGAAGGGAGGAGAGAACCTCCACTTTGACTATGACCTTGTCTAAACAAGATAAGAGTCGGAGAACTCAAGGGGCTTCCATAGCCTTGGAAACTCATGACTGGAGCATAGGGAGATTACTGATGCCATAAACAGGAGTGTCAATTTGTAAAGTCAACAACAGGAGTCACTGTGCACTTACTCCTCACGTAGGATCTCTGTCCTTAATGTGCTGTACATTGAGACTTAATGCTATAACGAGTACTCAAACAGTATATTTCACTTTGTGTTTCTATGGGGATGCAAACTGTTGAAATCTTTACTTAATGTATACTAAACTGATCTTCTGTAAAAAAAAAAAAAAAAAAGAAGAAGAAGAAATTATCAATTCCCAACTTGACTCTCACTGGGATTAAACATGACAATAGGTCTGATCTGATTTCATCATCATTTAAAAAATTTTCACTTTATGTTTGTGTGGGAGCAAACTGTTGAAATCTTTACTTAATGTATGCTAAATTGATCTTCTGTATATAGAGAGAATCAAAAATGAATCTTGATGTGAATGGAAGGGGAGAGGGAGTGGGAAAGGGGAGGGATGCGGGTGGGAGGGACGTTATGGGGGGGAAGCCATTTTAATCCATAAGCTGTACTTTGGAAATTTATATTCATTAAATAAAAGTTAAAAAAAAAAATTTTGTTCTGCATATCACTTCCAATTTCTGGTCTCTTGTCAAGACCATACTTAACAGTTTTTTTTTCCAGAATGCTAACCCAACTTTCCCTGTGCCAACCCAACTTCCAGTTGAAATCTTTATATGATACACTACTATTGACTAAAACTAAGATAGCATAATGTTGAATTTCAATGCCAGTCAAGCCCACTGCTATTATTTCAAATATTATTTTCCTGACAAAACAATTTTCATGAGATCATCTTACAATGAATATTTATTGGGTAATCTTAGCAACTCTAAAACAATTTTTTAAACAGAAGCCATAATCTCAATCACCCCTCCCGTCAAAAGCCTATTCCATAACTGAAGTAGCAACACTCCAGGAAATGTACTGTTAAAAGAAAGGGGGAAAAAAAGACATCTACTAAACTTCCACAGGAAGACTGTATAAATCTGGCAGTGGATTATGTACACATCAGCCTCTACCCCTCATACTACTCAGTCTCAAAAATCAAAACTTAATATAAATCTTTTCATTCTTAATAAAGCTCAGAAAATTATAAATCTATGAAGTATGTGATGGTAATCAATAATTACATTATGTAAACAGATATAATCAAAAAAAGTAAAATAGACAATCCGGATTTCAGAACCAACATAAGTAAATCAGTGGATGTAAACAAGAATTTTTAAAGGCAACTCTTTAGTTCCAATTTAAAACAAACATTCAGGACTGGAATCTTCTGAATTTTCTAATATCTTGAATAGCCCCATCTTCTCTTTAATTGATCCTGATGCATTCATTTGATCTAAAAAGAGAAAAATTAAAATAGATGAAATCAGAAAAGAAATTTGTGTACATGCCATAGTACCTGTCCCAAAAATATGAAAACCCACAAAAAGGTGGGATACTCTTAATCTTATCAATAAAGGATTAAGAATACAAGTAAAAAAGTACACTCCTGTTAGAATCAGCGTCTAGGAAATAATCTCGGACATCAAAATCTCCTTTGCTGAATTTAAGACACACAAATTACACATTAATAAACAGAATGCCAATTTGAATTATGTTTTTAGAGATGTTTTCAAAAGAAGTCTATTCACAATTAATTTAAAAACTAGAAAGCAGGGCACTGTGAAAAATTTACCAGTACAAACATTCCAAAGTATTATAAAATGTAGTCTCATAAATTTCTGTCAATTTTGCAGCTATGTAATGAATCTGATTTTAATTTGAAGTATTTTTTAAATTTTTAGTTATTTATTTATTTGAAAGGCACTGAGAGAGAAGCAGAGATCTTGCATCCACTGATTCATTCCCCAATTACCTAAAATAACTGGAAGTCCAGAACTCAATCTTGGCCCCAACATGCATGGCAGGGACCAAAGTTGTAGAGCTATCATCTGGGGCCTGCCAGGGTGCACGTTAGAAGGAAGCTGGAATGGAAGTGGAGGTGGGACTCAAACTCAGGCACTCCAGTGTGCAATGTGGCTATCAAAAGTGGCATCATAACTGCTGTGCTGTCTACCCACGGCATTACTTTAAAAAAAAAATTTATTTATTTGAAAGTCGGAGTTACACAGAGAGAGGAGACACAGAGAGAGAGAGAGGTCCTCTATCCACTGATTCACGCCCCAACTGGCCACAAAACGGCCAGAGCTGCACCGGAGCAGAAGTCAGGAAATAGGAAACTCCACGCGGGTGGCAGGGTCCCAAGGATTTGGGCCATCTTCTACTGCCTCCGCATGCCATAGGAGAGAGCTGGATTGGAAATGGAGCAGCAGGAACTCGAACCAGTGCCCATATGGAATACTGGCACTGCAGGCAATGGCTCTACCCACCATGCCACAGCACTGGCCCCCACTCCATTACTTTTATTTTCTTTTTAATATTGAGTACAGACTTTCCTTTTTCTTTCTTTCAGTTTTTTTTTTTTTTTTTTTTTTTTTTTTTTTTTAAGATTTATTTATTTGAAAGGCAGATTGAAAGAGATCCTGTATCTGGTAGTTTCACTCCCAAAATGACCAAAACTACCATCATCTGCTGCCTCCCAAGCCTATTAACAGGAAGCTGAACTCAAAGTAGAGGCTGGGGGCCGGTGCTGTGGCGCAGCGGGCAGAGCCACCGCCTCCAGTGCCGGCATCCCATATGGGTGCTTGTTGGAGTTCCAGCTGCTCCACTTCCAATCCAGCTCTCTGCTATGGCATAGGAAAGCAGTAGAAGATGGTGCACTGGGCCCCTGCACCTACATGGAAGAGCCAGAAGAAGCTCCTGGGGGCCGGTGCTGTGGCTCAACGGGTTAACGCCCTGGCCTGAAGCACCAGCATACCATTTGGGCGCCAATTCTAGTCCCAGCTGCTGCTCTTCTGATTCAGCTCTCTGCTACGGCCTGGGAAGGCAGTAGAAGATGGCCCAAGTCCTTGGGAACCTGCACCCGCACAGGAGACCCAGAGGAAGCTCCTGGCTTTGGATCGGTGCAGTTCCAGCCATTGTGGCCAATTGGGGAGTAAACCAAAAAATGGAAGACTTCTCTCTCTCTGCTTTTCCTCTCTCTGTGTAAGTCTGACTTTCAAATAAATAAATAAATTTAAAAAAAAAAAAAGAAAGATAAAAAAAGAAAGTAGAGGCAGGACTCTATATCAGGTATGAGATGTGGGTGCCCCAAGCAGCACTTCTCCACAATGCCCACTCCAACAGCACACGATTCTGTCTGTTCTAGGGGTCTTTAATGTAATAAAAATCTATCAATTTTTTGAAAATTTGTGTGTACTGTATATTACTTAGGCATCCTTTTATAATTTTAAGCTCATAGCTAAATTTTCCTCTCTCAAACTTTTGCTAATAATTTCAATATATAGATGGCTAGTTTATCTACAATTTTCTATGAACAGTGTGAAGTGAGGAGGATCTGTTTATCCTCTTCCCCCATTGATTACAAATTGCTCCAGAATCATATACATAAATTAATAAAAATTTTCCCTGTCTTGTTTGAAAGGCCATTTTTGGATACTTATCTTCTCCCAAACATCTAGTCATCTTTATAGGTTCACCATATAATAACTAGCAAATTTATCTCATCAAGTGCTCATTCAACAATCTTGAGAATCATATCTTTTAATAACACTTTATATCTAATTATAGAGTATCTTGTTCTTCAAAATTTCTTGGTCTTGATACTTTATTCTTCCATGCAATATGTAACAATAGTCTGTCACAGTTCTTTAAAAAGTCACAATGGGACTTTAATCAGAAGAGCAAGTCAAGTTTAGGGAATAATAACTTTAACAATATATATATATATATGTATATACATATATATGACACAAGGTTTATTTATTTTTCTGAAAGGAGAGAGAGAGAAAAAGAGAGTAATGAATTCCATCTGCTGGCTCACTCCCTGTATGGCCAGAAAGGCCAGAATTGGTGTGGGCCTAAGTACTTGGGACATCTACTACTACTTTCCCAGGCTTATTATAATGCAGGGAGTTGAATCAGAAGTGGAGGAGTCAGGACTTGAATCTGCACTCTGATATGAGATGCCAGTGTTTCAACCAGAGGCTTAATCTGTTTTATCACAACACCAGCCCCTATCTTTTATATTAAATATTTTTATAAATATAGTTTAGTCTATACATTTACTTTTTCTGTTACTATGCTTTGCTGCTTAATAATTTTGTCCATGAAGAAATTGTTATATTTATTTCTAGAAATGGTACCCTACATTATCCACTAAATAATTATTGCTGATCTCATACTGTAAATTTATAATCAACCTAGAATTCTATGCTATTTGAAAGTTAAAACTCAAATCAACAGCAAGTAATCCGAAACAGCTAACATAAACTTGAAAAATGACAAAACTAAAAGACTTACACTTCCCACAAAATAACGGTAATCATAAGTATGGTATTGGCATTGGATTGATAAACAGATCAGACAGAACTCATAATACAGAAGTAAACCATTACATTTATAATCAATGGATTTAACAAAGATGACAAAGCAATTCAACAAGCAAATGATAATCTTTTAAAAAACAATGTTGGAACCATTGGATACTTACCTGCAAAAAAAATAACATATCCTTACCTCATATTCTACATAAAAAGTAACTCAAAATTGATCAAAGACCTAAAATACAAGATCTAAGACTATAAGAAAACACATTAAGCTTAGGTAAGGCAAAGACTATTTAGATACAACACAAAAACACTAATAGGAAAAACCTTGATGAAACTTTATCAAAATTTTAAAAATATTCTCTACAAAGGACACCAATTAAGAAAGTGAATGGCTGGTGCCGCGGCTCACTTGGCTATTCCTCCACCTGCAGCACCGGCACCCTGGGTTAAAGGCCTGATCTGAAGCGCCAACATCCCATATGGGCACTGGTTCTAGTCCCAGCTGCTCCTCTTCCGATCCAGCTCTCAGCTATGGCCTGGGAGAGCAGTAAAAGATGGCCCACGTCCCCTGTGCCCACATGGGAGACCCAGAAGAAGCTCCTGGCTTTGGATCAGCACAGCTCTGGCCATTGCGGCCATCTAGGGAGTAGACCAGTGGATGAAAGATCTCTCTCTGTACTACCTCTCTCTATAACTTTGTCTTTCAAATAAATAAAATAAATATTAAAAAAAAAAGGCTACAACAAAAGAGAAATAACAACAAAAGAAAACTGGCTACATGTTGTGAACTACTATGGGTGAATGAATTGTACAAGGGATTCATTCATTCATTAAACTATTCTATTTTTGCATGTTTCATGTTCAGTTTCTATTAAGAAGAAAACACAAGAGATACTTACCAATGAGATCACTTCGATCTAGTAACAACTCGAGATCTTTATCACTAATGACTCTCTCTCTTGATCCTTTTACTTCCCTATGGAAACCAAAATATTCAAGTCTATATGAATAAATCAAAAATATGAATGATATTTTTCTAAAATTAAGAAACCTTACCTTTCATAATCTCTAGTATTTAAAAGCTCCATTAATTCTTTGGGATCTAAGAAATTCTTAGATTGATTTAATCCAGATTGACCACCTTTGAAATGATCTAGAAAAACAATTTCAAAATATTAGAATTCCTTTTAAAATTATAATAGGATACATTATAAGCCAATGGCTTACATTAAAAAGACAAAACAAGACCCCAAGTGTTGGTTAGGAAGAACAACTGAAACTCTCAGATTTGGCTGGTAGGATGTAAAATGGGATATTAACTTAGGAAAAAGTTTGATACACATAGGCCCCACACCCCACATCAAGGCCAAACAAATGCATTATTGTCCACATAGATACACACACCAACAGCTTATTCACAATAGTCACAATCTGAAGATACTTCAAATATCCATCAACGGAAAAATGGATAAAATATTCAGCAAACAAAACAATATCCAGAAACAAAGGAATACAAAAATAGTCATACATAAAAATACATGCAAACAATTGAATGGTTAAAAAAAATCTATATGACAGAAATCAAAATAGTGGTAGCCTTCTGGAGAGAGTCGAGGGAACACAGAGAATGACTAGAAAAGGTATGTCTCCTTTTGATCTGGAGGAGTTATATGAATGTGTATTTAACACAATTTAGCAAGCTGCATATTCAGGAGTTGTACATTTTACTATATATATCTTCATTTGATACTTAATAAAAATTGTTGAAATTTTTAAAAGGTCCTTCAAATTTTTTTATAAAATTAATCCCTTAAAATACTAAAAAATAGAATTCAGGAAAACAAAATCATAGATAAAGCTTATCTACACTTTAAAGTATACTCAGTATTTAAACAAAATATAATTGATTTCATCAGTTGAATTTGAATTTTAGTTGACACACAATATTAGGATGAAACTCACTTCCCCAACAAAAATCACAACTATAATCTCAATGTTCCATCTAGCCAAGTTAGTTTTATTGAAAACCTAATTCACTTTTCCCTCAAAAACAAGTACTCTGGAGAAAGTTTCTGCAAGCAAAAAAGCAGCATAAAATAAATTCACAGTGATTTAACATCACCATTACTATGCTGCTCCAATTTCTCTAGGCTTGACAACTCAAAAAGATAAACTTCAACTTTCAACTTTCCTTCAGGTAGCCACCAACCCATTAATCCAAACACAGTATTATGTTGAATAAATGAAAGTAGAACTTATCCTAGGAATTTCAGAGAACAGAACACACCAATCTACTTCAATTCCCTTCCTTCCGAGAATCTTTTCTAATGAGAAAAGTTTGTAAAACACTGTGTCCTAGACTAAAGATACACTGTAGTGAAATATTCTATGAAACAGAGGACTTCACAAAGTAAATTCTTACAGCACTTCTTCAATACCATGTTTATATTCTAATATTTAATATATTCAACTTACAAGAAGAGCATTAAAGTTTCCTTAAAGCTTTAGGCAGGCAAATATCAGGCCTAATCATTAATAGCATACCAAATTCCCGACAGTTTAGAATACCATGTCTTAAAAATTATCCTCGACCTCATTTTCTGTCCTTCTGTTCCTCATCTAAACACACATTAATGTTCTTTCATGTCTATGATCACCACCTTAGTTTAAGGTTCTGAGCAGCTCCAAATTCCTCACTGCTTATTTAAATCTCTTCATGTCAAGCTGCACCTGCACATGTTATAGCACACAATGGATAACTGAAGGAAAAAAGCATGACTTAAATGTTCCTTACTTTTGTGGATGATCAACTTTTCCAATTTTCTTTTAGCAGCTGCTCTTTCCACAATTTTCTGATCAATAGTATTTGCTGTAACAAGGCGATATACAACAACTGGCTTTGTTTGACCAATTCTATGACATCTATCCTGGGCCTGAAGATCAGACTGCGGGTTCTTGGAAGTTAAACAGGAAAATAACATTTATCAGTCTTAGATTAAAATTAAGTTAACCTCATAATCTAAGTGAAGTCAAAATTTATGATGCAATTAAAAATTTGAAAATGTTGCATGAAACTCAACTTAAACTTCATTATCATTGACAATTGTTAAAAAAATTAAATATTCCAAAGGAAACATTTCAAGTTTTTTTATGTAACAAACTTGATTAAGTGATCCTTAACTGAAAAGATAATTTCCAAGATATAAATGAAACTTCAACCTGTACTGGGAAAGTTTAAAAATTAAGAATGAAAACATAATCAGCATATTGATAATACTTCCAACTCACCCAATCACTATCATAAATGATAACTGTATCTGCTGCAGTTAAATTAATACCCAAACCACCAGCTCTCGTACTCACTAAGAAGATAAACACATCAGGATCTGTGTTAAAGCTGTGCATCTAAAAGCAAAAAGATGAAAAAACAAATTAAGAAATTAACTTAACCAACAAGATCGAGGGGATATTGCTGTTAATTAACCATTAAAGGCTGATTCAAGGGAGGCCAAGCTGATCATTTAAATCTATTGAATAATTATCTTAATAAAACCTCTACTCATGTTAACATTATTTTCCAAACACAGATTTTATTGAGATTTTAATTTTTAAAAAACTACACACCACAAAGATATTTAAATACCAAAAAATAAATAAATAAAAAAGGACACAAAGAAAATCTCCAGTGGTTGCCAAGATGAGGCAGATACAAAGGGTGGACTGATCAGAAAGGAACCCAGAAAATTTCCTGGGCTAAAGGCAATATTTTATATCCCGAAACAAGCTTGGACAAAACTCAACTAAAGTATATTTTGCTTATACAGGATGACTAAATCCCACTCTGAAAACAAAAAAAAATATGCTGAATCCATTAGAGAGAAAAGCATCACCTACAATTTATTTTGAAATGCACCAGAAACAGAGGATGGAATGTAGAATGGATATAGCAATGGACTGATGCTGTATCAAGGTATTTAATTAAAAAGTACAATCAAATGTTAACAGGAAGGGGGCTGGCACTGCGTGGCACAGCAGGTTAAGCTGCTTATTGAGACATCAGCATCCCTTATTGAAGGGCGGGCTGCTCTACTTCCAATCCAGCTTCCCAGTAATGTACCTGGGATGGTAGTAGACACTAATCCAAGTGCTTAGAACCTGTTACCCAGGTGGGAGACCTGGATAGATGTAACTCCTGGCTCCTGGCTTCAGCCTAGCCCAGATCTGACTGTTGCAGCCTCTTGGGACGTTAACCCACAGATGGATAATCTCTTTCTCTGTTACACTTCCTTTCAAATAAATAAATCTTTATATTTAAAAAAAGCTAATGGCAAATTCTAGGTGGGTTTACACTGTTTAAGTAAAATTATTTCAACTTGCAATATATTTGAAATTTTCGAAATAAAAATGCTAGGAAGTTAGGGCAAAAGGTCAGAGGGAAAAATTTTCTTGTTATCCTAATATTTTCAAAGTGTTGGCTAAATAGTATATTATTACATAAGGTTATGCTGTAAGATACATTTATAGTGATACATGAGAATCAAACATTGACTTTATCAAAATGCTTATTTTGATTTTGCCAGAGTTTTCTGTTATTTCTAGCTCATCAAATTTTTCCATTTATTTTGAATATTACTTCAGAAATCAAGAAAAGAGTAAAAGATTTTGATTTGTATGTACTCTTACATTTTTTTCTCTCTCGGAGTAAGACATAGACCCATCAAGTCTGCTAAAGTTAAAATTTCTAAGATGGCAGTAATCCATCAAAATGTCCAACATCCTTGTCATTTGGGAAAAAAGCAGCACCTGAAATTTAAATGCGTATTATTATCTATACTGACCATTAAGAAATAAATAAAATAATAAAAACATTCCAATCAAAAATACCACCTTGTGACCTCTTTTTTGTAGTTCCGGAAGCATTCGATCCAAAATTAAGAACTTCCCAGAATTTGTTACCAATTCTTCATCAATCTTAAAAGTGGTTAAAAAAAAGAAAAAAGAAAATGAAAACATCACTCTAATTACCAACTACTTACTTTGTAAGGATAAAATTTAGCTCAATTTTCAATGATAAATGAGTCACTATAACTTAGAAATGACCTTCTTAGTCCATCTTTTTCACAGGTATTTCAAATAGTGTAAAGCAGTAGTTCTCAGATTGGGTCAATCTTGCCCTCTACCCCTAGAGAACATTTTGCAGTCACTGAGGATGGTAAATAGTACTAGCACCCAGAGACTAGGGATGCTGCTAAATGTTTTACAGTGCACAGACATTATTTAACTAAAAAACATTATCCAGGTCAAAATATCATACTGCCAGCAATGAGAAACCAACTATGCCATCTTCTTATCAACTACTGTAGAAAGCAATTTCAATTCTTTTCACCCAAAAAGTCCACAACTCAGTATCAACTTTTGGGCTTTCTTCTATGGCTACTTGTTGAGAATGAAGCAATGAGCAGAGCAGACAGGTACGACTGTAACAAGGTAAATGCTAATAGGAAAGAATGACACCAATGACAACTACCTCTAAAATAACACATAAAATGAGAGTAGAAATCAATAGTTTTACAAAATTTCAGACAATTTATTCTTAGCTATCAGATAATTACAATGCACAGAGTGACCATCATTTTAACTCTGTTAAAGTTCTCTAAATTTGGCCGCCGCCGCGGCTCACTTGGCTAATCCTCCGCCTGTGGCACTGGCACCCGGAGTTCTAGTCCCGGTTGGGGCTCTGGATTCTGTCCTGGTTGCTCCTCTTCCAGTCCTGCACTCTGCTGTGGCCAGGGAAGGCAGTGGAGGATGGCCCAGGTCCTTGGGCACCTGCACCCGCATGGGAGACCAGGAGGAAGCACCTGGCTCCTGGCTTTGGATCGGCGCAGCATGCCAGCCATAGCAGCCAACTGGGGGGGTGGGGGGGGACACCAACAGAAGGAAGACCTTTCTCTCTGTTTCCCTCTCTCTTACTGTCTAACACTGCCTGTCAAAAAATAAAAAGTTCTCTAAATTTGGAGAGAGCAGTCTGTCTTTAGTTTACCTTAAGGATCATAACCTTTCTATGGAAAATAGCACAACATTTATTTTTAAATAATAATCAAGCCAAACAAAATATTATACTTTCTTTCAATACAAAAGTTGCAGAAATCCAAAAAATAAATTAAATTATATTCACCTTAAATTCTTGTGTAACAGGATCTATAGGGTACTCAATCAAATATGGATGATTACAGCATTTACGAAGTAACATCATTATATTTTGTAGCTTCAGATTAACTTCAGATTCTAGCGGGACATTCACTTCCACAACAGTTCTATCAAAAACATGTAATGCACGAAAATGAGAAATGTTAAAAACAAAAAACAAACAGTCTAAAAAAAACAAACTTATTTTTAAAATCACACCTTTCTCGGTCCACCTCTGGCTGAATTTGACTGATCAATTTTTCCAATTCATTTGGGAAATCATCTATGTTGCTGTAATTTATTGATTTTCTAGTTCGTCGTTTTGGTCGTCCAGTAGGACTTAGCTCAATTGTTTCTTTCTAAAAGAGAACAAATTAAAGGGCTATCTGTTTAAAAAGCTATATCCTGAAGTTAATAGTTTTATGAACAAAATTATTTTTTTAAGATTTAAAGAAAGAAAATCACTCATCAAGTTAATTCCCAAAAGTAAAATATCAGGAATCCATAATCTACAGCCAAAGGCAAACGTTACATTAAATTTGCCTTAACATCAATTAACAGCATCTCAAAGTAACACTAAGTATCTATCTACATCAACGGAGAAAAATTCATGATGTATAAAACCATTTTGAACTCACATTCTACAAATCTATTTAGCTATCAATACCCTCTTGCAGGGTCGGTGCTATAGCACAGTGGTAAAGCTACAGCCTGCAGTACCAGCATCCCATGTGGGCGCAGGTTTGAGTCCCAGCTGATCCACTTCCAATCCAGCTCTACTGTGGCCTGAGAGAGCAATGGAGGAAGGGCAAGTCCTTAGGCCGCTACAGCTGCGTGGGAGACCTGGCAGAAGCTCCTGACTCCTGGCTTCCAATTGGCGCAGCTCCAGCCACTGCAGCAATCTGGGGAATGAATCAGCAGGAAGAAGACCTCTCTCTCTCTCTGCCTCTCTGTAACTTTGCCTTTCAAATAAATAAATAAATCTTTAAAAAGAATTTTAAAAAAATCTTATTGCAAAAGATTTGCTTATTTAAAGGAGTCCATCTATTTGGCAAGCCCTTTGTTCAGTTACTCTCAACTGACTATGAGCTTTTTAAAATCCATCAACAATCAGCATAATTAGGGTGAACCTGGGATTAGAATCTACATTTTTAACAAGCATTACAAGTGACTACAAAGCAAGTAAAATATGGATTTCAAAAATTTTACAACATAAACTTATCTTTTAATTCTAGTTTTCCACAAATTTTTTGAAGTAGACTAGGAAATAACTTCTGCTACTGGCCTCTTCAACCATAAGTCAAAATTAACACACAAATCCTGAAAGTAAGTTAGGAGTCTTAAGACTCAAATCAAGCATGAAAGTTTATACCCCAAAGCTTATTTACAGTTTATATCAAACCCACACAGTACCTCACTGGTCCCAAACATATTTGCAATGGTGCGGTTCACAATGGCAGTATAAAAGACCTCTTGTTTCTTTGAAAGTGGTGCATAAACAACTACTTCTCGTTTAGGAGGAACTTCAAGGGCAACATCAGATTTCAGTCTTCTCAATAAGAAAGGTGTTAGAATCTAAAATGAACAAGTATGAATATTAAACATTCCTCTTTTTTTGGCAATATTGTTCTCACATACCCTTTACCCTTTCTCCTTAATTCCTATATAAATAACTATCAAGTGTGAAGAAATGAGATTAAAATATTATCTCCTTGAAATTTTCCTAGACCACAGCAGCACATGATAAATCCATTACATTTATCCACAGCACTTCACAATTTATTAGTCACTCAAATACTCTAAGAATATATCTGGAGTAATTTAAAAAGCAGAAAGAAAAAATTATTTCAATGTCACAGTGATAGTTTTCAATTACAACCACAATTTTTCAAATGATTTTAGACTAATGGAAAACCAATCAACCTACAGATAAGTTCTAAGTCAGGAGTAAAGGTACTCTTTGTGATTACAAGTGATATCACATTTTTAAATAGAATACAAAAGTGATTAAACATTGTAATATTAAATTGTTTAGGCCTAAACAAACACTTAAACTTATTTATACTCTATGAACTTAGGTTTCAATATGAGTTGGCAAGTGTTTTACATACAGTAATTACATATATATGGGGGGGTAGGGGGGAGAGAAAGTAGTAAAGCTCACTTTCAGGGATCTGTACTCTAAATACCCAGAGGCATAGAGAAACTATACCAGATAAAGAGAATATTACAATGGTTTACGAAAAAAAAAATTGGGGGCAGGCGCTGCAGGGTAGTAGGCTAAGCCTATGCCTGTGGGACCAGCCTTCCATATGGACGCTGGTTCCAGTCCCATATGCTCCTCTTCCGTTGAGGAAACTCCCAGCTCCTGATCAGCCCAGCTCCAGCCCTTGCAGCCATTTAGGGAGTAAACCAGTGGATGGAAGATCTTTCTCTCAGTCTCTCTATCTATAACTCTACCTCTCAAACAAATAAATAAAACCTTAAAAAAAAAAAAAAGAAGAGTAATTTAAATTTGAAGAGAGCCCTTATTTTCTAATTCTCTACTAATAAGGGTTGGAAAGGCAGTTTCAAGAACTTTCTTTAGATTCTATGTGCATAAAGGAAGCATAGTAAGAAAATGGTCAAAACCTGGTGCAGCATATGCAATACATTCTGTTCTCTTTCTTTAGCAATAATATCTTCAGCAGTTTCAGATAAACTAGTGATGTCAAACCAAGACTCAAAGCTGGAAGAGAAAAGTTACGAGTTAATCTATCAAAAATTCCATTATATTAAAACAATGCATTTTAGAATTTCATACTCTTTATTATGAAGTATGAATATTCTAACATATCCTCAAATGTAGTGTTAATTACAGTGGAAAAGATCACATTCAAATGATAAAAATAAAATTATTGCTATTTTTGAACCACAATTCAATTTGTGATCTTAAGGGAGATAGTTTCTAATTTACATTAATATTATAATAGTACGAAAATCAAATAAAGATTAATGTAAATATTTTATTTAATATTTTTAAAACTATTATAAGCAAAAATCTATTTCTAAAAGTGTAAGGCCATGTGTTCCATCTCTACAGGTATAAATTTGAAACAATAATCCTTAATTCTTTCCAGTATAAAAATTCATTAAAATGAGTAATTTAGTTTAAGTATGCAGGTATTCATAATACATTCTAGGTGACACTACAGCCAGTAAATCCAATTATGAAACATGCTAATAACATTTATACAATATATAAATTGGATAATCCCAAACTTAAACGACTTGAAACATGTTCTAAAAATTCATAATCTCAGCTTCAACCTCAACTCGTTAGGTCTCTGTAAACCCAGAAATCCTGTGCTTCAAAAAGTGTCCAGAGTTAAAGACAGCCTAGGCCTTAGGCCAGTACTTGATACCCAGATTTGGAATATTTGTAAAATAAAACATTGAAAATTATTTCTCCATATTCAATTAGCTTTCCTCCTTCACTGATGTCAAAATAAACATGAATGAATTATTCAGACTAGCTTTTCTTGTAGTTCCATCTTAATTACATTAGAACTATCTGCTCTTTCACTCTGAGGATATTAATTATTTCCTGAAAACTACTTGTGATTTTTTGGTTCCTAGAACATAAGCTAGATTCAAACAGTTTCTAGAATAAAAGTTCTAGGCTAAAATTTTAAAAATTTTCAAATTTTGGGCCGGCGCCGCAGCTCACTAGGCTAATCCTCTGCCTTGCGGCACCGGCACACCGGGTTCTAGTCCCGGTCGGGGCGCCGGATTCTGTCCCGGTTGCCCCTCTTCCAGGCCAGCTCTCTGCTGTATCCCGGGAGTGCAGTGGAGGATGGCCCAAAAGCTTGGGCCCTGCACCCCATGGGAGACCAGGAGAAACACCTGGCTCCTGCCATTGGATCAGCGCGGTGCGCCAGCCGCGGCGGCCATTGGAGGGTGAACCAATGGCAAAGGAAGACCTTTCTCTCTGTCTCTCTCTCTCTCACTGTCCACTCTGTTGTCAAAAAAAAAAAAAAAAAAATTCAAATTTTGGTTCTACTAACTAGTTGTATGCATACCTTATGTCCCTGGGTTGATTTGTAAAGATAAAGTTTTTAAAATCCACCTGAAAGTGTTCTACAAAGAGAAAAAAAAGTCTTCTGTGACTTTCAAAATAGTAAATAATTTTAAAAAAGGGGGGCAAAATTTTAGAGTTAGAAACATACCAGGGGATTCCAATTCAATCCCATCAAGGTGGCATGTACCAATGCCATCTCACTAGTCCATCCAAGTGATCAATTTCAGTTCACAACTGATCATAATGATAGCACTAAGAGTCAAAGGATCACAGAAACAAGACTAGTGTCTGAAAATACTAAGCGATGGAATAAAAAAAAAGGGAGAGAACGATCCAACATGGGAAGCGGGATACACAGCAGATTCAGAATGGTGGATGTCCTAAACAGCACTCTGGCCTCAGAATCAGCCCTTAAGGCATGCAGATCCAGCTGAAAAGCCCATGAGAGTATTTCAGGCATGGAAAGCCAAGACACTCTGGCAAAAAAAAAAAAAAAAAAAAAAAAAAAACCTAAATGAAAGATCTCTGCGAGTGAGATCCCAGTGGAAAGAACAGGTCATCAAAGAAGGAGGTCCCTTTCTCTGAAGGGAGGAGAGAACTTCCACTTTGACTATGACCTTGTCCAAAAAAGATTGGAGTCGGTGAACTCAAAAGGCTTCCATAGCCTTGGAAACTCATGACAAGAGCCTAGGGTGATTACTGCTGCCAATAAACAAGAGTGTCAATTTCTTAAGTCAACAACAGGAGTCACTGTGTACTTGTTCCTCATGTAGGATCTCTGTACTTAATGTGCTGTACATTGTGATTTAATGTTATAACTAGTACTCAAACAGTATTTTTCACTTTGTTTTTCTGTGTGGGTGCAAACTGTTGAAATCTTAATTAATATATACTAAATTGATCTTCTGTATATAAAGAATTGAAAATGAATCTTGATGTGAATGGAAGGGGAGAGGGAGCGGGAGATGGGAGGGTTGCGGGTGGGAGGGAAGTTATGGGGGGAAGCCACTGTAATCCATAAACTGTACATTGAAAATTTATATTCATTAAATAAAAGTTAAAAAAAAGGGGGGGCATTTTATTTGTGCTTAAAACTTTGAAAACTAAAAAAAAGTCTCATAAAAACATTTTAAGATAACATTTAAAAGTTTTTCTTTAATAAATGCAAATAAGTTTTAAATATTCTTACTTATCTTCTCTCACACAATCTGTGTCACAAGAACAACATGCATATGTGAGGGATCTCCACAAAGTTCATGGAAAAATGGACACTATGAAAAAACTATGCACATATTTCAAAAATTTTTTGTGCCAAAAAAAATTTCTTTTAATTCTGTTTTTCCATGAACTTTTGAGATGAACCCTCAAACACTTCAAGAACTTAATAAAAATTTATCAGCTACCTAGAAGAAAGGATTAATTTTAACTATGAGTACAGATTTTGAGGTTTAATACATATATAAAAGTTAAAAACTGGCTTACCTACCTTTTTAAGTCATCAAATACATCTGGCAACAAAAAGTTTAGCAATGACCAAAGTTCTGATAAATTGTTTTGCAAGGGTGTACCAGTCAAAAGAAGTTTATTATCAGCATTGAACCGTTTTAACTCCCTTATTAGGCGGCAGTTCATATTCTTAATCCTGTGTCCTTCATCTACTATTAAGTATTTCCAATAGCAATGCTAGAAAATGAATCAAGGGAAAAATTTTAAAATAATGATCTAATAATTTTTCTGAATAGCAAATCTAAAAATCAAAGTTCTCTTTTAAGAGGGATAAATGTTAAGTTTTATCCAATGCCATTATCTACAGAGATAAGCATGTTTTCCTTTGAGCTACTAAGGGGATAATTAATGGACTCTTTAAATGATTTATATTTGTGTTCTTGGAACAGACCTCAGCAGGTCATGAATTAGTATTTGATGTCCACCTGCTATTATGTCTTTAAGTCAGAACAGTTCATAACTTTCCTTTCTAGTCTTCTTATAAAAAGTGGTTTTTCTTGTTTTTGATGGAGAGAGAGAGAAAGAACAAGATAATCCATGTCTCCCACATGGGTAGCAGGAATCCAATTGTTTGAGCCATCACCAATGCCTTCCAGAGTCTGCACTGGCAGGAAGCTACAGTCAGATATTAGAATTGGAAATCAAACCCAGGCTCTGTAATGTGGGTCAGGGTGACTTAAGTGTTATGCTAAATTCCTACTCCAGCCAAGTTTTGCTATCAGTGTTATACTAAATTTCTAAAAAAGTAATTGAAAGCTTTCACTAGTAACATAAATTCTGAAATATTAAATAGCATTGGAATCTCTTTTACAAAATTAATTAAATGATTATTTATTTATTTTGATCTACTTGAAAGAGTAGTGCAGTCAGAAAGTGTGAGCACATGAGCTCCCATCTACTGGTTCACTCCACTTATGCCTCCAATAGCCAGACTTGAACCAGGCCAACAACCCAAAACTCATCCAGGTCTCCCATGTGGGTGGCAGAGGCTCAAACACTTGGGCGTGCTGCCTCCTAGGATGCATCAGCAAGAAGCTGGTTCGGAAGGAGAGTACCAGGGACTGGAACTGGCACTCCAATGTGGGATGTGAGTAACCCAAGTGGCAGCTTAATCCACTATGACACAATGCCCACCCCAGAATCTTTATTCTTAAGGCCTACATCTCAGATCGACACTATTTTCAATATGCTGTTCTCAATTTTTTAGTTATTAGCTTGTTTAGGTTTTCCCTGTCTTCAAACATCAATTTTAGCAATTTATATTTTCACAAAGTCATCCAATCACTTTCATAAAATCCTCATGAAAAAATATATTCATTCTCATCGTTAATATCTTTGCTTTCTCTTTTATCTTGCTCAGACTTATAATTTATCTAATTTACTGTATAAAAATACAGAAATATGCAATATTTCTGGAAATAAAAATACCAAACTATCAATATAGGTATCCTGGAATATTAGACTGGCAAAGTAGGGGAAGACATCATTTCATACTCTTTGCACAGTACACTCTTAACAAAATGGAAAAACATTAACTGTTTAAAGTGACTTCAAAGATACTTATTTTTCAAGCAATATGCAAAACTTAGAAAACCTGAAAAGTCTCTCACCACTAACACCTATTGAACAATGCCAGATAATATATAAAACATTCTTTATAAATAAGTAATTAAAAGAGAACAATGAAGGAAACAGAAATGATAAGGAATCTGAAAAACAAATTAGTAATAGGCTCTCATATTTCTGTCACAAACAGGAGCTCTGGAATTCCACACCCATCACTCTCTAACTAAGATCTTGGAATTAATAACACAGAATCAAGCCGGCGCCGTGGCTCAATAGGCTAATCCTCCACCTTGCGGCGCCGGCACACCGGGTTCTAGTCCCGGTCGGGGCACCGGATTCTGTCCCGGTTGCCCCTCTTCCAGGCCAGCTCTCTGCTGTGGCCCGGGAGTGCAGTGGAGGATGGCCCAGGTGCTTGGGCCCTGCACCCCATGGGAGACCAGGAAAAGCACCTGGATCCTGGCTCCTGCCATCGGATCAGCGCGGTGCGCCGGCTGCAGCGGCGGCCATTGGAGGGTGAACCAACAGCAAAGGAAGACCTTTCTCTCTCTGTCTCTCTCTCTCACTGTCCACTCTGCCTATCAAAAAAAAAAAAAAAAAAAAAAAAAAAAAAAAAAAAAAAAAACACAGAATCAGTGAAAAAGAGAAGTGGAAAAATTCTAGCCACTAGCAAATGGAACTGACAAACAAGATGAGCTATTTCAGAAGTCTAATGTTGTAGAAAACTGGAGTGACCCAAGAGCATTCATAGTGTGATCCTACATATAGAAATTGCTATACGTAAAAGTAGTTTTAATACAAAAGCAGTAATTCTCAGAATGAAAGGTGCTTTTATACCTTTCTGTACAATATTCTTTCTGAAACTGATTTACTTTTACAGTAAAGAAATAGTTTTGATACATTTGACTCCATACATATTCAGAAATTTTTGTTAAACGCCAGAGAAAATGTGGGGAGCAACTCGGACTAAACTAAGTTACTGGAACTAAGACTTATTCTATGCATCTGCTGTCCCACAATATGGCGCTGGGAGAGGAGCCAACAGCTTCTACCCAGCTGCCTCTCACCAACTTGACAAGCTGTAGGAGCTGCTCCTGATTGGAGGAGAGCAGCGTACTCGGCGTGTGGGTAGCAGAGTTGGGATTGGTGGAAGAGGACTATAAAGGAGGAGAGAGACAACATGCACCAGGAACATCTATCTGAAGGAACACCTGTGCAGCCCCCGAGAGAGCCGGCCGGCGGTGTGCCGCTCCCCTGCGGAAGTGGGGAAGGTGGCAGGGGGCCCGCCCCTCCACGGAGGTGGAGGGATGGTAGCCAACCCGGGAAGAACCAGCAGCAAACCCGGGGAGGGCCGAGCAGACAAAAGAACAGCGCAGGGTCCTGTGTCGTTCCTCCACGAAGAGGGGGAGTGACAAGAAAAGACTTCTATATATCATGTTCCAAAGTTTTACCAGCATATGCAAAATCTGACAAATAACTCTTCATGACCATACAAACCTTAATTACTTTACATATATAGTATTGTTTTGATTTTATGTTAAACTCATTACTGGAGTTACTTTCGTTTCAGTTAAGCAAAAAAAAAAAATCTAAGGGGATTGCACTTACTATAGAATCTGACTCACATAGAATCAGAGCAGGAAAAACAAAGCAGTGCTAATTACCTGTGAAATAAGTAGAATAGTGAGGATGAAGTTCAAAACACAAGAAAAGGAACAGAAGCAATGAGAGAAAAAAGAGCAATATTCTACTTGTGTTAGAGGAGCAAGAAAAAAAGAGGAAATATTTTCCTATAGTCCAGGACACAATCTAAAAAAATCACTTGTTTTCAAATATTCTCTTATTTGATTAAAACAGGATTTACAACTTGGGACACTCACAGCCCATTTCAAAGTGCCTGGATTTAAGTCCTGGCTCTGCTTCCAATCTAGCTTCCTATTAATGAACACCCTGGAAGGTAGCAGAAGATACCACCCACATTAAGAGACTCAAATGGAGTTGCCAGCTCCTGGCTTCAGCCTGATCCCACCCTTGGCTGTTATAGCCATTTGGAAAATAAACCAGCAGATGGAAGATCTCTCTGTGCTGGTGTCTGTCCGTTTCTGCCTTTCAAACAAATAATAAAAATAAAAAAATTTAAAAGAATAAGTAAATTCCATGTACTTGAAGTACATGTCAGAAACATATCTATAATATTTTCACAGATAAGGCCGGCGCCGTGGCTCACTAGGCTAATCCTCCGCCTAGCGGTGCCGGCACACCGGGTTCTAGTCCCGGTTGGGGCGCCGGATTCTGTCCCGTTGCCCCTCTTCCAGGCCAGCTCTCTGCTGTGGCCGGAGTGCAGTGGAGGATGGCCCCGGTGCTTGGGCCCTGCACCCCATGGGAGACCAGGATAAGCACCTGGCTCCTGGCTCCTGCCATTGGATCAGCGCGGTGCGCCGGCTGCAGCGCGGCGGCCGCGGCGGCCATTGGAGGGTGAACCAATGGCAAAGGAAGACCTTTCTCTCTGTCTCTCTCTCTCACTGTCCACTCTGCCTGTCAAAAAAAAAATAAAATAAAAAAAAAATAATATTTTCACAGATTAGAGCTGTGTTTGATTCTAACATTTAAAAAACTAGGATCAGGGCAAGCATCATGAAGCAACAGTTAAGTAGCTGCTTGGGACATCCATATCCCATACTGCAGCACTGGTTCAAGTCCCAGCTTCCCCTGCTTCCAATTCAGCTTCTTGCTAATACTCCTGGGAAAACAACAAATGATGGTTCAAGTGCTTGGCTCCCTTCCACCAACATGAGACCCAGATGGGGTTCCAGCTCCTGGCTTGGCCCTAGCCTAACCCCACCTACCACAGGCATTTGGGGAGTTAATCAGCAGATGAAAGATCTCTACCTTTTCCTTTCAAACAATGAAAATTTAAAAAAAAAATAGTCACAACTGAACTAAAAATATGAGGGCCACAAGTGAAATTCCAGGAGCATTAATCTTACTTAGAATTTACAGCCTTCATCCCAATTTTTCTGTTAACAACAGCCTCCAATTTCTAGGGCAATATGCACAATACAATCTAATTACATAAACAAGAAGAAAAAGAAATAATCAAATGCTACTGGATAGTGAGAAAATAGTACAAATTAAGAAAAATGCAAAGTATAGACTCTTAGATCAATTGTCTGTACCTGTAGTGCATTTCGGTCTCTCATGGCTATTTCAAATGATGTGATTACCACTGGATGAATCTGCAGTGTCCCATTCCGTTTGTTAATATTCCTTACCAGTTTTCGACGTTCCTGCTGGGTTCCATGATATAACATAGTAGGAACCTAAAAGATTTTGTTAATTTAGAACAAAATAGAAACATCAATTAATTAGAAATAAATTCTTTTCTGAGACAAAAAGTCAATTTCTGTTCTAGCTCTCTATAATAAAATAAGCAAGTATAACAAACCACTGAACTCATACAGAAGAACTTATCTTTTAACTCCATTTCCATGAACTTTTTTTAAAGATTTATTTTTTTATTTGAAAGCAGAATTACACAGAGTGATGAAGGAGAGGAAGAGAAAGAGAGAGGTCTTCCATCTGCTGGTCACTGCAATGGCCGGAGTTGCACCAATCCAAAGCCAGGAGCCAGGAGCCAGGAGCTTCCTCCAGGTCTCCCACATGGTTGCAGGGGCCCAAGGACTTGGGCCATCTTATACTGCTTTCTTAGGCCATAGCAGAGAGCAGGATGGGAAGTGGAGCAACCAGGACTCAAACTGGCACTCATATGGGATGCCAGCACTGCAGATGGCAGCTTTACCCAATACACCACAGTGCCGGCCCCAGGAGAATTTTGTTTTTAAACCAAAGGGATAGGCATTTGGCAGCACTGCTTGGCGGGGCAGAATGCCCACTGCCTACTGGAGTGCCTGGATGTGAGTACTGGCTCTGCTTCTGATTCCAGCTTGCAGCTAATGCACACTCTAGAGGCTAGCAGGTAATGTCGTTTAGTTCCTGGTACTCACATGGAAAACCTGTAATGACCCAGTTCCAGTGTTTGGCCTGGCAGGATCCCAGCTGTTGTGGGCATTTGGAGAATAAACCAATGAAGAGGAGCTGTCTGTCTCTCTGCCTCTCAATTTTTTTTTTTTTTTTAATCACAAAAATAAGCAAGTAAAAGAGAAACACAGGGAAGTTATTTCTAGAATATATACTTCTCATAAGGTAAGGATGCAGATTTGAAGACATACATATGGGGGGGAAACACCAGGGGAATAAACAGTATTTCTTTTAAATTGGGGCAAGGTTAAGATACTGGTTGGGATACCTGTGTCCAACACCAGAGTACTTGGGTTCAAATCTTGGTTCTCCTCTTAATTCTAGCTTCTAGTAGCAAGTGATGACTCAAGTGGTTGGGTCCCTACCATCCTGCAGTGTAGGTCAAGCCACAGTCATTATAGGTATTTGGGGAATAAACCAGCACAGGGGAACTTTGTCTATCTGTCTATCTCTCTGAATAAAAACTAAATAAAGAAAATTATACCCAGATCTGTCTTAGGTGAATCAAACTATTCAATAGACTAAAATCACTCAGGGACATTTTAGGCAAGATGTCTGAGATTACCAATACCTACTCCATATAAATTTTTTTTTTTTTTTTGACAGGCAGAGTGCACAGTGAGAGAGAGACAGAGAGAAAGGTCTTCCTTTGCCATTGGTTCACCCTCCAATGGCTGCCGTGGCCGGCGCGCTGTGGCCGGCGCGCTGTGGCCGGCACACCGTGCTGATCCGATGGCAGGAGCCAGGTACTTATCCTGGTCTCCCATGGGGTACAGGGCCCAAGGACTTGGGCCATCCTCCACTGCACTCCCTGGCCACAGCAGAGAGCTGGCCTGGAAGAGGGGCAACGGGACAGAATCCGGCGCCCCGACCGGAACTAGAACCCGGAGTGCTGGTGCTGCAGGCAGAGGATTAGCCTAGTGAGCTGCAGCACCGGCCCTCCATATAAATTTAAAATAAGATATTGCTCCGAGTGAAGCGTCACATCAGGGGGCTGGCATTGTGGCACAGCAGGTAAAGCCACAGCCTGCAATGCAGGCATCCCAAATGAGTTACAGTTCACATTCCGGCTGCTCCACTTCCAATCCAGCTCCCTGCTGATGGCCTGGGAAAAGCAGCAGAAAATGGCCCAAGTGCTTGGGCCCTGCCACCCATGTGAGAGACTTGGAAGAAGCTCCTGGCTCCTGGCTCCACAGTGTTCAGCCCTGGCCATTGCAGCCATCTGGAGAGCAAATCAGCGGATGGGAAATCTCTCTCTCTCTGTCTCTCCCTCTCCCTTTGGAACTCTGCTTTTCAAATAAGTAAATAAATCTTTTTAAAAGAAAAAGAAAAATCAAGTTAGACACAATGTTTATACAGAAATAAGTATATAGTAGAAAGGATACAATTCCTCTAACAACAAATAAACTATAAAACATGTGAAATAATATATTTAACATAAGGAAATATGTCTTACTTCTGGTGTAAATCTTTTGAACTCAGCCATCCAGTTAGGAAGTGTAGACAAAGGCCCACAGACAAGAAAAGGTCCAGGTACTCCTCTCTGAATCATCAATGCAATTGTAGCAATGCACTGAACTGTCTTTCCCAATCCCATTTCATCTGCTAAAATGCCATTAATTCCATTTTCCCAAAGCATCTGGACAAAATAATATACATTGTATTTAAATACTAATAATGATACCTACTAACTTAGCAATAGCTTATTTCTTTTTAAAAATCATATCCCAAATCAACAGTCATGTTGAGACTACCATTTTCATACCATAAATGATCACAAGACTTCTCCAAAGTCCTTTATCAAATCCTTATCAAGTCCTTAACATGTTAATTTTTACCTTTAAAAATTTATTAAGGGTAAATCAATTAAAAATATGTATCTACACACAAATAATGGTTTCATATGTAATAGTAAAATGAAGGGACAACTCAAGCTGTGGTATATTACATTACTAGGTTATTATAGAAAGTAACCAACACATTGTATTAAAAATAATTCATTACCCTAAGCCATTCCATGCCTTCTACTTGGTACCAACGCATCACTCCCCCTGTGAAGTGCTTTGGTTGCTGAAAGGGTACTGGCTGTCCATTACATTTTCGATCTGGGTCAAAAAAGAATTTCGTATTCTGCCTAACAGTTTGAGACAGTCTACTTTTAATTATACTATTGGAATCTTTGTTTTTTTGAAGATCTTCTACACAGAGGTTAGTAGAGGAACTTTCATCCTATAAAGAAAAAAACTTGGTTAGAAGTCTGATACAAAACGCTATTATATTCAAACCTTCCCAAACAGAACTGAAGAAAATCTTTTATTCAACATTTTTAAATATTTTTATTTATTTATTTGAAAGAGAGACAGACAGGTCTCCCATCCACTGGTTCACTACTCAAACGCCCATAATAGCCAGAGCTGGGCCAGTGCAAAGGCAGGAGCCAGAACTCAATCCTAGTTTCCCACAAATATTGCAGGGACCCAATCACTTAAGTCATCACCTACTACATCTCAGGGTGCACAACAGCAGGAAGCTGGAAACAGGAGCACAGCCAGTATTAAAGGATATGCAATAGAACATCTCAAGTTGAAATTTAAGAAGCAATACTGGAGAAGGCATCTGGCCTAGTGGTTAAAACATTGGTTAAGATGCCTCCATCCCATATCAGAGTTCCTGGGTTCAATACCAGACTCCAGCTGTTGACTTCAGTTTCCTGCTGGTGCACACCCTGAAAGGTGGTGATGCTGGCTTCATTTATTAGATCCCCATCACACATGTAGACAGACCTGGATTGAGTTCTTGGCTCCTAGTTACCGTTATAATTGGGGCATTTGGGCAATAAACCAGTGGATGGGAGCCTGTTCTGTTTACCTCTCAAATAAACAAAAAAAATTTTAAAAAGGAAGATTAAGGTAAGAAAGAAGTAGATAAATGTTTTTAAAACAGCAAAAAAAAGGAGATACATGGTAAACAAAACATACCCTGATGACTAAAATAAAAGGGACTAGTGATCAATAAGCAAATGATTCCTAAATTTAATTTTCTACTATAAATCTCTTACCTCATTCTCCTTTTTACTTTTTTTAGCCACAGACAAAATTTCCTACAAGATTGAGAAAACAAAAACAATAATGTATGAGGTTCATTTATTTATTTACTCAATAAACATTTATTCTATGCTAATTTTATTTTTGGAAGTAGGGATAAAGGTGTTCAAGGTAATTAAAATACACATATCAAACTGGTGGTCCTTAGGAAGAATTAAACATGCAGACATTTCTGGCTGATAGTCTGATAAAATTCTAAATAAACTAGCTACATTAAATCTTGGAATGTTTGCTTAAACACCTGGATTTTCTAGCTATTCTTTGTTTAAAATATGAAACTGTGAACAGTAATTCACACATAATAACAATCCTCTAGTCAGCAAGCAACATCCTGTAGACAAACTCCAGCTGGCAGCTTGTTTTTGTAAATAAAGTTAAAATGAGCAAAGTCAGGCACGTTTGCCATTTGTCCGTGGCAGCTTTGTGAAAGTACTCAAAAGCTGAAAATGTTTAGTATCAGGCTATTTACATACAGGTTTCCTGACCCTGCTTCAGTATACATTAAACCTCTGTAGATAAACACCTGAGTTTTAAACCCTGGGTAAGAGGCTAAGACATATAACTAGGAAACACAGAATAAAGTGCTATGATTTTGTGGTACCTACTAGATGCTAAAGGTATAAATAAGACCTGAATGTCATTTGATGACTTAGCCATGTATTGTTAACATCAGATTATCTGAAAAGTTGCCATGGAGCTTAATCTTTAAAGACAGAGGTGGGGTTCATGTCAAGCAGAGAATAGTGGTACACAGAAAACACAGGGGATGAAATAATCAAGATACTTTAAGAATATATGAAATTTAAGGCGCAGAAGGAATATGTGCTAGTGCTCTGTAGCACAGTGGGATAACTGTAGTTCATAATCATCTGTTATATATTTTAATGAAAAACTTAAAGATAGCAGCTCAAAGCATCTAAACAAAAATGATAAGGAGGAGCCAGCATTGTGGTGTAGCAGGTAAGGCTACCTCCTGCAACACCCACATCCCATATGAGGTGTCTGTGTCCCAACCGCTCCACTTCCAATCCAGTTCACAGCTAATGACCTAAAAAAGCATCAGAAGATGGTCCAAGTATTTGGGCCCCAGTCACCCACGTGAGACCTGGATGAGCCTCCCAGCTTCGGCCTGGCTTAGTCCTATCTGTTGCAGCCATCTGGAAAGTAAACTAGCATATGGAAGATCTCTCTGTCTCTCCCTCTCTTTCTGTAACTTTGAATTTCAAATAAATAAATAAATCTTTAAAAGCAAATCTATATATGTATATATATATACATATATATATAAATAGAGAGAGAGAGAGAGTAATGCTAATCATAATTAGTAAAAATTACCTTGAACTATCATGAGTATCCCATACATATGCAATTATTATGCTAATGAAAAAAATGTATAAAACCCTTGTGGAATGTAAAAAAATATATATAAAAAATTCATAGAAAACTGACAGAAAACATAAGTGGCTGACACACACACATACACATGTTGTATAAGTCATATGTAGATTGAAAGCATTATGGAGGGGCCAGCATTGTGATGCAGTGAGTAAAGCTGCCACCTGAGATACTGGCATCCCAAATGGGCTCCAGTTCGAGTCCTGGCTGCCCCACTTCTGATTCAACTCCCTGCTAGTGTGCCTGAGAGAGCAGTGGAGTATGGGCCCAAGTACTTGGCACCTGCAGCCTCATGGGAGACCAGGAAGAAGCTCCTGACTCCTGACTCCCTTTGTGGCCATCTAGGAAGTGAACCAGCAGATGGAAGAGCTCTCTTTATCTCTCCGTCTCTCTAACTCTGCCTTTCAAATAAAAATAAATCTTTTTTTTTAATGTTAAAGTATTATGGAAACATTCAAACTATAAAGCTAAAAGGATTTCAGATGCAAATTCAGAAAGGCAGATGTGAATTTCTCAAACTACACTGTGAATAATGAAATACGTATAGACTATTCTTTTAGTAAGCCTGGGTATAAAGAAAAGAAAACGGCAATTATCTAGAACTTCAGATTAAAAAGCATGATGTATTTATTAATTCAAAGATAAAGAAAGATCTAGTAAAGAGGGAATGGTTCAAAATACAGAAGGATGATTCTGGAGAAGCAAGGTTCACCACAATACAATATCAAATTAGGTAATCCATATAGCTTACTCATAAGAATCTTAAGATTCTTTAGTAAGCAAGTAAGGTTTGTGTTAAACTTCAAAGAAAAGATTTGGTTAGATAAGGAGAAAAGGAAGTAACAAAATGTACAAATAACTACCAGTTTTACTGCAGATTTTAACCAATAACCAGCTGATTTACAAAATGCAAATCTGCATAGAATCTTTCAATAGCACTCTGCTCTTCATATGATAGCCTCAACCTCTTGACTATACTTAACTTCTAGTTTCACCTTTTACCACTCTTCCACTTAGCCTACTAACTGAAGCCAAGTGCAAATTCTTCTAAGTTTTGAGAACTTGTCAGTCTCTCTTAACTCTTGATTATGTAACCAATACTATTATCTCTTCCTAGAACACTCCTCTTCTACCTTACAATTTTCCTGTACAAGATTTATTTATTTATTTAAGAGGCAGGTGCAGGAGCCCAAGCACTGGGGCCATCTTTCACTGCCTTTCCAGGCCAGAGAAGAGAGCTGGATCAGAAAAGGAGCAGCTGGTACATGAACCAGTGACCATATGGGATGCCAGAGCTGCAGGCAGAGGCTTAGCCTACTATGCCACAGCACCAGCACCAATCCCTCCATCTTTAAATGATTAAACTATCAACCCTCAAGTCTCTTCCTAGATGCAAATTTTTATACATATCATAGCTGAGTTCAAAGTTCTTTGGGTAAAGAATTGTGGCACAGCAGGGTAAGTTTCCACATGGGATGCCCACATTCCCTGAGTATCTGATTCAAATCCTGACTACTCTGTGCTAACCACCAAACTTTCTGCTAATGCTCCTGAGAGGCAGCAGATGATAGCTCTCGCATTTGGGGAGTGAACAAGCAGATATAAGACCTCTCTGTCTCTTACTCTCTTTCTGTCAAATAATATGTATACAAAGAAATCTTAAAAAATAAAAAAAAGGAGCTTGTTCATCCCTTCATATCCTCTCAATAGCATCCAATTTAGTTGCCTAATTACTTCAGAGTTTCTGACTGGTTCTGGGCTAATGGAGCTCGTCCATTTAAATTTAATAAGTAGACTAACAGTGTTTTTCACACTACAAGTTGAGTGGATACCATAATCACAATCAATTTTACTGGCTCTTGACCATTACTTTTAAATGAAAAAGTAGTATCAGAGTATATCTCCAGAGTAAAGAAAAGTATTATAATATTTTATACTTTATGAAAATATATAGATCTTGAAGTTCAGATAAAAATATAATGGGCCGAGGGGCCGGCACTGTGGCGCAGTGGGTTAAAGCCCTGGCCTTAAGCGCCTGCATCCCATATGGGCACCGGTTCTAGTCTCCGCTGCTCCTCTTCCAATCCAGCTCTCTGCTATGGCCCTAGGAGAGCAGTGGAAGATGTCCCAAGTCCTTGGGCCCCTGCACCCACGTGGGAGACGAGGAAGAAGTTCCTGGCTCCTGGCTTTGGATCAGCATAGCTCTCGCCGTTGTGGGCAATTGGGGAGTGAACCAGCAGATGGAAGATCTCTCTCTCTGCCTCTCCTCACTGTCTGTAACTCTAACTCTCAAATAAAATAAAATAAAACCTTTAAAATATATATATATATATATATATATAAAAATGGGCCGAGGCCGGCACCGTAGCTCACTTGGCTAATCCTCCACCTGCGGCGCCGGCATCCCATATGAGCACCAGGTTCTAGCCCTGGTTGCTCCTCTTCCAGTCCAGCTCTCTGCTGTGGCCCGGGAAGGCAGTGGAGGATGGCCCAGGTGCTTGGGCCCCTGCACCCACATGTGAGACCAGGAGAAAGCACCTGGCTCCTGGCTTCAGATCGGTGTAGCGCCGACCGTAGTGGCCATTTGTGGGGTGAACCAACGGAAGGAAGACCTTTATCTCTGTCTCTCCATTGTCTAACTCTATCTGTCAAATAATAATATATATATGTGTGTGTGTGTGTGTGTGTGTGTGTATATATATAAAAAATGGGCCATTTTTCTAATTAGGAATGACAACAATCTTCTTCCCTAAAGTACTTCTCTGCTATGATCAAGTAACATCCCCTCCACCTCCCACCCACTCAAAATGTTAACTCTAAGCTCTATGCTTTCACATACGCTGTTCCCACAACTAAAAGGCACTGCCCTTTTTTTGCTACTGAGAGTTCCTGATACAATGCTACAGAAGTCCACTAGGTGTTTACATGTTTGGAAAAGTTATTACTGTTACTTCTGTAATCTGAATAAGAAAACCAGTATATCCTGAAAATAAAATCCTTTTTTCATATTAGTTTCAGATAAGTCTATTGAATATTGATTGCTTCAAACTTTTGCAAATGACATAAGTGGAAAAACATATTTATTATGATGACAATATTAATTAAAAAGGTTATTTAATGATCCTTTCAAAAATGAAACAACTCTTACCTATAGATCTATGTTTTATATTCCGGGTAGATTTTTTTAAAAATACTCTCAATATTAACCAAATTCTTCACATAAACACTTGAAAGCAAAATATTTAAAACAGAGTAAAAAGCCAAGTAAAAGCAATCTTTACATATTTCAGGTAGTTCAGAATCAAAACTAGACTCAACATCAAATGTTATGTGCTCTCCCCCATTTTACCTCTTTGGACATTATCTCTGAAATATTATATGATTCATCTTCCCTTCCTCTTTTCTTTCTCATACCTATAAAAAAGACATTTTATTTTTAATATCAATTAAAACAGAAATATAAATACATATTCTTCAAAACTAGAATAGGGAAATTTACCTGCATTCTCTTCATTTCCATCAACTGAGTTTTTACCCTACAAAACAAGGATTGAAAACTATGTTTACTATGGACCTTCATGGTAGTATATATTAAAGGACAATGATTAACTTGCAACATAAGTGTTCCTTGCAGTTCAATTACATCCAATCAGTCCTTCACTTTTATACTTACCCATATGTAATCTTTTCCTGTACTTCCCTACAATAACTTGTCCATGATCACATCCCTTTGCTTTTGCAAAAGAGCTACACTTTCCTCAGGTATTTTTTTCATTTAGGTAGAGAAATTTCAAAATTAAACACGGAAAACAATATTATTTTGAAATACGACATACATCTTCTGTAATTACATTAATGCAGCCAACATTTCATTGGTACTGTATGGTGCTCAAAGAACTCATTTTCAGTTATATCTATTAAGTTAAATACAGTTGAAAGAGAAGAAAATACTGACTGAATGAAAAATATTAATGAGAGGGTAAACAGTTTCAAAATGAGTTGGAGAAGAGTATTACATCAAGAGTATTGACACGTTCTAACAAAAATTATAAATTTAAAACTGTCTTTAAGTGACGATTAAAACAGAAGAGTAGCCAAAATTTAATGGCTAGCATCTTTAGAACAAGGCAAGAGGAGGAGAAATAGGGGGAAAAAATGGTATAAGAACATGTGGGACAAGTAAAACTATCATGTATGCATACCAAAAGCCCCGTAAGACTCTAGAAGTAGTAAATGAGTCAATTATTATTAACTTTATTTTCTTACAAAATTCTTCATCAAGTACTTTAACATCACCATTAGTCAAACCTAATAATCAAATTAACTAGACTTGGGGCTGGCGCTGTGGCGCAGCAGGTTAAAGCCCTGGCCATATGGGCACCGGTTCTAGTCCCGGCTGCTCCTCTTCCAATCCAGTTCTCTGCTATGGTCTGGGAAAGCAGTGGAAGATGTCCCAAGTCCTTGGGCCCCTGCACCCACATGGGAGACCCAAAAGAAGCTCCTGACTCCTGGCTTCAGATTGGCGCAGCTCTGGCCGTTGCAGCCATCTAGGGAGTGAACCAGCGGATAGAAGACCTCTCTCTCTGGCTCAACCTCTCTCTGTAACTCAGTCTTTCAAATAAATAAATCAAATCTTAAAAAAAAAAAAAAAAAAAAGAAAGAAACAAATTAACTGGACTTAAGACTTAAAGATATCCTACTTGTTTTATTACATTTTGATATTTCCTAATAAAGGTAGTTAAATAGTTGATTTTTTTTTTTTATTTATTTGAGAGGCAGACAGAGGTCTTCCATCTGCTCGTTCACTTCCCAAATGGCTGCAACGGCCAAGCTGGGCCAATCTGAAGCCTGGAGCCAGGAGCTTCTTCCAGGTCTCCTACATGGGTGCAGGGGCCAAGCACTTGAGCCATCCTCCACAGTCTTCCCAGACTATTAGCAGAGAACTAGCTCAGAAAAGCAGCCGAACACGAACCCAAATGGAATGCCGATGTTGTGGACAGAGGCTTAACTTACTACCCCAAAGCACCAGTCCCTCTTCCTTTGTTTTAATAGTTGATTTTAATAAAGGCAGTTTAACACCCAGAAGTGTGAGCTCTCAAACAAGTTTTATTCAAATCTCTGCATTATCATTTATTGGATTCTGTGACCATCTGCTAGTTATACTTAGTTCTCATTATTTGCAGTAGTTATGTTCAATATATTCCCTATAAAACAGAATCATCAGGGTTGGCACTGTGGCATAGCGGGTAAAGCCACTGCCTACAGTGCCAGCATCCCATACGGGTGCCGGTTCAAATTCAAACAGCTCCACTTCCAATCCAGCTCTATGCTATGGTCTGGGAAAGCAGCAGAAGACGACCCAAGTACTTGGGACCCTGCAGCCACATGAGAAGAACCAGAGGAAGCTCCTGGCTGCTGCTTCGGATTGGCGCAGCTCCAGCCGATGTGGCCAATTGGGGAGTGAACCAGTGGACAGGAGACTTCTTGATCCAGCTAGCTGCTACGTTCTGGGGAAGCAGTGGAAGATGGCCCAAGTCCTTGGGCCCCTGCACCTGCATGGAAGACCCAGAAGCTCTTGGCTCCTGGCTTCAGATAGGCTCAGCTCCAGCAATTGTGGCCATCTGGGGAGTGAACCAGCAGATGGAAGACTTTGTCTCTCCCTCTCTCTGTAACTGTACCTCTCAAATAAATAAATAAATAAAAATCTTAAAAAAAAAAAAAAAAAAAAAAAGAAATCATAGCCTCTAAAGAAAATAAAAATTCAGTCTTCTGCAAGACTCTGGTTGTAACATTTTGATTAAGGACACCTTAGTTAATGTATGTGTTGACTAATACTGAACACAGCCAACAGCATTATGACTCATGCCAAATTCAAACATCTAACACATATATATATATTTTTTTTTTTTTTTGACAGGCAGAGTGGACAGTGAGAGAGAGACAGAGAGAAAGGTCTTCCTTTTGCCGTTGGTTCACCCTCCAATGGCCGCTGCCACTAGCGCGCTGCGGCCGGCGTATCACGCTGATCCAAAGCCAGGAGCCAGGTGCTTCTCCTGGTCTCCCATGGGGTGCAGGACCCAAGCACTTGGACCATCCTCCACTGCCTTCCCGGGCCATAGCAGAGAGCTGGACTGGAAGAGGGGCAACCGGGACAGAATCCGGCGCCCCGACCGGGACTAGAAGCCGGTGTGCCGGCACCGCAAGGCAGAGGATTAGCCTATTGAGCCACGACGCCGGCCAATGTATTTTCCCCATTAGGCATATCACACAGTATTTTTCTACTTAGAGTAGATAGCACTTCAGCATATTGGCTGGGGTCCATGTTAACGAGCAAAACACTAACAAAAATGAGAAGGATATATCTAATTATATCATGAGACTACAAACATACTTCACTTTAGCTGGGAATATATTGGTTCAGGAGACAAAATTTTTGCTGCTTTGCATACAAGTGTATCAGTAAATATCCAAACTAGTACCAGGAGGGATGGACATTTGTTCTAGTGGTTAAGTACCAACTGATACACCTGTATACCATACTGGAGTCCCTGGGTTCAATTTTGGCTCCACTATGATTTCAGCTTCTACGTAATGGGTACACAAGTAGGCAGCTTGTAGTAGATCAAGTAGTTAGTTGGGCCCTTGCCACTCATATGGAAGACCTGAACTCAGTTCAGCCGGATCCAGCACAGGCTGTTTTGGGCATCTGGGTAGTAAACAGGCAGATCAGAGTGTGCATGCTATTTGTCACTCTGTGCCTCTCACATAAATAAAACTTTGACAAATCAAAATTCCTTTTTTTAAAAAATGCCAAGAATATTTGGGGGTTATATTTTAGGTAGTAGGTATATTCATAAATACAGAATTTGTAAATAATAACAACTATTACTTTGGGGCCAGCATTGTGGCATAGCAGGTTAAGCCTCTGTTTGTGATGACAGCATCCCATATGGGTGTTGCTTCAAGTTCCAGCTGCTCCACTACCAATCCAGCTCACTGCTAATGTCCTTGAGAAGGCAGTGGAAGCTGACCCAAGTGCTTGGGCACCTGCACCCACATGGGAGACCTGAAAATAGCTTCAGGTTCTTGGCTTCAGCCTGGCCCAACCCCAGCCCCAGCTATTGTGGTCATTTGGGGAGTAAACCAGGGGATGAAGATCTCTCTTTCTGTAACTCTGCCTTTCAAATAAATAAAAATAAATCTTAGAAAACTGTTATTCTATCTTCTTGTATATTTCTTTATATGTAAAATATCCAAGGGTACTTTAAAATGTTTGTAGAAAATAGAATTAAAAGGTAAGTTTCTTTTGGTATAAAAATTTTTGAAATCCAGCTCTATGAGGGGCCCTCTAAAAGTTCATGAGAAAAATGCATATTATGAAAAAAAGGACTATTTCAAAATATTTTGCAACAAAACGAAGATCTTTTAATTCCATTTTTCTCTTCTAGAAACACTCTTAAAAAACATTAAAAGTATCTCTACCTAATAGAATTTTTTTTTTTTTTTTTTTTTTTTTTTTTTTTTTTTGACAGGCAGAGTGGACAGTGAGAGAGAGAGACAGAGAACCCTCCAATGGCCGCCGCTGCAGCCGGCGCACCGCGCTGATCCTGGCAGGAGCCAGGAGCCAGGTGCTTTTCCTGGTCTCCCATGGGGTGCAGGGCCCAAGCACCTGGGCCATCCTCCACTGCACTCCCTGGCCATAGCAGAGAGCTGGCCTGGAAGAGGGGCAACCGGGACAGAATCCGGCGCCCCAACCGGGACTAGAACCCGGTGTGCCGGCGCCGCAAGGTGGAGGATTAGCCTATTGAGCCACGGCGCCGGCTCTACCTAATAGAATTTTGAGAATTAAGATATTTATATAGAATATCTGACACAAACTAAGTATTCAATAATTACACTCTTTATTATTTCTCTTTTTCACTAGTGCAACTGTACATTAAGCATTCCAAAAGAGCTGGTCACTTATACAGATTTCATCATTATGGGAAACAATTCACAGAATGAAAAATCTCAAAGGATCATACTTGGCTCTCATTCTGTTCATTAAGTACTGAAAAAGACTTTACACATTTCTATAAGCTTGTAAAAAAGATATGTTATCAAATTTAAAAATTTTAAATTAAGTAAATGAGTAAGAAGTCAAAAGGATACAAAAATAATTTCTCTAGTATTTCAGGTAATTTATTAAAAAATTCTGAGGGTGGTATTTGGTTTAGTGGTTAAGACACTACAGATATCTGTATCCCATATTGGAGTACCTGGATTTGAGTCCTAGTTCAACTCCTGATTCAAGTTTTCTGCTAATCTGCACCCTAGAAGGCAACAGAAGATGGCTCAAGTCAACAGTTCCCTGCCACACATGCAGGAAACCTAGAGTAAGTTCTCAGATCCCAGCTTCACTTCCTTGTATGGGAGTATTTATTGCAGGTATTTGCAGAGTGAATCAGGAGAATCAGAAGATGAGAGCTCCCCATTTGTCTCACTCTCCCCACCTCTCCATTAAATTAAGAAAACAACAAAAAAACACTTGGCTTGCTGAGTTACCTTTGTAACTTTTAAAGATCCCTTTTTTCTCTCCAATTTCTCTTTCTTCTTCTGTTCCTGTAAAATAATTTTTCAGTGTCACAAGCGAAGACAACAAATAAAACATGAATCTCAAATAATTTATGTTCATAGTAAGAAAACTACATAATTATTTAAAAACAAAGAACTCACACTTCAAACCTTTAGAGAGTTAGTAGGAAACAGATTTACTCTCCTGTCATAAACAATTAAAACCCAGATAAAATATATCAAACAATGGTTTTCAGAAAACATAACAACAAAGAACAGTGAACACTGATAAAAGGAGAACTAACGAGGTGAATTTTCTTATTTCCCAGCTTAATGCCTGAAGGCCATTTCCAAGCATAAATAAGGAAGGTAGAACTGAAACAGAGTCCACTGCCTCTTTGAATTAAACAGACAGAATTCAAAACAGAGCTGCTAACATTCCCAAGGCCAAGCACCAAAGAAGAAATAGCTGTACAGAAAAAGCTAGTCTCTCAAAATTCTTCAGGTTGAATATTAGCAAGTAAATGAACATAAGGAAACCAAGACTAGGAAAAGAGTCACCAGAACGAAACATGAGGAACAATTTCCTATGCTTATAAGGAAGGGGTCAAAAATAAGGAAAAGTTCACATTTCCTCTGCCACAATAGGAAAGGGTTAATACATGGGGCACTTCCAATATTTAGAAGTGGGACAAGTTATTTCTAGACTAAAAGCTGTTCTTAATGTATCCTAACAAATTTTAAATGCAAGACACCAAAGAATTTAAACCATTTCTAAGAACTGTTTAAACAGTGAATTACACTGAGCTCATTAAAATAATATGTCATATGAAAATGCAATGGGAAAAAAAGAACAAGACTGTTCAGGAGTGTTAGCAACTTTGAGGCTGTCAGGGCAGGCCTCAATGAGAAAACATTTAAACCAAGACTTGAACATGATGATAAGGCAAGCTGATACAAGAGAACTTTTGGTAATGATTATAAATTACATTCCCTCAGCTGTACTGGTAGCTATACAGAGTCTATACAGTCAAAGGTCAAATTCATCACTTGCAGGAATTTGGACTCCTGGTTAAGACACCAAGTTGGAATGCCCATATTCTGTACTGTAGTTGCCTAGGTTTGAGTTCTGGTTCCACTCTCAATTCCACCTTCCTGTTAGTGAGCACCCTAGGAGACAAGGATGATAGTTCAAGTGGTTGGAATACTAACTTATAGTCAAATCACATATACCTACCTCTAATTGTTGTTGCTCCATTTTAGTCAATAAAAATTTGGAGTAGATATTGCTTTTCTCCAGCAAATGTTGAAGTCTACGGTACCGAATTTCCATGGACTCTCTGTCCCAAGACATGCGAGCCTACCCAAAGAAAAAATTTCCAAAATTACTAATGTTTTATGACATTGAGTTTTTACATAAGGTTCCATGAAACTAGCTACCATACAACCCTTGGGTCTAAGATATTTCCTGTAATTAATGAAAATCCTTACAACATTAAATTTATTTACTACAGATAATCTCTTTTCTAAAGCAAAAACTGGACCATGGGTAAGCATTTGGCCTAGCAGTTAAGATGTCCTGTCTCCTATCAGACTGCCTCGAATCCATACTCGGCTCCAGCCCCTGACTTCAGCTACCTGCTCATGTAGATCCAGGGAGGTAGGGAAGCCAACTCTGGCTCCAGTCCTGGCCATTATGGATCTTTAAAAAGAGTAAATCAACAGACAGGAACTCTTTCTCTCTGCCCCTCAAATTTCAGATAGTGGACATATAGTTTCTCACATTTACTGAGTCAAAGATCCATTTAAAAAAAATTAGAGGGGCCAGCGTTGTGGTGTCATGGGTAAAGCTGCTGCCTGCCAACACCAGCATCCCATATGGGCACTGGTTCATGTCCTGGCTGCTCCACTTCCAATCCAACTCCTGGGAAAAAAAAGTAGCAGAAGATGGTCCAAGTGTTTGGGCCCTGCCATCCACGCAGAGACCCAGATGAAGTTCCTGGCTTCAGCCTGGCTCAGCCTTGGCCACTGGGGCCATCTAGAGTGAACCAGTGGATGGAAGACCTCTGTCTCAGTCTCTCCCCCTCTCTCTGTAACTGATTTTCAAGTAAATCTTTAAAAAGAAAATCAGAAATTATCATGAGTGTTGTAGCACAGGTTAAGCCACTTTTAGATGTCTGCATCACATTATCAGAGTGCCTTGTTCAAGTCTCTGCTGCTCCTACTAACAATTGGCTTCCTGATAATGCTCACCCAGAAGGCAGCAGATGATGGCTCAAATACTTTGTCCCTATCCCATGTGGGAAACCAGGATGGAATTCCTGGCTCCTGGCTTCCACCTGGTACAGCACAAGTTACAGCAGGCATCTGGGGAGCGAACCAGTAGATATAAAATAATTCTCCCTCTCTATCATGCTGCCTTTCAAATAAATCTTTTTAAGAAGTTAGAAATCAAAATTTAGAAAATATTTAATGCATGTTGGATATATTTTTAAACAATAAAACGCTTTTTTAAATACATATAAAATCCTGTGTTATCAGTTTTATTTCAAAGAGCAATAAAATAAAAAATTTCTTTGGTCAAAGAATAAAACATCTTATTTTAGAATTCTAGAACTATACTATGAAACTATGAACAAGAGGGGCCAGCACTGCAGCACAGGGTTAAGCTGCCACTTGTGATGCCACCATCCCATCCTGGAGTTCCAAATTAGTTCCTTACTAATGTACCAGAGAAAGTAGTAGCCAGTGGCCCAATATTTGGACCTCTGCTACCCATAAGGGAGACCCAGAGAGTTCTGGGCTCCCTGGTTCAGCCAGACCTAGCCTCAGGCATTTAGACAACTTGGGAATGAAACAGAGGGTAGAAGATGCCTCTCTTGCTCCGCCTTTCAAATAAATAAATCTTTTAAAAAAGAAAAGGGTAATTGAGTCTATGGCTGAGAAAGAACCCTCCCTCAATTCACAATGACAAGAATGTTAAAATATTTTAAAAGTTCACCACCATGGGGCACAAGGCAGAAAATAATTTAAAAAGTTAAATAGTTCAGTAGTCTATAAATTTTTTCTGTAAAGAGCCAGATAGTAGGTATTTCAGTATGGAACACTGGTCTCTATTGTAAATACCCAATTCTGCCTTAGAAGCAGTCAAGGACAGTAAGTAAACAAACAGGTATGGTTGTGTTCAAATAAAACTTTATTTACACAAACAGCTGCAGGGCAAATCCAGATCATAATCTACCAAGTCAATGTAAACTGAATTCCATAAAAAGCACCAAAGTGGGCTTAAGTGAGTCAAGTCAGAGTTTAATTCATCTATCAAAATTAAGGTATATATAAACCTGACAAATCAACAATTATACTCCAGAGACTATGAGTACAGGTGCCCCTATCCAGGCCATTTAAATCAGTTCAGATCCAGGATTGAAAACTATTTTGTAGTTCAAAGTTATCTGCATAGAACATTTTGGAAATAACTGCCAATACAATTCATATTGCCTAAGACACAAAACAGATATTTAGTCAACATTATCATTTTTTTAAAAGATTTATTTATTTGAAAGGCAGAGTTATAGAGAGAGAGCGAGAGGTCTTCCATCCACTGGTTCACTTCCCAATTGGCCGCAACAGCCAGAGCTGCGGCAATCCGAACCCAGGAGCCAGGAGCTTCCTCTGTATCTTCCCACATCCTCTACTGCTTTCCCAGGCCATAGCAGAGAGCTGGATCAGAAGTGGAGCAGCCGAGACTTGAACCGGTGAACATATGGGATGCTGGCAAAGCAGGCAGTGGCTTTACCCAATAAGCGACAGCACCGGCCCCAATATTATCTTCAAATGTCAATTCCATGGGCTGGTGTTGTGACACCAACTGCTCTATTTCCCATCCAGCTCCCCTACTAACAAGGAGCAAAAGATGGCCCAAATACTTGGGCCTTGCCACCCAAGTGGGAGACTTGGTTGGAGCTTCAGGCTTCTCACTTCAGTCAGGGAAGTGAAGCAGATGAAAGCTCTCTTGTTTCTGTATCTCTCTATTTCTCCCTCTCTCTCTCTCTCTCTCTCTCTCTCTCTCTGTAACTCTGCCTTTTAAATAAATAAATCTTTAAAGAAAAAAAGTCAATTCTTTAACATCAATCCAATTCAGTCAATCAACAAACATACGGGGAAGCACCGAATCTACACTACATCATATAAAGTTACTGGATAGAACACAGAACATTGACTTACACTATAGATGAGCTGATATATTATCTGAAAATAACAAGCATTAAAAGGTACGGATACACTTAGTATTTAAACTGTACAGTACAAGCTATAAATTCTAAAATATAAAGAATTGTTAAAATTTAAGAAATCAGATTGCAGGAAATAGATGACATCAATGCTATAGGACAGATAAATGACTGAAGAGCTCAAAAATAGTTCTTGCAGTAAGCACTTCACTTCCCTGACTGAAGTGAGAAGCCTGAAGCTCCAACCTAGTCTCCCACTTGGGAGTGTCTTAACAACAGCACTAAGAATCATACTTAAGTCACTTTAGAATTACAAAGATCTTTATAGATTTGGTAACACATACATTTCATTTTATATAGTCTAGAGAAATTCTTATCCATTTTACCCAGCTATGTGGCAGATTTAGTGTTTTGCTTTTTCAACTAAAACCAGTCATCTACTTTTCAACCAATATGAATAGAGAGGGAAAAAAAAAAATACAAGCCAAGGAAAAAATCCTAACTGCTCCTTCCACCACAGTTAGTGGTTTCAAGTTAGAAGAAAGCAGCTAAGAGTTTAAACTGGCTGGAAATCAGGAGCTATGAGTTCATTTTTATATTCTAATACACCCCAACACCTTGCATATTGTACCATGGTCATTTTGCTACTCCAGCTTGTGATCTCTAAGACGTCATTGCATATTATTGATTATACCTACCTAGATATTATATCACATTAGCTTTCTTTTACAATAAGTATTACAAAAGCAATGGCAATAGTATGATATCTAAGAGAATAAGAAGTGCATTACAGAAAAACTGAAAGTCAAAAAATGCACAAATCACTCATTATCCTAGTTAACAATTTTTCAAACTCTTCTAGAACAGCCTTCCTTTTACTATTACCAATTTACTTCTGTGACTGCAATAGGCAGCCAATGAGAGATGAATATTATAAACAGTATACAAAAATTATTTGAACTTTAGAAATGAATTTTTTAAATTTTGGTACAAAAAAATGGTACAAAAAACATTTCAGGTCTAATTTAAATCTACTTACTATCTTAAATCTGTACAGAACAAATCAGCACATACTTTAAAGTAATTACTTTAAGATGCCATAAATGAAAAATTTCATTAAACCATACCAATGGCTAATCTTTCAACCCAGTTTTTCGTGTTTCAAAATCTTCCTATCTATCATTACTCTGTCTTAAATTAGCAATTTCATTGTTACATTACAGTGAGTTTGCAGTTCCATCTGTGGAAAGAAAGCATGGAATGTCCAGCAGGAAGCATTTCTGGGTGGCTAGACTGCAAGAGTATGCCATTGAACATAGGGTACAAATTCCCCATTGTCTCTTCCAACTTTTCTGTTACTATTTCAACCTATACCCAATGTGAACCCTTTTACCTCTCCAAGAAATACTCCAACCCCAACCTTTCCCCTTCCCCAATTCATTGGTAATGGTACTCTTTAAATCTTCCAGACTAACAAAAAGTCCTTTTAAAAGGAAATGTACTTGAAAGTCAAAGCAAATAACTTCAGCAAATGAATGTAAAGCTCTAGGCTCTTCACAAACTTTAAAATTCCTAAAGCAAAGTAAATGCTTCTCATTAAGAAACTAAGGTAGCTCCTTCTCTCCTGTTTCTAAATCTCTGCCCATAAATACTGTATTCTCCCCAAATAAAAGAATCTTCACTTTTGTATAACAGTTTTTTAAACTCCAAAAACATTTTTAATCTCAAATAGGAAGATTCTAAAAGTTAGTATTAGAATTCTCCACAGTCATCACAGCAATAACTGTTTATAAGTGTCAAGTATAAAACTGTATTTAATACAAACTCCTCAATATCTGTACATTAAAAAAAATGTAATAACTATAGATCATGACATGACTTTAAAGCAAATTATACATTTGTACTGGTAAGGCTAGAAAGATCTGTTAACTCTTTAATGGAAAGATTGACCATGAATGGGGATTGAAAATTACTGTTTGGTTCTAGAATGCATAACTGCTGAAGAAAAGCTATTGACAGCAGGCCTATCCCTTGGTAACAATTTCAGTAAATTCAAGACTCACTACATAATGATTAAAAGCTTTTAAATGCCACTGAAAGCAAGAGTCATTTTGACTAATTTTCATCAGCAGCAAATACATACATAACTATGTACTTTGACAGATCTGTTTTAAACGTATGAAGAACATTTCTTCCCCTAAACTAATGCTAAACTAACATTCAAGCTATCCTCCAAATGGTATTTCCCTACAACACTCTTCATGGCTGTGTTAAACAGAATAAAGATGAAAATGCACTTCTTAAGATGAAGATTATGTTCCTCCTACAACTTCTGGTCAATGACAGATAATTAGCAACAGCATTAGTATTACTAGAGTGAAAGTATAGCATGGTAGTTTAAAAGTGTGAATTCTGGAACCACAGAGACTACATTCAAATCTTGGCTCTGCCATTTGCTAACTGTGGCATCGCAGGTAACTTCTATACACCTCAGCTTCCTCAACTGTAAAATTAGGTAAACAGAACCTTCAATAACGGTTCACTAGTCATTAAATTACCAAGTTTAAAAACTGATAACTTTATAAAAAGTAGCTACTTTACAGAATAATTAGTTGGATTCAGTGAGTAAAACACATAAAGCATTCAAAACAATACCCAACTTATAATACAAGCAGTCTCTCAAAAGTTCATGGGAAATGTGTATCAGTTTTTGTTCATGAATATTTTGAAATATACTCACAAATGCTCGTGTTATCAACGGCTGACAAAAAATCCTTATTATTGATAGAAGAGAGAAGGGAACCAACTGATTCATCACATGCTTTTGAGTGCACTGTTTTCCCACTCAAATGTTTTGTAATTGTGTTAACTCACTACTAAATTATGCATTTCCTGAGGGGCACAGCGGTTAAGGACAGGAACTCTGGAGACAGCCTAGTTCAAATTTGACTTCTGTGGCCAACTATTTCAGTGTCTTGGTTTGTAAACAGGGACCACAAAAGCACCTATATCATACTATTGGTATGATGAAATAAATTAATATAAGAAAGTCAACACACACTACTGAGCTGCCTATCACTCTTTTTCATGTTTATACAACAAGTAAAGCAGTAGAGTAGGCATTCAGAATAAGCAAAAACTAGTTAACTACTAGCGTACAAAACAGATTTTCTGTATGAGAAAGTACAAGTACAATAACCTGCCACCATAAACAATGCATCGCATTTTTAGCTGAAGAATCTTATTTGCAAACAGAAACCCCCAAGGAACCAGAAACAAAAAGAGAAAGCAATTTCATCACTTAGTTGGGAAAATGGCACAAAACTGGAACAAACAATGTCATAGACCGGGATGCCAGCCCACTCTTGAATGCCAACTTCAACGGAACGCCCTCCATCTCACTCACACCCACATTTACTTCTAGAGGTTTTCTAGATCGCTTGCTCTTAGGCTTACATTTCAGGCACTAATTTAAATAAGCAAAGGCAAAGCTCTTTCCTCAAAGAGATGAGCCCACCTTGCAGCGTAGCAAGACTGCACCTTCCAACAGCACAGCACCCAAGGATGCACAAGCTACTCAGAGACAGTGTCCGTACACACCCACACCCCACCCACCCCCCCACACACACACACACGCAGTCACAGAGCAGCTCTCAGGAGGCCGAGACCCCACCCCAACACTTGCGAGGGCACAAACCACCCGTCCCGGGGAGCCGCAGGTTCCCGGCGGCCTTCAGAACAATGAACTTAATTCGCAAATTACCTTTTCGAGCATCTTCCGCTCCCTCTCCAGTCCGGCGGCCTCCAGCTGCTCCTCCTCCTCCAGCATGGCTGGGGTAATCACGGCGCTCTCCTGCCGTCCCACCATTTCGGGAGCCGGGGGCCCTGCCGGGAGAAGGCTTTCACACCGCCGTCCCGCAAACCGGCCCACTCCTCTGCTCCGACGTCAGACCACCGTCCTCGCTTCCCACAGGCATCGGAAGCCGGAGCGGGAGACCCGCGGGGCCGCCAGCATCGTCCGCAAGTGCTCTGCGCCCCGCAGTACGGACCAGGATGCGCGGCCACACGCTGCCCCCCGCCCGGGTGAAGGCGCTTCCATCACGCAAATCTGTGCGGTCCCGAGGTGTCCTCCCCTCTCCCTCCTCACTCCCCAACCGGGAAGGAAACCTCCCCCAAGCTCCGCCGCAGACTCCGTGCCGCCCGCAGACGGTTCTCCTCACTCACCGCCGCTACTCGCGGGCTGCTCGGCCGGCATGGCTGGACCCTCAGCACTGGAACCAGGTCCCCGCCTCTCCGCACCTGCAAAGCCGCCCGCTAATTCCTCACAGCGGCCGCTCGGCCAGCCTTCCACTCAAGAAGCCGGCCAGGGAAAAACGCGCGCTTCTACTTCGCGGGAAAATTCTGTCCTCTCGCGATATCTCCTGCCGCTCGCCCGCCTTCCGGCCTGGGCGGGCGGCGCGAGATTTGGCGCAGTGAGTGATTTCCTTAGGACCCGGCGCGGCGCGGTAGCCAAGGTGAGCGCTGCTATGGAGCTGGTCCTGGGAAGACGGGGTTCTGCTCAGTTCGGCGTTTTAGCCACGTCTGTGGTACTGGACGAGTCGGCCGAGAGCGGAGCGCCCGGTCCTCAAGCAGTTGGTGAAAATTCCGAACTCCGCAGTAGTTCAGTAGCGCGCTTAACAGTTTGCAAGGCACCTTCCCGCACTCGCTGAAGAGATGGAATACCCCTAGCAGACAGCCTCGCGAGTTATCCTAGGAAAGGTGTAGGAGAACAAACACTGCCAAGCTCCTAGGCCAGCGGCAGCGCGCCGTGGCCGGAGCAGGGCTCCTCTGTGGGTGGGAAGGGGGAAAGAGGGGCGTGGTGTTTACATTGGACAGCGTCCTGGAAAGCCGTTTAGGATCAGGGAAAGCTGAATGCAGTGGTAAACGGAGCGCCCAGCAGGTGCAAGATTCAGAACCCGGAGAGAGCAGTCATTAGCGTGGGCGCTGAAGGGGCTTTTCGTTACTGGTTTTCGCTTCAGCGTTCAACCTCACTGTTCTATACCGCGATCCTTTTCAGCTATTGACTTTGTCACCCTCTCCTGTCCGCCCCCAGTTCCTCAGACTAAGCGGTATACCTCTTTCATTTCTTTAATGCTATAGTGCACAACATTTTGGGGTAGGCCACAGAAAGCTTATAATTCACGTCTATCACAACCATCTTCCACACCTTCAAAACAGCACGGCGTTCCACACAGTGGTTATGCCAGCCCTTCGACGCCCACATTCAAAGTCAGCGTGCCTGGGGCCCCGGCCCCTCCTGATCCCGCTTCCTGCTAAGGCACAGTTGTGGGAGGCAGCAGGTGATGGCTCAAGTGCTTGGGTCCCTCGTGACAGGCCAGATCCAATTCATGCTTTGGCATGCCCCAGCCTTGGTTGTTAGGGAAATCTAAGGATTGAACCAGAGGATGGGAGAACTCTTCTCTGCCTTCCAAACCAAACCGAACCAAGCAAAACAAAAAAACTGAAGATTAGTAGAGCAGATTATTTTTATTCCTGCATTACATGCGAGAAAACCTATGTTCAGAGAGGATAAATTGACTTGTCCAGAAGCCTACTTTTTGATAATACAGGAGGAAAACCTGATGTTTTGGTCATGGGGCCAGTACTGTGGCATAGTGGGTAAAGCTGCTGCCTGTGGTACCAGTTCCAGTCCTGGCTGCTCCACTTCTGATCCAGCTCTCTGCTATGGCCTGGGAAAGCAGTAGAGGATGGCCCAAGTGCTTGGGCCCCTGCATCCACATGGGAGGCCCAGAGGAAGCTCCTGGTTCCTGGCTTTGTATCAGTCCAGCTCCGACAAGTTGCAGCCATCTGGGGAGTGAACCAGCAGATGGAAGACTGACCTCTCTCTCTGCCTCTGCCTCTTTATAACTCTTTCAAATAAGTAAATAAATCATTTTTTTAAATAAAGTTCTGGGCCACAGCTCACTAGGCTAATCCTCTGCCTGCGGCGCTGGCATATCGGGTTCTAGTCCCGGTCGGGACACCGGATTCTGGTCCCAGTTGCCCCTCTTCCAGGCCAGCTCTCTGCTGTGGCCCGGGAGTGCAGTGGAGGATGGCCCAAGTCCTTGGGCCCTGCACCCGAATGGGAGACCAGGAGAAGCACCTGGCTCCTGGCTTCGGATCAGTGCGGTGTGCCGGCCGCAGCAGCCATTGAGGGGTAAACCAACGGAAAAAAGGAAGACCTTTCCGCTCTCTGTCTGTCTCACTGTCCACTCTGCCTGTAAAAAAAAAAAAAAAAAAAGGTCTGGGGGCCAGTATCATGGCACAGTAGGTTAATCCTCCACCTGCGGCACTGGCATTCCACATGGGCGCTGGTTCGAGTTCCAGCTGTCCCTCTTCCAATCCAGCTCTCTGCTGTGGCCTGGGAAAGCAGTAAATGATGTCCCAAATCCTTGGGCCCCTGCCCGTGTGGGAGACTGGGAAGAAGCTCCTGGCTCCTGGCTTCAGATCAGTGCAGCTCCAGCCATTGCGGCCATCTGGGGAGTGAACCAGTGGACGGAAAACCTTTCTCTCTGTTTCCTCTCCCTCTCACTGTCTATAACTCTACCTCTCAAATAAGTAAATAAAATCTTTAAAAAAAAAAAAGTTTTGGTCATGCACTTTGAAAGGTCTATATTTAAATGCTCCCAGGGTACTAGAACTGTTAAAATGACTGTACAACTATGAATCAGACAAAACTCCTGTAGGTAGGAAACTACATTCTGTGAGTTGCGGCAAATAAGAAAGGGTAGAGGGGAATGCTCTGCAAAGTAGTATACTAGAGTAGGATGTTGTGAGGATGACTGGTGGTTATTTTATATTGTATAATCTGGTATCTGAAGAAGTGACAGACACTAAAGTAGAGAACCAAATGTCAAGATGCTAGCCAGACCAGGGAAAGAGTAATCCAAGCAGAAACTACAGACAATGCAGAGAGACTAAGGCAGAAATAAGCCTGGGCGTGTTTGAGAATCACAAGACCAATCTGACTGAAGAAGAGTTGGCAAGGGGGAGTGGCAGAAAAAGTCAAAGGCATTGAGATGTTCTTCTAAGATAGTACAAGTCATTTTTCCCCACCACTTCAAATGTCTTGCTCTTTTAGAATCCTTTTAAAATTAATGGTAACATTATCCACCCAATCATAGCAGTCCAAATAAAACTGTTCTGTTCCTTCTTGTGCTAGATGATCCCATCTTCTCCCTACCTCACAGAGTAAACAGTAGCTACAAGACAGAACTCTTCAGATTTCCAAAATCTTATTTACAAACCTACTAGCATATGAATACCTATTCCACTTTGCCTGTTCACATACTCTGGATCCAACTCCCTGCAGCCTACTCAGGTATCATAGATTACATGTTATTCCATTCTGTTTCTTAAACCTCTACTGAATCCTTTACATTAGTATTCCAACACTCAAATCTCTCCCCACCTTAAAGAAAAAAAGGGGGGGGAACCTCCTTTTCACTTCTAACTATTCACAGCTTTCTCTTCCCTTTATAATTTACTTTAGAAATTATCTACAACGGGGGCCAGCGCTGTGGCACAGAGGGTTAAAGCCCCAGCCTGCAGTGCTAACATCCCATATGGGTGCCAGTTTGAGACCTGGCTGCTCCTCTTCTGATCCAGCTCTCTGCTATGGCCTGGATGGAAAGCAGTAGAAGATGGCCCAAGTCCTTGAAAGAAGCTCCTGGCTCCTGGCTTCAGATCAGCTCAGCTCTGGCTGGTGCGGTCATTTGGGGAATGAACCAGCAGATGGAAGATCTTTTTCTGTCTGGCTCCACCTCTCTGTGTAACTCTTTCAAATAAATAAAATAGAAAAAAAAAACCACATTGCTATCTTTTAAAAAATTAAAAAGAAAGAAATTATCTACATGAGCAATCTTTAACTACTTGACTCCCACTGCTGCCTTTACCATCTGTCTGGCTGCCACTCGACACAAACAGTAGCTTGTTAAGGTAATCAGTGACCTCCCTGTTGCTAAACATAATAGACATCTCTTAGCTTAGTTAGCTCAATCTCACTGTGGCATAACACTGTTAATCACCACTCTGTGAAAATACCCTTGTCCCTTATCTTCTCTGACCCACTCTCTCCTGATATTCCTTTTTTTTTTTTCTTTTTTTGCCAGGCAGAGTTAGAGAGAGACAGGGAGAGAGTTATAGACAGTGAGAGAGAGACAGTGAAAAAGGTCTTCCTTTCACTGGTTCACTCCCCTAATGGCCGCTATGGCCAGCGCTGTGCTGATCCGAAGCCAGGAGCCAGGCACTTCCTCCCGGTCTCCCATGCATGTGCAGGGACCCAAGCACTTGGGCCATCCTCCTCTGCCCTCCTGGGCCACAGCAGAGAGCTGGACTGGAAGAGGAGCAACTGGGAGTAGTACCCGGTGCCCCAGCCAGGACTAGAACCTGGGGTGCTGGCACCGCAGGCAGAGGATTAGCCAAGTGAGCTGCGGCGCCGGCCCTGATATTCCTATTTCTGACTTTCACCAGTTCAACATTTGTAAGTATTGAAATATCAGAATGAACCAGAAATAATTTGAGTTTCTGGCCAATAGCATAATCTTGTATAAAAATTGTAAATGAAAGGTAAGTTCTGTGAGAAATGGAGCAAAATAAAAAGAATCCAATCACCCATATGTATCATAGGTAGCACCAGGCAATATTTGGAGTACTAGCAATTCAATAGTAAATAAACTCCATTGTACTTAGAGTGGAATAAATGAGGGTACATGGGAGTTGAAAGTGCACAGATGGGCAGTGACCAGATCAAGTTGGATCTTGTAAACCAGGATAAAGACTTCGGGTTTTTATTATGAGGAAAGTCATTAGAGGATCTTGAGAAGGAAATGATGGAGTTCAATGACACTTTTAGAAAATCATAAAACATACAATCTGATTAAAAATTTAATGAGACCTGTTTATTTTCATGGGCTCACATACATGAGTGTAAAAATTAAATCAGAACATGATAAGTGAGGTAGCACCTTACTGAAATACAATTAAAGTCACATGGTATAATTTAAAATTAGAATAAACCCTGTCATTAAAATGATCTCCTATATATCGTCTCAGTTGAAAATGAAGTCCAAACACAGGTGTCAGAGCCTTTTATAAATCTATAAAAAAATTTCAAGTAAATATTTCCCTTTCAAATTTTCTTAGGAATATCTAAAATTAAAAGCCTTGGGATTCATGTAGTAATCAAAATACAACATCAGTAAGGTCTAGACCAGGAGAATCCAAAGTTTCACTTTCTGGTTCTGTAATATCATTATATGAAGATGAAAAATGAGAAAATACTATAGATCCTGATTGCTGTGAATTTTATATACTCCATCAAGTCTTTATTAGGTTATCACTTATGTTTTTATTACAAAGTGATTTTCCAAATACATTATATGGTACAAAAGTCATTTACCTTAAATTTAATAAAACCATGAAATACTATTTACTTAAATGTTCAACAGGTGAAACATTTTGGCAATGTAATTTTTTTAAGGTCAACTTTCCTCTCTAAAGTTTTTTAGAAAATAAATCTAGCACACAAAAAGAAATGTGCACAGTAAAACTTCATTAATTTGGACTGAGGAACAATCAATACAAACAGTAGAATGCTTGAAAGGAAGAGCCAATTTTCTAACTTCCCAGGCATTAGAAATTTATGTAGCCTAACAAAATATTAAGAAGCAGGACATAGCATATAAGTAGGCTTAATAAATGTCACTTCAGTAATTAAAATTTCCATGTAATGCACTTTTATTGCAATTACACTCTTAGTATGCAAACAATATCTTTAAAGGACAAGGCTTTCTCTGAAGCAGCTACTTTCCCTGAAATCTGGCTTGAAATATCTTTATTTTAGTTTTTACATGCGGTGAAATAGTGACGTTTTAATGAAGTTTTACTACATTTGAGAATTTAACTTTTAGACAATGTCAACAGCAAAATAATATGAATTCATTACAAAAAAAACACTTTCTTTCCAGAGGTAACACTATATTAATTGTTTATGGCAAATTAAAATGATTGATTTTCCAATGCTACCTCACATCTTTCTTGCCTCGTTTATTCCAGTCTCTACTGTTTGAACATGCTTTTTGAGTATAAGTTAATTTTATCCTATCTAAACAAAAATAGGAACTGAAAAATCAAGATAAACCATATGACATTATGAAGTACAAGTTTCCTGATTATATGTTTTAGAATCGTACCTTCTAACAGTACACATTCAATAGAATTGACTGCTATAGGTAGAAACAGCATTAGTTCCTAAGCTACAATGAAAAATGTCATCTTGAAATCAGAGGCTCTGCAAATTTGTATGCTCTTTTGTAAAGGCTGCCTAACTTGTAAAGTTAAACAATAACAAACCAATAACATCATATGAATGGAATCAATGCAAAAGAAATCAGCAAATGCTGACTTCAGAAGACTATACTAGTCATTCGAGACCTCTAGTAACATTTAAATATTAGCAATGCAGAACAGGGCTAAAGGATATATTAAGTAGACAAGCAAATAAAACCTTAAATCTCAGAATGTCTTAAATATTTTAGGAGTTTTTTTAATTTTAAATATACTTTAACCAAAAACAAACAATCCTGCATATTCTGACCACATGAATAACCACATATTGCCTATATACAGTTTCAAGGGAAGATATAATATTTAGCTGCCAATGTTGCCTTTCAAAAGACAAGGCCTAGTGCATCCCTTGGAAGAGAAATCTGACCAAAAAAAAAAAGCGTATTTCTTTTTTTCCCTCAGGATGTGGTTTAATAAACTAGATATCCCCAAAGTAATGAAGACTCATTTCAAGTAAATACTCTGCTTATAAGTTTTATTTACACAGTTACTGTTACTAGTGGTTTTTAGTGGATTCTTTATATTTACACTTTATATACACATTTATACTTGAAAGGTAAAGAAACTGTACAATAAGAAAAAAAAATAAGAAAAAGGAATACAGTAACATAGATCCAACTTAGGCAACAAATACATAAAAGTAAGATTAAATTTAGGCAGGTAGTATAACCTCAGTGAGATTACTGCTAGACATTACATTCCCTCTATCAGGAATATCAATACCAAGGAAGTAGCTACCAGAGTTAAAAGGTCATCCTAAAACTTGTAAGATCCTAGAAACTCCCTCGATATTGTATTACACTACCAGTTACCATTAAGCAAGGCTCTCTAAAAGGAGTTAACTTCTGAGGGTTCCAATAGTAGTCCCTAGGCTAGAATGACCAATGACATAAAATTCCATGGGCACCCTCTGGTCCCATACTCTTTAAGAGGCAGTCATTACACTAACAAGGATCTTGGGCTTGTTAGCTTGAAGACTGTAGATATACCACTAACAGAAATAGTGTGTTTATGTGTTGTTTCAAAACAAACTGCAACATAAAAACACAGCATAAATTAATTAACCAAATAGCATGTTAAACAAGTATCATAACACTCAATGACTTAGTTTAAGTTCAAAAAATTAAACATAATAAATTTAATGCCAATTTACCAATGATTAATATTCTTTATTATGCTATCAAAGTAGAACTCAGAAAAAAAGTTAATTTTACTTTTTCTTTGATTTCCATTGATTAGAAAAAATATGCATAGTGTTTTACAAGTCATGGACTTAGCTATTATTAAGATTTCAACTGAAATTAATGAATTTTGCTTCTATAGATAATGGAGGAATTTTTTAAAAATTTAATCTTGTCAAGTAGTACACTATTTAAGAACTCTTAGAATTCATTACTTTTTAGTCTTACCAGTGAAATACCTCATTTATATTTTTGGACTTAACTCCCAAAGTTAAGTCTTTAGTCCATTAAAGTGCAAAGAACTTCTATCACTTATTTAGTTTTCTTAATGTTAAAATACCAGATGAACAACTTGTTACACTAGGGTGAAAAAAAAAAAAGGATAAAAATTCTTTAAGTGATAGGAATTCCTTAAGTAAGAGAAAAAAATTACCTTCCAAAACAAATAGACACAATATTGTGGGGGAAAGCCCAAACAAATAATTAACAATCTCCCACCAATATTTCTAGTTACCACATAACACAGATTTTCCCCAATTTGTGAATGAAGGTGACAACTTCCATGACTTAATTTACAACCAGAGTTGCTTATTTTTTGTCTGTCATATTTTCAAAGGGTCAGCACTGGAGATAATATCTATAAAACAGTATTTTTGGAAGTTAGAGTACTATTTAACAGTCTTACTCTGACCTCCAAAGTGCAATTGTGGTAATTATTTAAGAAGAAAAGACGTAAAAATTGGAAGGATTTTTTAGGCTATTTTAAAAAGTTATTGCATTAAACTCTTCACTCCAAATTTTGGAGTATGAAGTAGCCATTTAAGTTTTTTCCTTTCAAAAATGGCTTCCCCTACAAAACACTTTTTCATTAATACTGTCAATAAGTTACTTATTTCATTTCAGCCATGGAATTTAAAATCAGCAGTTTTCCACCTCTTGATTGTTTTAAGATTTCTCCAACATTTTCTTCCATGCTTTCTACCTAAGAAACAAAAAACTTTTATCCAAAAAACATCTTATGTTTCAATTAGTCTGTTAATTTTGAAGATCAGCTTTTCAGAGCAGGACTACTGTTCTTGTCTCCTTCTTTAATATCCTTCATTACAGAAGTGAAGACCTAGAAGTTACACAGAATAAAAATTAATCCAAAAAGTCACCCAAATTAAAGAAATTTAAGTAAATATAATTTAGAAACATGAAAAAGCTTTCATATACTTAACTCTGTCCCCTAAAACACTGCCATTCTCCAATCTCCTTGTTTTATTAAACAATTAAGATTCCAGTGTTTATCAATAGCCAGATATTATTAAACTACTATTCAGTAACAGAACACTTTCTGGATCAATATTTCTGTATTTCATTTTCATAAGGAATAAAACTGTGAACTTATAACCCTAATTGTCAGTATCCATGGATTATGTCATAATATTTATGTCACTGAATTAGTATGTTAGTATGTCTGCTTCTCTAGAAAGACTAAGCCTTTAAAAAGTTAAGATCATATATCATATTCTTTCCATGCAAACTCTTAGTATGAGGCAGGTGTTTAATAAAAGTTTTCTCTATCTGAAATACCAAAATAATTAAATAAGTGCACTGGCAAATGAAATACTATTACAGGTTGTACTTCACTAAACTCAAAATATTACTGGACTTAACATAAAACTAAAGCCACAGGTTTGGTTAAGTGAGAGGGACAAACTGCTTTAAATTCTTATTTCTTTGACATCACAATTATTTTTAGAAGATGTATATTTTTAAATATAAGCATTGTCATTTGAGAAATAACTATTTTAACAAGAAGTCAACTGATTAACAAATCTATTATAGATAGGAAAATGTCACTCTACCTGAGTCCATTTTTTGGTGCTATTCTGCATCTGAATGGCTGCAATACAGCTGAACAGTTTTTCTGATGTGATATCTTCTGGCAATTTAGTGAGAAATTGTGCTATATGAATAAAGTCCATCTGCAGGAGAATATCTTCATATAATCGAAGGATTCCTAATCCAGCCCTAAATAAAAATTCCTCCCCATCTCTGCAAAATACGTCCCACACTCGACAGGCCAGATCAAGTGGTAAGGATTTGCTATACAGTGTAAAGATCCTAAAGTAAGGAGAGAAAATAATCACTGAAGTTTTTCATTTACTGTCTCATTCACTTATTAAAAATCTCTATGGAAAAAGAACAGTGCTTAATTAGGGATAAAAGGCAAATAAAATATGGCTTCTTTATTCAAACTTCAGTAGTAGGAAATTAGTAAATCATGAAATTGTGTTATTTTTTAAACTTGAAAAGTTAAGATATAATACAAGCAACAGTGGTAGAATAGTCTAATTTTTAAGGGTATGGGCTCTGAAACCAGAATGTCCGTGCTTTAATACTGAATTTGCCACTTATTAGTTGAATTACCTTAAGCAAGACATTTGTCCTCACTATGCCCCCATTTTCTTCATTAATAGATTAAGATTAAAGTACCATCCTCATAGGGTTGTTTTCAAAATTAAAGATGTTAATAAATATAATACTTTTTATAAAAATATAAAATAGTATCTGGTACATAAGAAATGTGTGATAAAAGTTATGATTATTGTATTAAGAACCCAAATATCAGATTCTAGTAACTTGTTCATGCAAGACTTTTTTCTCTTCCCCTTCCATAAGAATCAATTGTTTTTTATTTATTTTTCCCTCTTCAGCAGCTTTACTTGCTACTTCTTTTCCGATAAAATCACCAAAATGGTTTTTTCCATACTTTCTGACCATGTAATTCTTTATCCAGTTATGCCACAGGTGGCATTCTCGTTAGGGAAGTGGAGAGAATAGGTGCCACAGAAAACTCATCTTGAAGTTGTCATAGCAAAAAAAAAAAAGGACAAATTTTTTACTGATAGTTTCTTTGGGGCAGTACTGACAGAATTTTAGGGAAAGCACTAAAAGGCTTCCTTGCTTTAAAAAAGCGGGGGGGGGGGGGGGGGGGCAGCACTGTGGCACAGTAGGTTAATCCTCTGCCTGCAGTGCTGGCATCCCATATGGGCGCTGGTTCTAGTCCCGGCTGCCCCTCTTCCAATCCAGCTCTCTGCTTTGGCCTGGGAAGGCAGTAGAAGATGGCCCAAGTCCTTGGGCCCCTGCACCCACGTGGGAGACCAGGAGGAGGCACCTGGCTCCTGGCTTCAGATTGGCACAGCTACGACCTTTGGGGCCATTTAGAGAGTAAACCAATGGGAAGACCTTTCTCTCTCTCTCTCTCCCTCTCACTGTCTGTAACTCTATCTCTCAAAAATAAATAAAATCTTTTTAAAAAAAATTCAGCATTGCCACTTAATTCATTCCTCGCTTGCAAAAATGATTCTGGAATTTATATGTAAAATAAGGTCAACAGAGACAGAAACACAACTCTACTTCCTGAATTATAAACACACATTTAATCATATAACAAAAAGAATACTTTTAGTAGTACAGAGAATACTAATTTCACTGCTAAAAATGAGAAAGGGAATATCTAGGCAGTTTCTAGTACACAGTATTCACTCATCATTAATTCCAGTCTGTTGCCTATAGCAACTGTGATTCTGATATGTCCCATGTTCATAATCCTTAAGACTACAATTGAGACTTTTTGTCTTTTGCTTCACAGAATTAGTATTTGATCCTGGTTCTCTAGGTCCCTTGATAAAAACCCTTCTCTGCATTATCCTTGGTCCTTCCCAGAGGAACTCTAATGTTCCTAGTGGGAATGGAAGGAGAATACACTGCAAAATAACACATTTTTAAAAAGCCCAAACAAGTAGGAAGGCATCATATTTGATCAGTGCTATTATTTATTTATTTTTCCATATTAAAGTCTAATATCATTTACACGAACCCCACTAGTTTTGCATGATTTGGACTTAAATTTTAATTTTTCCATATGTACTCTGTTTTTAAAGATTTATTTGAAAGTCAGAGCTACACAAAGAAAGAAGGAGAGTCGGAGACAGGTCTTGCATCCACTGGTTCACTCCCCAATTGGCCGCAACGGCAGCAGAGCTGTGCCAAAACGAAGCCAGGAGCCAGGAGCTCCTTCCAGGTCTCCCACATGGGTGCAAGGGCCCAAGGACTTGAGCCACCTTCTACAGCTTTCCCAGGCCACAGCAGAGAGCTGGATCAGAAGTGGAGCAGCTGGGACTCGAACTGGTGCCCATATGGAATGCCAGTGCTGCATATGGTGGCCTTACCCACCACGCCACAGTGCAGGCCATCATATGTACTCTTAACATCCCATCTTAACACTGTTACATCTCTGGCAAAAATTCACCCACCATTGTAAAATCAACTGGCTACTGATTGCCAGGAAAAATCTCCAAAGTAAAACAGAGTATCTAGAATTGGAGCATGGGAAAAAGATACTAGCACTTAAACAAGACATCATTACAATGTCAGAAAGCTGGATCCAAACCTTAGTAAAGCAACACTATCATAACAACCATTAAGTCCTTTTGTATTAAGAATAAAAAAGGATAGCATCTAACTGTTAGAACCATAGTTTATGCTAGGTACTAAATGAGATAATCCATGTAAAATATCCTCAATGCATCTCCAAATATAGATATTATTCCCATCTTATAGATAAGAAACTGAAACACAAACTGAGATTCTGATTTCAACCCAGAGTCCATGCTCTTAACCAAATGCATTCCTACAGAAATGTGAAAACCCTCTATTTGTAAGGGAAGGTTTGTACAATGCATGATACTATGCCTCAGATTTACTGTAGTTCTTAAAATATTTACAAAGTTAAATTTTACTTCCTTTTCATTATTTATAACTTACCAGTCTATCAAGTATATGTCTGGTGTAAGACTGTAAGACTTAAAATGAAGAAATAGTTTGGAGAGATTTTCTTCAAAAAATACTTCAAATGTTGCAAAATATTTCAACATCTACATACAGAAAAAAATCAAATATCAAAGAGTATACTCTAGAAATAGAGAAATTAAATTTTTAAACATTAACAGAAAAAGCTTACTTATTAGTCTTCTCATCAAGCAATTACAAAACCACAACTCAACATAAAATTTATTTTAGATCAAAATTATCTTAAGTCTTCAATTATTGTTTTTTTCATTCTAAGAGAACACTGAGACTAAAGAAACAGAGAAAGAAAAACACAATCCATTCCAAATGCTCATACCATGCTGTGATCCACACGAAAAAAGGCCAACTGGCATGGCTTATTCAGAAGATTAGCAAACGCAATGAAGGCATCCGCTTCTTCCAGATTGAGAATGAGTACTGCTGCAATGAAGGACATCCCTTGGACCTTCAAATGGGAAATAAATCAATCAAATGGATTTACAATTATAATTCTATAAAGAAATCAATCAAAATGGATTTATAATTATAATTCTAAACAGTTTATTTTATTGTACTTCTGAAAAACTACAAATGACATTACAAAGTAGAATTAACCAAAATTTCTTTTTTCTTCTCAGCAAATGTAAATATAGAGAACAACTAATACTTATGAAACCTCCCTTATTTTTACATTTCTTGTTTATATGGTGTGAGTTAAAGTATTAGGGAAAATTTTGGACAAAAGAAAAAAATCAGTTTTTACTTGCTCTAAGTCTAGCTCAGTGTACTACTTGGTTTTCATTTCTTCTGTGAATTCTTTCAAAATAACAAATTTTAATGAAAATCAGGTGATTATAGCATAATCTGTTCAAGTAAAAATAAGACGTCTTCTGGATGTGCTATTGAAATTCCAAGAAAGAAAGGGCACAGGGGTTGAGATAGTGAGCCTGGATTCCTAGAAAAGCAGGATAAAGAAATAGGGTAAACCATTCAAAGGTGGAAAAGCAGCAGGTGCAAAGACAAAAACAGGACCAAGCCAGTTGGAGCACAAGTTTTATAATGGGAATAACAGACATTTGGAAAAAGTAAGATATATTCATACTGTAAAAGGCCTCTAGTAAAAAGCTAATCCATGTTATATCTGTCAGTTCTCAGTAGCTACTGTACATTTCTTTTATGAAAAAGTATCAAAGGGCTGGCGCCATGGCACAGTAGGTTAATCCTCCGTCTGCACCACCGGCTGCCCTTCTTCCAATCCAGCTCTCTGCTGTGGCCTGGGAAAGCAGTAGAAGATGGCTCAAGTCCTTGGGCCCCTGCACCCACATGGGAAACCAGGAAGAAGCACCTAGCTCCTGGCTTCAGATCGGTGTAGCTCCAGCCATTGTGGCCATTTGGGGAGTGAACCAACAGAAGGAAGACCTTTCTGTCTCTCCCTCTCACTGTCTGTAACAAGGAGAGGGGAGGAGAGGGGAGGAAGGGGGAGGGGAAGGGAGGGCAGGGGACGATACGAAAAGAGAAAGAAAGAGTATCAAGCATTTACTTCTGGCAGAGAATTCTATTAATGGACTTGGGCAGGGAGACCACAAGGAATAACTATAATGATACCTCCATTTTTTCTTCCCAACCCTTTGAAAAAGCTGCCTATACTTGGAAAATCAGTAGAGGATGGCCCTCCACCAGTGTGACTCCTGGCTCCTGGTTCCTGGCTTCAGATTGGCGCAGCTTTGTGGCCATCTGGGAGTGAACCCGTGGATGGAAGACCTCCCTCTTCTCTCTTTCTCTCTCTTTTGCTGACTCTGCCTCTCTATAACTCTGCCATTCAAATAAATAAATAAATCATAAAAAAAATAGCTGCCTATAATCCCTATCTACTTTCTCAGCTTCTTATTTACTTTTAAACACATGTCAACATAGACTCCCACTTCATTACTATACTACCTGGATACTTTCTCTTGCCAATATAACTAATGACATGCATTGTAAAATCTCACAGGTACTTTCCTACCCTTGCAGCAGCATTCCTTTAGCTTCTTTTTATTTATTTATTTATTTGAGAGAGAGAGTTAGACAGTGAGAGAGAGAGACAGAGAGAAAGGTCTTCCTTCCGTTGGTTCAACTCACAAATGGCCGCTATGGCCCCAGCTACACCAATCCAAAGCCAGAAGCCAGGTGCTTCCTCCTGGTCTCCCATGCAGGTGTAGGGCCCAAGCACTTGGGCCATCCTCCACTGCCTTTCCGGGCCACAGCAGAGAGCTGGACTGGAAGAGGAGAAACCAGGACTAGAACCCGGCACCCATATGGGATGTCGGCACTGCAGGCGGAGGATTAACCAAGTGAGCCACGGCGCCGGCCCCCATTTAGCTTCTATGATTCAGTATGTCTTTGTTCTCCTCCGCTTCCTCTAGCTTCTTATGAGTGTTCTTTGCCAATTGAGGACAGAGACCAGAATGATTGCCCTCCAAAGATACCCAAGACCTAATCCCCAGAATCTAAAAATGTTATAACACAGGCCAAAAGGGACTTTGAAGATATGATATAGTAAGCATCTTAGGGTGGGAAGATAATCCTGGAAAATCAGAGTGGGCCCAAAGTAATCACCATGAGGGCACTTACATGTGAAAGAGGGAAGCAGAAGAGTCAGAAAGCAAGCTAAAGAACACTACACTGCTGGCTTTGAAGATAGAGGTAGGAGGCCATGAACCTAGGCAGTTTCTAGACAAGAAAATGAATACTCCCCTGGAGCCTCCAGAGGAAACACAGGCCTGACAATACCTTGAATTGTATCCAATTAAATGTGTTTCACACTTATGACTTCATGAACTTTCAAATAATAAATGTATGTTGCTTAAAGTCACTAAGTTGTGGTCAGCATTGTGGCAACACAGGTTAAACTGCCTCCTGCAATGCCAACATCCCATATGAGCATTTGTTCCGAGTCCCAGCTGCTCCATTTCAATCCAGTTCCCTGCTAATATTAGCCTGAGAATGCAAGGGAAGATGGCCCAAGTACTTGGGCCCTTGCCATGTGGGAGACCAGGATGGAGTTCCAGCCTCCTGCATTTGCGCTGGCTCAGCCCCAGTCATTGCAGCCATTAGGGGAGTGAGCCCCTCTCTCTCTCTCTCTCGCTCTCGCTCTAACTCTGCCTCTCAAATACATAAAATAAATCTTTAAATAAAAAATAAAGCCACTAAGTTTGCAGTAATCTGTTACAGTGACAACAGGAAACTAATACAGAGAACTGACTCCAATCATGACTGTGCTCTTAGTATGACAACATTTGCTGAACAGATAAAAGGGACATAAGGCTAATCATCTATAATATAATGATAGCAAAGTAAACAGAAGGGATTAAAATATGTTTAATTGGATCTACAATGCCATTTATTAGAAGTTACATTATTTTATATGCCGTTAAAAAAGAAAAAAAATGCTGCCGATTAAGCAATTATACATGCTTTTATTTGAAAGGCAGAGTTACGGGGGAGGGGGGGCGGGGAGGGAATCTTCCATCTACTGGTTCACTCCCTAAATGGCCACAGTGGCTGGAGCTAGGCCAATCTGAAGCCAGGAGCCAGGAGCTTCCTCTGGATCTCCCGCATGGGTAGCAGAGGCCCCAGTACTTGGGCTCCAAATTCCACAGCTTTTCTTAGGACATCAGCAGACAGCTGGATCAGAAGTGGAGCAACCAGGACATGAACCGCTGCTCATAAGGGATGCCAGCGGCAACCAGGACATGAACCGCTGCTCATAAGGGATGCCAGCGTCACCGGGCTAGCTAGGCTGCAGTGCAGGTCCCAGAACTATCTTTTTAATATTACAACCTACCCCACCCCAAACCTGGCAGTTCTCCCCTTTGCCATGCCACACTTTTTCCATATCACTTATCATCTATTAGTATAACATGATTTATTTGTTTGTTGTTTATTATATGTTTTCTCCTCCTAAACTCTAAGCATACAAACATACAAATGAACATAAAACAGAACAAAGTTAACTTGTATTACATGGCCACCTTATAAGTGAGGTGTCTAATATTCTTCTATTTTTAACAGATGAGAAGATGAAAGTTTTATGACTTTTAGTTAAACATGGCAATTGAACATTCATTCCTTTGTTCCCTCCCAAAATCCAACTAAAATGACAACAAAGAAATAGAAGTATTAACTTAAATAGACAAAGAGAATGGAAAAGGATATGAACAGTGGATAAGAGCTGTCAACAGCATTTTAGAAATTTTAATATAAATAAGTGGAAAATGTTAAAACTAAAATACCTAAAGGGAAGAAAGCCAATAATCAACAAGCCAAATCAGCCACAAAACCATGGAAGAGTGAGGAATTGAAGTTACAAAGTACCTCCAAAATTGAGGAATAGCCTAAAAATAGGTTCAAAGGCTGTGAGTGGAGCAAATCTCCTCCCCTATCCCTTTTTTTTTTTTTTTTTTTTTTTTGGTGGTGGTGGTGGGGGAAGACAGGCAGAGTTAGACAGTGAGAGAGAGAGAGAGACAGAGAGAAAGGTCTTCCTTCCATAGGTTCACCCCCCAAATGGCCGTCACAGCCGGCGCTGCGCTGATCCAAAGCCAGGAGCCAGGTGCCTCCTTCTGGTCTCCCATGCAGGGGTAGGGCCCAAGCACTTGGGCCATCCTCCACTGCCTTCCTGGGCCACAGCAGAGAGCTGCACCGGAAGTGCAGAGCAGCCAGGACAGACTCCGGCACCCCAACCAGGACTAGAACCAGGGTGCCGGTGCCGCAGGCGGAGGATTAGCCAAGTGAGCCACAGTGCCAGCCCTCCCCTATCCCTTATAGATAGGTACCTGTTCTTGCATTAGCCTGGCAAAACATAAGAAGTTTATTTCCTAGAGGTAAAATCAGTGAAAAGAGGGATAGGAAAAGGGGCTAAGGCCTCATTCTGACAGCAGGAGTATTAAAGTTCACAAACTGAATGGTGAAATCCGTATAGCTCTCCTAAGAAGCTCGTAGAGGGTCATATAATCTCCTGGCAAGATATGGAAAAATTCCTCTCCATGTAAATTGATAAGCCCAAAGAAAACAGACATAGTGATACAGACATTTGAGAGCTAATACATCATATTTTGCTAAGAGTTTAGATAATATTTTTCTATTAAAAAAATTGAAACAAATACTTACATAACCAACATCAGGTCTGTAACATGTATATGCCCCTAAGATACTATGTAAAACATCATGATATGGGCCACCCTTAGGAGAGAAAATTGAAAATATAAAAATAATTGTCTCATAGTTAATTCTTACATAACATGTTAATAAACTAACATTTAGTGTATTGAACAACTGTCAAAACATTCTAAATTCACTATAAAGATGTTTTTTAAATTATTAAAAATAATCCTAAATAACAAAAAAGATGGACTTGATAGATACAAACTATATAGTTTATAAACAATATTTTAAAGACTTCAGATTTATTACAATAAGAGTCTGATAACTACAGATTGTTTAATTTTAACTAATTCAGAAAAAACTATCAAACTACACTAAATTAAGTTACAGCAAAATTTCAATATTAATGTAAAAAGTTTTACCTCATTTTTATCAATCTAAGGACAGAGGAATTCCATGTGTATAAAGACTTGAGTAAAAAATAAAATATAATAAATAAATAAATAAATAAATAAATAAATAAAATAAAATGTAGTTATTTCTCAGGTCATAAAGACAAGCAACTTCCTAATAACCTTTACTCAAAAAAGTAAACTATTCCTATTTCAATAGTAATAGTGAAAATTTTAAGTGTTGGAGCAAAGTTCTTTATATTTTATCAATCTACCAAGTAAAAATATTAAGAAATTAAGTATCTTACAGAATAAAAAGCAAAAGAGAAATTCACCGAAATAAAAATGTATCAAGTACCTATTACACAAAATATATGAATATATGATGTCATGCTGACTCTAATATGTTTCAGTCAGTGGAATAAAATAATAAAAATTACTTTAAAATTTTCTTACTAGTTTTATACTTTTATGTAAAAGCCCAAAGTTTTATACTTTTGCCTTTTAAAAATAACAGTTATGCCTTCAGAGAAATACTGATGTTGATATAGAAGGATAAAAAAATGTAGTTATAAGCTGATTAGAAAACCTCACCTTCTGAAAGATGTAGAGAGATGGAAATGTACGGGATATATCCAACTTAATTAATTCCAGACTGGCCTCTCGATCAGCAATAGATACACCTGCATTTACCAAGTACATTAAATGTAAATGATCACTTGGCAGTTACAAGTTCAATTTTGTAAGCACAGAATAATTACATAGTAAATGTGTTATTTAAGGAAATTTAAAAGCTGAGTAATTAAGTTTCAAGAAATGCCACAAAGCTTTTGCTAGTATTTAGTCTCATAAAAGAAAATATTGGAGCTGGCGCTGTTGCATAGCAGGTAAAGCCGCCACCTGCAGTGCCAGCACAGATGTCAGTTCGAGTCCCAGCTGCTCCACTTCCGATCCAGCTCTCTGCTATGGTCTGGGACAGCAGTAGAAGATGGCCCAAGTCCTTTTGGCCTTCTGGCTCAAGACTGTTGGGACACTGTAAAATGCTCTACCATACATATAATTGGAGTACCAGAATGACAGTGAGATGGGGCAGAAATAATAATTGGAAAGATAACGGCCAAAAGTTAAATGATTAATGCAAATTATAAATGGCCAGCAAATAACCATAACTTAAATCCCATACTAATACTGACTAGAATAACTTGTCATTACATTCCATAAATCTCTACTCTCACCATATATTTACAATGAAATGTCTCAGAAATTAATGCTTGTAACTTTTAAAGATTTATTTATTTATTTGAAAGGTCAAATTACAGAGAGGGGGAGATACAGAGAGAGAAAGAGAAATCTTCATCCAATGGTTCACTTCTAAAATGGTCCCCACACATGCTCAAGCTGACTTGCCCCAAATGGTAGAGTTAGAAACATACCAGGGGAATCCAATTCAATCCCATCAAGGTGGCATGTACCAATGCCATCTCACTAGTCCAAGTGATCAATTTCAGTTCACAATTGATCATAATGAAAGGACTAAGAGTCAAAGGGATCACATAAACAAGTCTAGTGCCTGCTAATACTAACTGATAGAATAAATAAAGGGGAGAGCGATCCAACATGGGAAGCGAGATACACAGCAGACTCATAGAATGGCAGATGTCCTACACAGCACTCTGGCCTCAGAATCAGCCCAAAGGCATTCGGATCCGACTGAAAAGCCCATGAGAGTATTTCAGGCATGGAAAGCCAAGACACTCTGGCAAAAAAAAAAAAAACACACAAAACCACAAAACCTAAATGAAAGAAAAAACCCTAAATGAAAGATCTCTGTGAGTGAGATCCCAGTGGAAAAAACAGGTCTTCAAAGAAGGAGGTCCCTTTCTCTGAAGGGAGGAGAGAACTTCCACTTTGACTATGACCTTGACCTTGTCTAAATAAGATAAGAGTCGGTGAACTCAAAAGGCTTCCATAGCCTTGGACACTCGTGACTGGAGCATAGGGAGATTACTGATGCCATAAACAGGAGTATCAATTTGTAAAGTCAACAACAGGAGTCACTGTGCACTTACTCCTCATGTAGGATCTCTGTCCTTAATGTGCTGTACTTCACTTTGTGTTTCTATGTGGGTGCAAACTGTTGAAATCTCTACTTAATGTATACTAAACTGATCTTCGGTATATAAAGAAAATTGAAAATGAATCTTGATAAGAATGGAAGGGGAGAGAGAGCGGGAAAGGGGAGGGTTGCAGGTGGGAGGGAAGTCATGGGCGGGGGGGAGCCAATGTAATCCATAAGCTGTACTTTGGAAATCTATATTCATTAAATAAAAGTTAAAAAAAAAATTTCACAAAGACCTATCGGGTTTCTGAGCTGGCAGTACATTGTCAACGGCAGAGGTGCTAGCTTGCTGTTGAAATTAGGGCAAGCCTTGCTGTGTTTGATCTTCTGTATATAAAGACAATTGAAAACGAATCTTGATGTGAATGGAATGGGAAAGGGAGTGGGAGATGGGAGGGGTGCGAGTGTGAGGGAAGTTACTGGGGGGGGGGGAGCCATTGTAATCCATAAACTGTACTTTGGAAATTTATATTTACTAAATAAAAGTTAAAAAAAAGAAATTAAAAAATAAAAATAAAATGGTCCCAACAGCCAGGCTGGGCCAAGCGGAAGTCAGGAACCAGGAGCTTCAGCTGGGTCTCCCATGTGGGTGGAGGGGCACAAGCACCTGGGCCATCTTTGCTGCCCTCCCAGGCACATTAGCAAGGAGCTGGATCAGAAGTGGAGTAGCTCATTTTTAGAGTTTTATTTAAATGTAAGAGAAGAGGGTTTGCTTTCTATGAAGTAGAACAAATATAAAAAAGAGAACTGACTAGAAGAAACATTGCTACTCATTACTCATGGAAATAAATGGCTGAGTAAATTTATGTAAATTTAATAAAATATAATGAAAAAAGTGTTCCTGTTTTCTCCAAAATTATTGGGGGAAAAAACTGAAGAGGGTGGAGGGAAAGTGAAAAAACAATTAAGAGAGAGTACATTACAGTCAGTAGACGGGAAGGGACAAGAGGTCACAAACAAGGCGTGAAGGATATCGATCTTTAAAAGCTTGGCCTAAAAATACTTCATCCTGCCAGCCACACTGCTATGACTTAAATCCTGGGCTCTGGAGTCCAAGAAATCTGGATCTAAATCCCAGCTTCCCAGTTTATAGGCTATTTAACTATCATAAGCCTCAATTTCTTCTCACATAACTCACCCACTAAAAAGGCTATTAAGATTAAATGAGATAATGTATGTAAAGCAATCACTACAGTTCTCAACACACAGTAAATATCACATTGTGTCTTCAGTGGCTGAATTTTCATCCTGAAATACCTATTAAAAAAAAAAAAGCACACCTTCCATATCATTCTCTGAGCTTGTTTCACTGAAGCTTTTCCATCGTTCTTTTGCTCTTGAGAGGAAGATTTCATAAAGTTCTGAGATAAAAGACAAAAAAATTCATAAATAATAAGAAAGAAATATATTCACATTTTTATTTTTATTGTTTATCTATTAAACATTGAGTCTCCCTGATGTAGCAGGTATCAAAAACGTGACAAACTGATTCTACCAAAAGCAGTCATTCATTATGCAATCAGAAAGCAACAATACAGCTGAGTAATCATTTAAGTAGCTATACTACAGAGCAGATGTAAGAGGCAATCAGAGATGTTTCTGCTACAGGACTATAATTGTGAGATAGCAGATAGAACTTCTGGAGTAAATCAGACTTATGTTCACATTCCAGCTCTATCAATTACTATCTATGGCACTTCAAGAAAGTTACTTAACCACTCTCAAGTTTGGCTTCCTTCATCTGCAAACTTGAGAAAAATAGTATCTATTCACAGGGTTACTGATAGGGTCAAATAACATAATTTAAGTAAAGCCTCTGGCACCATTTAGACCCCTCAATAAATGCTAGTTCTCATTATCTTCTAAAACTGGTTTCTTCATTATGATACTATACTATATAAAGCTACCTATCTTTCATACAGATTTGGTCTAAGGGACTACATGTAAAAATCTCTAACCAAACCTTTTTACTTTAAGTGCTCTGTCACGACACATCCACAATCTCACAAAAACTTCAGGAATAGAAAAAACTGAAAATTTTTTCTCAATTTGAAAATTTTAATTGTTTTTAATTTCTTTATAGTTATAGACAGTGAGAGAGAGAGACAGAGAGAAAGGTCTTCCCTCTGTTGGTTCACCCCACAAATGGCCGCCATGACCAGTGCTGCGCCCATCCGAAGCCAGGAGCCAGGTGCTTCCTTGTGGTTTCCCATGCGGGTGCAGGGGCCCAAGTACTTGGGCCATCCTCCACTGCCCTCCCAGACCACAGGGACTAGAACCTGGAGCCCATATGGGATGCCAGCGCCACAGGCAGAGGATTAACCAAGTGAACCACGGCACCAGCCCCAACTGTTTTTAATTTCTAAGTAACGATTAAAGATATTAGAAACTACATAAAATAGCAAATTTCAGTGACAGAAGAACAACAAAAAAAATTTCTTGCCCAAACACCAACATTTATATATTGTCCAGAATACTAATAACATTTTTTTGTTTTAAAGGATTCTTTTTTTAATTTATTTTTGGGGTGGACATTTGACCTAGTGGTTAAGATGTGTGTATCGCACATCAGAGTATCTGAGTTCAAGTCCTAGATCTGGCTCCTGATCCCATCATCTAGCTAATGCAGACCCTGGAGGGTAGAAATGATAGCTCAAATGGTTGGGTCCCTGCCACCCAAATGGGAGATTTGGATTAAGTTCCCAGCTCCCAGCTTCAACATGGCACAGCCCCAGCCATTACCAGCATTTGGGGAATGAATCACCAAATGGAAGCTGTTTCTCTCTCGCTCTCAAATAAATATATATATTTTAAACTTTATGACATGGCTTTTAAAAATACAAACAGTAGGGGCTGGAACTGTGGCATAGAGGGTAAAGCCGCCACCAGCAGTGCCAGCATCCCATATGGGTGCCCGTTTGGGTCCCTGCTGCTCCACTTCTAATCCAGCTCTCTGCTGTGGCCTTGGAAAGCAGTGGAAGACAGCCCAAGTGCTTGGGCCCCTGCACCCATGTGGGAGACCCAGAAGAAGCTCTTGGCTCCTGGCTTCGGTTTGGCACAGCTCTAGCCGTTGCGGCCAACTGGGAAGTAAAGCAGCAGATGGAAGACCTCTCTCTCTCTCTCTCTGCCTCTCCTTCTCTCTATGTAACTCTGACTTTCAAATAAATAAACAAATCTTAAAAAAATATAAACAATACAAAATAAAATGGAGTGAAAACAAATTTTCTTCCTTGGATGCAACCATGGTTACTAGACTTCTCATGAACTCTACCAAAGATAAAAATATGCAAGCACAGTTAAATATATATTTATTCTTTCTACAAAACAAAATGGCAATATATTATATGTATTGATTTTTATCTCATTTTGTTATATTGGAGGTTGTTCCTCATTAGTAGATTCAGATGCACTTTCAGGTTTTTTTAATTTTTATTTCTACCTTTATTAATATTTATTTATTTATGTGGAAGGCAAAGTTCAAAAAGGCAGGGGAGTTGGCAAGGGGAGGGACACCTACCATCTACTGATACACTCCCTAAATGGCTGCAATGGCCAGAGCTGGGCCAGGCCGAAGTCAGAAGCATGGAAGTCCATTCAGGTCTCCCACATGGGTGCCAGGGGCCCAAATACTTGGGTATTCTTCCATTGCTTTCCCAGGAGCATTAGCAGGGCGTTGTATCGTAAGTGGACCATCAAGGACTTGAACTGGTACTCATATGGGATGCTGGCATCATAGGCAGTGGCTTAAAACCACTGTACCAGAATGCTAGCCCCTCAGGCTGTTTTTCAAACAACTTCATAGTATTCCAAGCATAACTGTACCATAACAAGTATTCCTGTACTTCCAGGAATCAGACCATTATGAAGTAGCTAACTAGATAAATTTCAGATTCTCACTATTCTAATCTCTATTCCCTTCTATTCACTTTTCATTACTACTAATGGCAGTGAAAGAAATTTGAAAAGAAAAAAAATCAAACAAAAATCTTGTGAATATTTGGAAGAAGTCAATACAATTTTTAAATTTCTATAATTATTTGGGAGTTATAAGGTATCAAACTTGTAAGACCACACTTTTTTTCATTACTTAAAACTGGTTCTAAGCCAGGTTATTATTATTTTACTCAAATACTTTAATTGCCTTGGAAGAAAAAAGGCTCACTAGACAAATCCATCCCTTTTGGGAGCCAAAAAATTGATCCCATAATCAAAATGTGTAATGCATTTCAAAACATCACCTTTCTCCAAGGAAGATTTACAAGTGCTTATCTCTAATAAGGAGACCTACAACTCAGTTCAATTCCACACTTATTTTATTGTGAATCTACAAAGGGTGAACTTGAAGCAGACTTAAAGATGGTACATTTGGTCTAGAATAGAGAATAATTCCAATGTATGTTTCACTTTCCTATTTTGTGACAGAGACTTTATCTCATATATATTCTCAGTAGAGTGCACAATTTCATTATAACTTTGTATTCATTAGCACAAAAAACTGTTAACATACCCTTTAAAATAGCTAATAATCATAGCCCCATCTTACAGTTGAAGAAAACTAAGAATTCTAGATGTTAAGTAATTTGCCCAAGGTCACAAATCTATATATCTATATATATAGGAACCAAGATTTGCACATTTGACTGATTTTAAAGTCTTTACTGCTATTTACTATTCTCTAGTGATTAAAAATTTCACGATTTAAACAAATATAACAAGAGTCAAATTACTAGAGCCATTCAGAAGTAAATAAGGTTATCAAAAATAAATATATCTTGGCCAGCGCTGCAGCTCACTTGGCTAATCCTCCGCCTGTGGCGCCAGCACTCCAGGTTCTAGTCCCAGTTGGGGCGCTGGGGTCTGTCCCGGTTGCTCCTCTTCCAGTCCAGCTCTCTGCTGTGGCCCGGAAAGGCAGTGGAGGATGGCCCAAGTGCTTGGGCCCTACACCTGCATGGGAGACCAGGAGGAAGCACCTGGCTCCTGGCTTTGGATCAGTGCAGTGCCGGCCGTGGCGGCCATTTTGGGGGTGAACCTATGGAAGGAAGACCTTTCTCTCTGTCTCTCTCTCTCTCACTGTCTAACTCTGCCTGTCAAAAAGAAAAAGAAAAAATATATTTCAATCAAAATTTAGAATCTTCCTACCACTAATGAAAATAAGACAATTAGTACCCATTTCATTTCTGAATACCTAAATGTTAGCAGAGGAAATCTAAAACTACTCTAAATAAATGATACAGCCATATTTTTTAAAAATTAGAAATTTAAAGCTTTTGATTATAGTGTTACTATAACACCCATTTAATAAATATTTTAACATCAATATACCTCATTTTTTAAAGATTCGTTTATTTATTGAAAATCAGAGTGTGTATGTGTGAGTGTGTGTGTATGTGAGAGAGAGAGAGAGAGAGAGAAAGAGAGAGAGAGAATATCTTCCACCTGCTGGCTCACTCCCCAGATGGCCAGCTGAAACCAGGAGTCATCTGGGTCTCCTACATAGGTGGAAGGGGCCCAAGCACTTGGGCCATGTTCTACTGCTTTCCCAGGCCAGTAGCACAGAGCTGGATCAGAAGTGGAGCAGAGGGAACTCGAACAGACACCCATATGGGATGCCAGCATCACAGGCAGTGGCTTAACCCATTGCACTACAATGCCAACCCCTAAACCAAAATTTGTAATGCTTCCTTTAAATTCTAAGTCTTAAAGTTGTTTTTTCCTTAATGTTCTTTTAAAATAACATGTTCATCCATTAAGGGATACTAATGAAAATCAATTTTTAAAACCTTAATTATGATATCTAAAGTTGGCATCAGTATTAAGATTATAATTATTTAGATTTTTGTTGTAATTCTGTCCAGTTATTTATAATGCCAACTACTGCAATGAACATCTTTGTTAAACAGTTTCTGGGGGCTGGTGTTGTGGTATAGCAGGTAAAGCTGCTGCCTGTGACACCAGCATCCCATATGAGTACCAGTTCAAGTCCCAGCTGTTCTACTTCAACCCAGGTCCCTGCTAATACTATTTGGAGAGCAGGAAAGAATGGTCCAACTGCTTGGGCCCCTGCACCACATGGGACACCTGGATGAAGCTCTTGGCTCCTGGTTTCAGACTGACCCAGGCCTAGCTGTTGCAGCCATTTGGGGAGTAAACCAGCAGATGGAAGACCTCTCTCTGTCTCTCTCCTTCTCTCTCTGTAACTTTGCATTTCAAATAAATAAAATAAATCATATATATATAAAAATAGTTTCTGCAAACAATCCCAATCACTCCCATAAGCTGGAATAAGTAAATTAAAGTCTATTTTTTAGACTTTGGATAGATAATTCTCAATTATCTTTAATTATAACCCGTATGGGTAATTCTCAATCATTTTAACCTCTTCTAATCTGAAGGAATAAAAGACAATATATTTTGATGTTGTTTTAACATATGTATCTTTGATTTGGCTATCACAAAGGAAACGAGTAACTAATTGACAGTACAAACAGTGGAATGAAGTAGACTTGGATATACTGAGATAGCAGGATGTTCAAGATAGATTATTGTGTAAAAAAAGCAAGCCATAGAATAACCTTAAAGCATAAACTAATTTTTTGTGAAAAATGAATGAAAGAAAAATAAAAACCTTAAAAATTATCATACATAGATATATAAGTTTTTATGCACATAGAAAAAAGATCACATACCAATTTGTTAACAGTGCTTATAGTAGCAACAAGAACAGGAGTGTGTATGTAAAAGACATAAAGTTTTCACATTATTACTGCTTAAAGTTTTTTTTTATAACTATGAAATTAAAAAAATTTTAAGTAATAGCAACAGTATATTGTTTCAGTTATACTAGAGATACTATGTCTTTCTTTGGTATGATAGACTGTCTAACATTACCATTGAAACAAATTTACCATGTTTTAAAGTTAATTATTTCATTTTCTGCTGTTTGATGTTATCCCAATTTTATCTAAACTTTCTTTTTAATTCATCAGAACTACTCTATACTTTACTTCTCTCTGTCAAGGTTTTAAGAAACAAGACAATAAGACAACTCTTTGAAAGTGTTCTAACTTATTTTTCTGTTTTTAAAATTAAAAATAGAATTTTAAAATCTAAAAAACTGGTTTGGAGAGAAGTAAGAAATGTCTAGTCTTCCCTGAATATTTATGTTTATGTGAATAAAGGAGAAGTATTTACTTATTCATCCACTGTCATACAGAATCAAAGTTTCTGAAAGTAGCTATACTTTTTTTTTCTTTTTTTTTATTATTATTTTTTTTGACAGGCAGAGTGGACAGTGAGAGAGAGAGACAGAGAGAAAGGTCTTCCTTTGCCGTTGGTTCACCCTCCAATGGCCGCTGTGGTCGGTGCGCTGTGGCCAGCGCACCGCGCTGATCCAATGGCAGGAGCCAGGTGCTTCTCCTGGTCTCCCATGGGGTGCAGGGCCCAAGGACTTGGGCCATCCTCCACTGCCTTTCCGGGCCACAGCAGAGAGCTGGCCTAGAAGAGGGGCAACCGGGACAGAATCCGGCGCCCCGACCGGGACTAGAATCCGGTGTGCCAGGGCCGCTAGGTGGAGGATTAGCCTAGTGAGCCGCGGCACCGGCCGAAAGTAGCTATACTTTTGATATCTGAATGTCAAGAATCCTATTAATAGTTATAAAGTAAAGGAAAAACCACAAATTTATTTATATAATATGAAATATAGTAAGTTATTAATTCATATGAGGTTTGGGGGAGAGGAAGCATGCTCTTAAAATGACATTATATATGGTAATGCCTTTTTAAACTGGCCACTCTACTAATCTGCCTTGTAAATTGCAGATGACTGTTTGGATGTGTGGGAATAACTGAACATAGAATACAAACCAGGAGTGATATTTAGTTCATTTCCTACAGCTAGACTCCAAACCTTCCCACGAACACTAGGGGGCAACCCCTGCCACCACAATTCTCGAACTCTTCTTGTACTACGCCTAGAATTAAAGGAGGAGAAAAAAGGAGAATGTTACTTTTTATACCAAAAAATACTAGTTGCATGATGGCTTACCTACTCTATGGCCAAGTGATCAGATGATTTTTAAGAATTTAGAAAGTTGAGTATAGTATACATTCTTTCCTTAAAGCTCATCCTTGTAGGCAACAAAAATTTACAAAATTTACAGTACTTCAAAGACAGATAATAGTAATTTAGAGGCAACTGTTTTTGATAGATGCTATTTATACCAAGGATACAATAAGAGAATCAGAAATACATAGAAAATTATAAAAAAAAAATAAAAATGTTAAAAATGCACTAACTTAGTACTCAAAACAAAATCCCCAAGAATCTACTACTGCTAGGATATAGTTTTTCAGAGGTAGAAGAGTCTGCTGAAAGTGTGAGTTTTAGAGTCAGACAGATCCAAATTCAAATTTAGTTCGACTATTCACTAGTTGTATAACCTTGGGCAAACCACTTAACCTTTCTGACTCTGAGCTTCCCTATTTCATAAAGCATAGTAAAAATACATACGTCATAAAAGTTATAAAAATCAAATGCAATCACTCATGGGAAGAACCTAATATAATATAGTAGTTTCCTGTTTTCCATGGAAAGTATGTTTCAAGAACCTTGGGGGATGGCTGATACTAGCTAGATAGCACCAACTCCCATATGTCTTTCCCTATACATACCTTCCTATGATAAAATTTAACTTATAAATTAGGCACAGTATGAGATTAACAACAATAACTAATAAACAAATAAAATAATTACAACAATGTAGTGTAATAAAAGGTAAATGTGGTTTCTCAAATCATCTTGTACTTTGACCTTTTCACTTAAAGGAAGCACTTCATGGCTTCTCTTCATCATATCCATATTTTTACCATCCTACTCATGTGGTTTAGTGTTATTACTAAGTAAAACAAGGATCACATGAACACAAGAACTGTGCTACCACAGTCGTCAATCAAATAACAAACCCAGCTATTAAGTGACTAAAGAGTAGACAGCATATTCAGCATGGATACACTGGACAAACAGATGATTCATGTCTAAGATAGAGCAGGATGGCACAAAATTTCATCACACTTCTCAGAAGAGAGCACAACTTAAAACTTTTGAATTGCATATGGAATTTTCGACTTAAATATTTCTGGACTTAGGTTGACTATGAGTGGGTAACTGAAACTGATGAAACTTAAATCACGGATAAGGGGGAACTACTATATCTGTCACACTGTACCAATATTTAACATACTCTCAATGTACATTCCACACTAGGCATTACAGATGATATCCCACATGCTCCAGTAGAGAAGAAAGATAAGACATACACAAGACTATTATCTAAAACTAAAAAATCTAAGAAAAACATTTTTAAAATAAATTTTTAACACATAAAAATGAATCCTACAAATGTACATATTTAATGTTTTCTTTCCCAAAAACCTGCTATTACATGAATAGTGAATGTTACAATTAGAGGCATATTAGAATGAAGAAATTGTAGTAACTAAGAAGATTAAAGTTTCATGAAGCAACTGGCATTCAGATGGGTATAAAAGGTAAGATTTTCACAGGTATAGAGGATAGTTAAGAAGAGAAGGTATTGGCCGGTGCTGCGGCTCACGAGGCTAATCCTCCGCCTTGTGGCACCGGCATAACGGGTTCTAGTCCCGGTCGGGGCGCTGGATTCTGTCCCAGTTGCCCCTCTTCCAGGCCAGCTCTCTGCTGTGGCCAGGGAGTGCAGTGGAGGATGACCCAAGTGCTTGGGTCCTGCACCCCATGGGAGACCAGGATAAGTACCTGGCTCCTGCCATTGGATCAGCGCGGTGCGCTGGCCGCAGCATGCCGACAGCAGCGGCCATTGGAGGGTGAACCAATGGCAAAGGAAGACCTTTCTCTCTCTCTCTCTCACTGTCCACTCTGTCTGTCAAAAAAATAAAAAAATAAATAAAATAATAAATAAATAAAGAAGAGAAGGTATTGGAGACTGCGTGATTAATAAAAGCAAAAGCATAAACATGGAGATTTTCACATATCGGTTAATAATATAACTAAGCCAAAGCATAAGATACAAGCCGGAAAGTAATAAAAATACAGAACTGGAAAGACGACATCTTCAGAGACAAACTGCAATTCAGGAAAAGTATGCTTACTTACATTACTTCCCAATTGGGCAGGATTTCATTGATCCAAATCACCATTGCACTTGCAATATTTTCTTCCTGTTTAAAGCGTTCTTTCATTATTCTTTTTCTTTTATGTGCTTCCTTAATTTCTGTTTTAAACAATTAAGAATTATTTCAATACAAATAAGTTGGGTCAAAATCCTCTTCTACCTATTTCTATAAAGGAAGCTTTCTCAAAATGAATCTTCTAAAAATAGGGTAGAAGAAAGGGCAGGTAGAAGGAAAAAAAGAGAAAGAAAATAAACTTCATTTACATAGTTTAAAAATAACAGATTGTACTCCATAAAAATAAATAGAGGGGCCAGTGCTGTGGCATAGTAGGTAAAGCTGCCACCTGCAGTGCTGGCATCCGTATGGGTGCCGGTTCAAGTCTCAGCTGCTCCACTTCAAATCCAGCTCTCTGCTAGGGCCTGGTAAAGCAGCAGAAGATGGCCCAAATCCTTGGGCCCCAGCACCCAAATGGGAGACCTGGAAGAAGCTCTTGGCTCCTGGCTTCGGATCGGCACAGCTCCAGCTGTTGTGGCCATGTGGGGAGTGAACCAGTGGATAGAAGACCTCTCTCTCTCTCTCATTCTTTCTCTGCCTCTCTGTAACTCTGCCTTTCAAATAATTAAATAAATCTTTTTAAAAAAGTAAATGGAATAATGGCCAGAAAAGGGCCCAGTATTGTGATACAGGGTAAGCTACCGCTTCTGATGTTGGCATCCCATGTCAGAATGCCAATTCAAGCCCTAGCTGCTCCACTTCGGATCTGGCTCCCTGCTAATGCTCCTGGAAAGGCAGCTGAAGATGGCCCAAGTACTTGGACTCCTGCTACCCATGTGGGAGACCAAGATGGAGTTCCTGGCTCCTCGCTTTGGTCTGGTCCAGACCTGGTTTTTGTGAGCATTTGGCAAATGAACTAATGGATAGAAGATATCTCTCTCTTTCTCTGTCACTCTCTCAAATAAATAAATTAATTAATAAATCTTTTCTTTAAAAAAGGCTAGAAAATTTCATATCACAGATTTCTATTTAACTAATCTATGAATTAAAATTGTTTATGAAGGAATTATGGAAAAAAACAGGCAACTGTGAGCAGCTTACATCCATTTTTCATATAAGAAGTTTAGGAATATCCCGACATAAACTGTATCACTTTAAAACTTGATTTTTCCAATGGAACTATTGTATATGAATACTTTTTAGTATGGTGTTTCACTTTATTAACTAGATTGAAAGAAAAATGCCCTCCCAACAAACACACATACAAACAACACACCTCTGGCAATCAGAGGCCACAATTTTAGAACAAGAAATGCCTCAAATATAGACAGAGTGAATTATAAATCCAAATTTACACATAACTTTAGAACCACTGAGTACTTCAGAGATCAGCTAGCCAAACTGTGTACAAAGTGTGTTTCAAACATGCTTCAGAATCTGTTCTGAGGGACAAGCAAGAGGCCAACTAAGCAGCTCCATTTTTTTTTTTTTTTAAACAGGCAGAGTAGACTGAGAGAGAGAGATAGAGAGAAAGGTCTTCCTTTACCGTTGGTTCACCCTCCAATGGCCACTGCGGCCGGCGCATCGCACTGATCCGAAGCCAAGAGCCAGGTGCTTCTCCTGGTCTCCCATGCTGGTGCAGGGCCCAAGGACTTGGGCCATCCTCCACTGCACTCCCGGGCCACAGCAGAGAGCTGGACTGGAAGAGGAGCGACCGGGACAGAATCCGGTGTGCTGGCGCCACAGGTGGAGGATTAGCCTATTGAGCCGCGGCGCCGGCCCTCCATTTTGTTTTATACATATATTTGCACGTATGTGTGTATATTAAGATTTATTTAAGGCAGAAGAGTGGGAGTGGGGGAGAGAGAGAAGGCAAGGAGAGGTTGAGTGAGAGGGAGAGAACTTCTATCTGATGGTTCACTCCTCAAAAGGCCACAAAGGCCAGAGCTGGGCCAAGGGAAAGCCAGAAGCCTGGAACTCCATCTGGTTTCCCATGTATGTGTAGGGACCCAAAGACTTGGGTCATCTGCCACTGTTTTCCCAGGCACATTTGTGGGGAGTCAACTCAGAAGTGAAGTAACTGGGACACTAAGCAGCTCTCATATATGGGATGCACCCAGCAGTTTAACCCGCAGTGCCACAACATTGGCCCCTCCATTTTGTTTCATGTATTCAGATTCTATGTAAGATAAATTAGGAGAAGTTGAAGGCAAGGCTTGAAAGCCTTCATCTAAATAATCCGCTTCCCATATTTTATGGATGAAGAAGCTAACACTAGGCAAATACAAAGTATCACATATAAGTACTATCAAACAGGATTAAAGTTGTAGCCTTAGAAATTTCCAATTCAATCTTTTTTTAAAAGATTTATTTTGAAAGTTACAGTTAGAGAGAGAGAAAGAGAGAGAGTCAGAGAGAGGTCTTCCATTCACTGGTTCTCTCCTCAAATGGCCACACAGCTAAGGCTACACTAGGCCAAAGGCAGGAGCCAGGAGCTGCTTCTGGGTCTCCCATGTGGTTGCAGGGGCACAAGCACTTGGGCCATCCTCTGCTGCTTTCCCAGGATGGAAAGTGGAGCAGCCAGTTCTCGAACTGGCACCCATATGGGATGCCATCGGTACAGGTGGCAGTGGCTTAATCTGTTACACCATAGCACCGGCCCCCCAGTTCA